>NC_054371.1:3820868-4420868 GCF_017654675.1 Xenopus laevis
GGGCGTCTTACATACAATTTCAGCCAAAGGCTACCAGTTGCTATAAAAAATTGGATCAAGATAGGGCTGTTACCATTGATATTTAAATCATGACTTTTGTGAAACCAGAAATAAACCCATTTTATCTAAAACCACAAATGCCATGTAATCTATTAAAATGTCCGAATATATGAAGTTTTTCTGACCTCTTAAGGTTCAAATGGCTTTTGAATGATGCACAACTGAATTAAGGTTCTAAAATTAGACTTAATGCCTTTTGTATATGTGGGGGTTAAATACTCTTGACTGACTGGTTGCATAGACTGCTCCCTTATTCCCCGAGTGGGCACTTTACATGGATCCATTGATAGATCAATAGCATCATATCACACTGCAAAATAAGGTAGTAATAATAATAATAATAAAGAGAAATTGGTACTAACAGGCACATGGATGGAAGTAAATGTAAAGTCATTGATACACAAGTAAGATTTCCTTGGACTTTATAAAGAAGATGCACATTATCTGTAGCTTTAATTTCATGATTAAAAATTTTTTCAGATTTTGTTATATTACTTAATTTCAGTGTATTTATTTTTCCATATCTTGTGTTCTGTTAACATTAGAAATGTAACGATCGCCGCCCAGAGCAGGCCCAGGAGCTCCGGGCGGCGCGTCCATCCTTGCCGGCGTCGCTCCCAAAATGGCGGCGCCCATGGCCGCCACGTGGGTAGCGGCGCCGGGCGATGATGTCAGCGCGCCGACGTTGGCGCAGAGCGTCAATGACGTCGGAATGGCGCCAAATTTGAAAATAAAAACGCCAACTAGACGCCAGAATGGCGCCCAAGTATAGGATTACTTTCCCTAAGCATATCCTGGGTTCCCTGTGTGCCTTATTGCCTTATCCTGTTCCTGCCTTGTATCCTGACCCCTTGCCTGGACTTTGGACTTCGTTGTATTCTGCCTGCCTGTGAACTCTTGCCTGGATCCTGACTATTCTTCGTTTAACCCTTTGGACACCGCGACCTTGTTCCCTCAAGAGGGCTTCCTCCTTGATCCTGACAACCTCCCTGGAGGGAGCTCCTGGCTCCCTGACATTATACTTGGGCCATGGATCCTACTGAGGAAGCTACGCCTGATGTCGGACGAGCGCTCCGCGGACTGGCATCCCGCATGCAGGAATATGAAGCCCAGCAGTACCACATTGGACAGGCACTCGATACCCTTCTCTCCCAAGTGCCACCAGCGCCTCCTGCTTCCCAAGCGGCTGCAAATCCTCCCATGGCGGACGTCTCGTCTAGCACAGGTTTCTCGTCTGGTGAGCCTCGTATTCCGCCTCCTCCTCGCTTCAGTGGGGACCCACAGGCCTGCAGAGGTTTCGCTACACAGTGCCAGATCCAGTTCGAGTTTCAACCCTCGCACTTCCCCAATGAACGTTCCAAGGTGGGGTATGTGATGTCTCGTTTGGTGGGCAAACCGCTTGAGTGGGCAACATCTCTTTGGGAGAAGAATTCTCCACTGACTTTTGATGCCAAGGCTTTTCTTCAAGCATTTCGTACTGTGTTTGATGCCCCGGGTCGGGTCACTAATGCCCCTTCTCGTCTTCTGCAACTCCGACGGGGTAACCGCAGTGTCAGTGACTATGCTATTGACTTTAGAACTTTGATGGCTGAAACTTCCTGGAATGACGATGCCTATAAGGCCGTATTCTATCAAGGTCTGTCTATTCGCATTAAAGATGATCTTGTCTCCAGGGAGTTCCCTGATCTGCTGGAAGATCTGATTGCACTATCCATTAAGGTGGACACTCGTCTTAGAGAGCTTCAAGTAGAGAGGGAGCGTTGTAAACGATTTCAACCCGTGTTGGCACCTCGCTTCCAGAGACCTCTCTTGCAAACTCCAGCTGCTCAAGCCTCTCCTTCTCCTCCGGAGGAACCGATGCAAGTTGGAAGGGCTCGTCTCTCCGAACAAGAAAGACTCCGTAGACGAATGGCTGGCTTATGTCTGTATTGTGGCAGACAGTCTCATTTTGCGAACTCTTGTCCGGTGAAGCCCACGAGTTCTGTTCCCAGAGGTATTTCCAGGGTAACTCATGTAGGGGGCACTACTCCGAAGTCTCAAGAGAACTCTCACAGGTTTCTCCTTCCATTACAGATTCGCCTAGCCACTAAGACTATTGTCGGCTCCGCTTTCATTGACTCTGGAGCTGCTGGGAACTTCATGGACGCTCAATTCGCCAAACACATGGAAGTTCCCTTATTCCCATTGTCTACTCCTCTCCGTGTCACTGCCATTGACGACAGACCCCTGGAGGCTGAATTTATCTCCATGACGACTGGGGAATTGCCTGTGCAGGTTGGGACGCTGCATAAAGAAAGACTTTCGTTCCTAATTATTTCCTGCCCATCCGTCCCAGTTGTGTTGGGTCTCCCTTGGCTGCGCCTGCATAATCCTTCCATTGATTGGTCCGCAGGACAGATCTCCCGTTGGAGCCCATTTTGCCAGCAGCACTGTCTTCCTGCTGAACCCCTCCAGAGGGTGAATATCTCTTTGTCTGATCTGAAGACTCTACCCCCCTTTTACAAGGAATTCGCTGATGTGTTCTGTAAGAAGTCTGCAGAATTCCTTCCTCCACATCGACAATACGATTGTCCTGTCGATCTCCTGCCTGGAATCATGCCCCCTAGAGTTCGTACTTATCCTCTCTCTCCAGCGGAGACCACTGCCATGAAGCAGTATATCCAAGAAAATCTCCAGCGGGGGTTTATTCGCCTTTCTACTTCTCCTGCCGGGGCTGGATTCTTCTTCATGGAAAAGAAGGATGGAGGCCTACGTCCTTGCATTGACTACCGGGGTCTTAATAAGATTACGGTTAAGAACCGGTATCCCTTGCCCTTGATTGCCGAACTCTTTGACCAACTGAAGGGGGCTAAAATCTTCACTAAGTTGGATCTCCGTGGGGCGTATAACCTTATCCGCATCCGGGAAGGTGATGAATGGAAGACAGCATTCAACACTCGGGATGGGCACTATGAGTACCTCGTAATACCCTTTGGTCTCTGCAATGCCCCCGCTGTCTTTCAAGAATTCGTGAACGACATTTTCCGGGATCTCTTGGGAAAGTTTGTGGTCGTGTACCTTGACGACATCCTGATTTTCTCCAAGGACCTTTCAAGCCATCGTTCCCAGGTGAAGGAAGTCCTCTCTCGTTTGAGGAAGAACTCTCTCTTTGCCAAACTGGAGAAATGTGTGTTTGAAGTGTCCAAGATCCCTTTTCTGGGTTATATCATCTACCCAGAGGGTTTCAAGATGGATCCTGTGAAAGTGTCTGCAATCCAAGAGTGGCCCCTACCGCTGAGCACTAAGGCAATCCAGAGATTCATTGGTTTTGCCAATTACTACCGGCAGTTCATAAAGGGATTCTCTTCTCGTATTGCTCCTATCCTGGCCCTCATCCGAAAAGGAGGTAAACCCAGCTCATGGCCCCCGCCCGCTATAGAAGCTTTTCAGTCCTTGAAGGATGCCTTCACTTCTGCTTCGGTTCTCCGCCATCCTGATCCAGAGTTACCTTTCTTCATCGAGGTGGATGCTTCTGAAGTTGGAGCCGGAGCTATCCTGTCCCAATGACATCCCTCTGATGGGAAGCTGCATCCATGTGGGTATTTCTCTAAGAAGTTCTCTCCTGCGGAGCAAAATTATGATGTAGGAAATCGAGAACTCCTGGCGGTTAAGCTTGCCCTAGAAGAGTGGCGTCACCTCCTTGAAGGTTCCTTGATCCCAGTCACGAGCTACACAGATCATAAGAATCTTGAGTTTATCCAATCTCTCAAGAGGCTGAATCCCAGACAAGCAAGGTGGTCTCTCTACTTCTCTCGTTTTAACTTCGTCTTGACTTTTCGCCCTGGCTCCAAGAATCGGAAGGCCGATGCTCTGTCTCAAAGTTTCACTCCGGTGGATCGTACTCCTGAAAGACTAGAGCCTATTATTCCTCCTGTCAAGATCATCGCCTCTTTGTACCCTCAATTTGCTGATCAAATCCTGGCTAGTCAATCTTCTGCCCCTCCTGATACTCCCATTGGAATGGCATTCGTACCTCCTGAACTTCGTCTGCCTATCCTGCAACAGACTCATAGTTCCAAGCAGGCGGGACATCCTGGTCCTGCTAGGACTCTTGAACTTTTACGACGTCTAGTCTGGTGGCCGACAATTTGTAAAGATGTCAAAGACTTTGTTGCTGCTTGTACCGTTTGTGCCACTTCCAAGTCTAGCCATTCTCGCCCTAGCGGGTTACTACAGCCGTTGCCTGTTCCCTCTCGTCCTTGGACGCATTTGGCAATGGACTTTATTGTTGAACTTCCTCCCTCCAGTGGGAACACCGTGATCTGGATTGTCATTGACCGCTTCAGTAAGATGGCCCACTTCATCCCTCTACGGAAGCTTCCATCTGCAGTGGAGTTGTCACAGTTGTTCATCCAGTTCATTTTTCGCCTGCATGGCTTCCCGGCCGAGATCGTTTCTGACAGAGGGTCCCAATTCACTGCAAAATTCTGGCGTTCCCTGTGCAAAGATCTGGGTATTAATCTTCAGTTCTCCTCAGCTTATCATCCCCAGACGAATGGAGCGGCTGAGCGAGTGAACCAAGCCTTGGAACAGTTCTTGAGAAACCACGTTTCCCTTTGTCAAGATGATTGGTCTGATCTCCTCCCGTGGGCGGAATTTGCTCATAACAATGCCTGCCACACTTCCACTGGAAGGTCCCCATTTATGTCGGTGTATGGTCAACATCCTCAAGCCTTCCCACAAGACTTTGTGTTGTCCGATGTTCCAGCCGCTGATGACCATGCAGCCCACATGTCTGCTATTTGGGCGGCAACCAAGTCCAACCTGGAGAAGAGTGCTCTGGTTCATAAGACGTTTGCAGATCGTAGACGTAGACCCTCTCCTCCCTACAAGGTCGGTGATAAAGTCTGGTTGTCTTCCAGGAACATTCGGTTGAAGGTACCATCTCCTAAGTTGGGTCCGAGGTTCGTGGGTCCTTTTTCCATCCTGGAGGTGATCAATCCCATGGCTGTCAGACTTCAGCTTCCCCCTGAGATGCGAATTCCCAACGTGTTTCATGTCTCCTTGTTGAAACCCGCCACCTCCAACCGCTTTTCCGTTGTCCAGCCTCCTCCTCCTACCATCTCTGTGGATGGCCAACAGGAATATGAGGTGGAAAAGATCCTTGACTCCAGGATCTCCAGGGGCTCTCTTCAGTACCTCATCAAGTGGAAGGGCTTTGGCCCTGAAGAATGCTCCTGGGAAGGATGCTCTGATGTCCATGCTCCTTGTCTGGTGAGGGAGTTCCATTCCAAATTTCCCCAGAAGCCAAGTCCTGGTGGTCCGGAGGCCCCCCGTGAGGGGGGGGTACTGTAACGATCGCCTCCCGGAGCAGGCCCAGGAGCTCCGGGCGGCGCGTCCATCCTTGCCGGCGTCACTCCCAAAATGGCGGCGCCCATGGCCTCCACGTGGGTAGCGGCGCCGGGCGATGACGTCAGCGCGCCGACGTTTGCGCAGAGCGTCAATGACGTCGGAATGGCGCCAAATTTGAAAATAAAAACGCCAACTAGACGCCAGAATGGCGCCCAAGTATAGGATTACTTTCCCTAAGCATATCCTGGGTTCCCTGTGTGCCTTATTGCCTTATCCTGTTCCTGCCTTGTATCCTGACCCCTTGCCTGGACTTTGGACTTCGTTGTATTCTGCCTGCCTGTGAACTCTTGCCTGGATCCTGACTATTCTTCGTTTAACCCTTTGGACACCGCGACCTTGTTCCCTCAAGAGGGCTTCCTCCTTGATCCTGACAACCTCCCTGGAGGGAGCTCCTGGCTCCCTGACAAGAAATTACTTAGCACTGGATGTGTTTATAAGTTAAGAATACATTCATGTAATAAAAGACTGTTTCAGACATGGAGTTTATTATAGTTAGAGAGTCAAGAAATAAAATTCAAGAAAAATAATTATTTTTATTTTAATAATATGTCATAATGAGAAAATTACAGAGTTTATGTGTAGGAAACAGAAATGGACATGGGGGATTAGGAATAGTTTAATTGCAGGTTTAATTATAGAGCACAAGAGAAATATCACCAGACAGAGAATATATAAAGCAGATTGATGTACAGTCCACTATCACAGATAAGAGCAAAATATTTATCAGTACTTGAGGACACATTTTATTATTGTGTCTCTGTACAAAAGAAATGATAAGTGTTTCATGGTCTATAACTAGAGATCTTTCATTGGTTCAGTTGAGAGTGATATTCTGCCTGGCAGCCATATGGGTACTACCCTGCAGTACTGAACTGAGTGGGTCAGACTTACAGTGTCGTATTCACCCCACTAAGCCTAAGTATGAATACAAATACTTTCAGGACGGAGATATCATCATCGGAGGAGTCCAATCTGTACACAGCGGGGTGTATTATATACCAGATATCACTGGACAATTTATTCCTTTCTGTGTAAGGTAATGGTTCAACTGCATTCCACAAAAAAATCATTGTATTATGTGTGTGTGTGTGTTATTAATTCAATATATTTAATTTATTATTTAAAGTAGTTGAAGCAAGTTTCTCATGGGGAGCTCTTTGAAAAGTGATACACGTGCAGTAATGTTATATATAGACATTTCTAAAACTAATACCAGGGCAAAATCAAGTATTCCCCCAGGCAATTACATGGATTTAGACTTTCCTTCGCCTTTAAAGATTTGGCATGTTTACCAAACTAGTTGAATTTGCCCAATATGGAAAGTCATAGTCAAGGCTAAATTAGGCTAGTCTGATCATTGGCCAGGAGCTTACTATCAGATAAGCAGTTGCCCTCTGGTTCCCACCATGCAAGAATTGTTTTAAAATGCCAACGTGGTCCTCATCCAATGGAAGATTTTTTGTAACGTGAAGGCCTATTTGAGGTTAAATTTCAGCAGTATTAGAGCTTTTTGAAACCACAAATAAACTCTATCCCCTATATATAATAAAAGGCTCTAAGTTTGCACCGGAGCAGTAGCCCATAGCAACCAATAAGATATTTGTTTTTAAACAGTTGGTCATTAAATTGTACCTGCTAATTGATTGAGTTACTGCTCCTGGGCAAACTTAGTGACTTTCATAACATAACCCCATATTTCTCTAAGTACCAAATGCCATGAAATGTATTCATATCCATAAGGATTTTTAAAAAAATGCTGAACGATGCACTAAAAAATACGAATATCTCTAAAACCTCTAAAAAGTTGAGCTTTTCAAATAATTACTAGTAAAAAAAACCTCTAAAAGTCTGAATGGATAAAATAGGTCCAATAGGGTCACTGTAGCTCCTATTACGTTTATAGGACCTTAACTACTTTTACTTTGTGAAGTTTTGTGTGGTTTTTACATCTAATACATTTAGAGAAAAAATATGATTTGTGGAGAAAATATTAGTAAATCAGTCCCTTCATTTTTTGTTAATTTAAGATAATAACATTTTCAATGTTTTGTAAGGTCAACATGCTTGTGAAATATCTTGAAATATGATGCACCCAAGCATTAGTTTTTTATACATACATATTCTTTTTGTTAGGTTAAAGTGACCACACTTGCATTTCCCCAGATTTGAATCCTCCCTTGTAATTCCCTTTCCAATTATATCTTCCCATTTTTGCAAGTATGAGTGTTAATATCCTTGGGTAATAAAGGGATTGTTAATCAGAATTTGAATATCAGGCCTCTTTTGGGGGTGACTTTGATAAGCCATTTATTTAAATAACATTTGCATTTTCACTCTAAGGTACTTATCAATATGATTAAGGAAGAATCTAATTTGAAAATACATATATCATCATAATTGAGATTCTGGAGTTTTTTCCAAGCTTCTTCAAAGGAAAGTGCTGTGGTAAGGGGTTGAGTCCATCATACCTTAGACCAGGGATCCCCAACCTTTTTAACCTGTGAGCAACATTCATAGTTGGGGAGCAACATTAGCATGAAAAATGTTCTTGAAAAATGTTCTTGGTAATTTGGTGGCCCCTTTGTGGATTGTCAACCTACATTGAGGCTCTGTTTGGCAGTGCACCTGGTTTTTATGCAACCACAACTTGCCTCCAAGCCTGGAATTCAAAAACAAACTCTTGCTTTGAGGCCACTTGGAGCAACATCTAAGCTGTTGGAGAGCAACATGTTGCTCATGAGTTACTGGTTGAGGATCACTGCCTCAGACTGTATATGTTGAAGTGACCTCCACAGCCTTGCTAAGCTGATATGTTACTGTTCTCCTTAAAATCTGATATCTTAAAAAGGCAGACATACTGTAGGTGGTTGAGTTGAGGACAGTTTAGGAATAATAATTCTCCCATACACAAAGTTTCCTCTACACAGAATCAGACAGTGAGATTGTGGAATGCCCTGATGTATTATGTTTTGTTGGCAGATTCTATTAACCCCTTTAAGAAGAGCTTGGGTGATTTCTTAAGCAAGCATAATATTTAAGATATTGTGATCTTGTGATCTTAAGATTTACATTTATAGAACAAGTCTTGGTACATAGTTTATATATTTGAATGTATAGATAAGTCTGTACATATAGGTATGCTACCTGCCCACATAATAGAACTGGTTAATATAGACTTCCCATTTAACTCTTCTTGAATTATTCAACAACCTTAATTGTCAAATTGTTTATTGACTGTACCTTTTCATTTATGTATATAAATATAATATTATAACTATTTAAATTCTGCTTCTCCAGAAATGCCTGATAAAGGCGATAAAGGCCTCTATCATAACATGAATATATTGTCAATAAACCTTGATAATAAGGGCACCATGGTCTCAACCTGCTTTGTTTGGGTTGCAAAGACTTCCCAATGTAAAGTAAAAAGATCCATCTACTGTAAAAACATAATTCTTAAGTATAAAATGATGTATGTTTATTTTATTTAAACCCATGAGTGTTACTGGCTAGATATACAGCTTTTAAACATTTATGTGAGATGGAAATATAATTTTTTCACTTCTAAATAAACCAGATATGCATTTTGATCCAAACTTATCCAGTCTTTTATTTCATCTTCTTTATTCTATAAAGCGTTTAAATTCATGTCATTTATGGAGGTACACGGTTACAGTGTAATTGTTGAATTCCCTTTTATTTAACTTTTTTTGTTTTACATGTTTAAAAAACAGTTAAATTAGCAATGCAAATGAATCAACAAATCAAACAAAACGTTCCTGTTTACAAATTAATTCCATGAGGAATTTTAAATGTACAAGCTGATTTTCATGTAATTGAGAATTTTTATGAATCAATATAAATTGCTAGTTACAAATTTCTAGTCTTCCCACGGTCATAATTGTGGATTACAGTTAATTAGTAGATCAATTGGCACAGTTTTGAAATTCTTTCTACATAATTCCACATTAACAAACACAATATTTTCCCAGTCCCAGTTCTAATTACTACCAGGACATAATTTCCTTGTTGTTTGCCATTGATGATATCAACAAGAACCCTGATCTGCTGCCCAACATCACTGTGGGATATCAAGTATATGATTCATGTATGGAGCCAAGTCTTGCTATAGGTAATATACTGCAGATATTATCAGGTCCAGGGGAAATGGTTCCTAATTACTCCTGTGGAGACTATGGAAAAGTTGCTGCATTTATTGCAGATCGGTCAATTGTTACAACCCTGCCTATAGTACAATTTCTGAGCTCATATGGATACTCACAGGTAAGTTAGCTTATTAGATAGTATTTTTAATTAAATGTACTCCAGTATTTTTCACTATAAGGCTTATGTCTAAGAGGCATATTTATAAAGGGTTGAATTTTGAGTTTATGAGAGTGTCTAAAAACTCCCATCAACTCCCATTTGAATTTTTTTAGAATTCGGGTGAATAGGATCAACCCGCAAACTCGAATCCAATTCGAATAGATTTTGATCAAATCCGATTTGAGGTTTTGTTTTAAAAAAAAAAAAAAAAAAAATTTTCAAAAGTCCACCAAATGACTGCAAATTAGTTATAGGAGGTCCCCCCATAGGCTAAAACACCAATTTAGCAAGTTTTAGATGGTGAATAGTCAAATTTGAATTCTTAAAGGGACAGTACATGATAAATTTCAAAATTCAAATTTCATAATTTTTTTAAACTCGAAACTCATTTAAACTATTCCCTTGTCGAATTACACAAAAATAAACTCGAAGTTTGAATTTAAAAATTCAAATTTTCAATTAGACCCTTGATAAATCTGCCCCGTGTGTGTTTTATCTGAAAAATGGTGGAAACACTAGGCAGTTTCAATTATAGTTAATGTGATGCAGCAGACGGCATTATCAGTAATTCTTTGCTCTTTACATACGCTCAACCCAAGTATAAGGTATATGGGCCATGTGTGACCATGTGGATGTTGTAGTTTACAGATATATGGGGGCACATATCAGTCAAATTGGTTATTCAAAGTGTTTAAACACCCATGACTTTTCTTCATCTATTGAGGTTCTATAATTTTGTAAAAAAAAGTTTCCCTTTTTTCTCTTTTTTTAATGTCTGAATCATTTCAAAGTTAAGTATAGATTACATGTGGGTTACATGTGCTTTGACACTTGTTAAGTCATTTTAACTAAGTACGACAAAACATTTGTTACAATGAGTATTGCTTTCATAAATACTATTTATTCTTGCTTTTTAATTGTTTAACTTAACCTTTAGCCTAAGTTCTGGCTTAAAAAGGCTCTAAGCACCAGGAACATAGGAGCTACATCTGCACTTCTGGCAAAATCAAAGTGCAAAGCGGCTCTCCTGGCTGCTCAACCCCCAAGACTAGGGTGCTTTCATGTGGGTCCTTCTTACCTCCTCCTCCTGTGCTCTGTAGGCTGCCCCTCAGTGCTGTTTCTTCCTGGACCTGACCTTGTGTGATGAGCTCTGCCCAGTCACTTACTGCTCCTGATCTCTGTGATCCTGGACCCTCAATCTCTGCTAAGGACCCCTTCTTCTCCTAGAAACAGTAAGTGCCCTTTTTTACACATTCACACACACACACACACACTTACTCATACATACATGCATTTCCACATATACAGTACAAACTTAACTAAAGGTAGTTTTTTTTAAATTTTCTGGCTTATTTTGTTTTTTACACATACACACATTTTAATGATTTGCCTAATTTTACTTGATTTTTTTGATTTTATTGCAGGTTTTATGCTTGCATTGTTGTTGTTCCTTACATTTTTTTTAATATCATTTGTACTTTTATCATTTGGAGTACCAAGACATTTTGGAAACTTTGGAAAAAAATAAATAAAAAAAGTTGAACTCGATGGACATGTGTCTTTTTTCAACCTTACTTACTATGTTACTATGTATGATTCGTCAGAATGTATAATTTATAAAAATATACGGTTTTGGGTGGGGGGTCTTTTTATTGTTAGGAGGGTCTTGTGGCACATAATATACAGTCAGGGACCTTTGTTCACAGATGGCAAAACAGCAGCCGAGAAAATTCAAATGTACTATGTTTATTCGGGGTCCGCAAATGCCAGCTTCTTTGGTATATCTATGCATACTGGGCATCAAACTGTTCAGTAAACCCTTGGTGTAAATATTTAGGGTGTTTTATAATCGTATGTAAGAAATTAGGTGAGATAAATGTGGCCATTTGCAATATTTTTAGGCGATTTTCAGAAATGTCATAAAAACCACTGCATTTAGCATAGCTTTGCAGTTGAATAGTTTGGAGTAGAAAGACATAATTCAATATTTTGTATTTGTTAGGAAGTCTAATTTCCAAAGATATATGGTTTTCAGTGATCACCATCATTTATTGTACCATTTATTCCACATAAAACTGGCAGTGTGTTTAAATTAGTGTAAATGTATGCACAAGGTAGATTCTGGGGTCTTTACATGGCATCTACCTTTGCCCACCTCAAAATGATGTAAATGTGTTGATTCTGCAGTACCTGAAATGACAGACCATATCTGGGTTCTTTCTTTTGGGGCCCCTTTATGCCATGTGCTTAAGTACACTATACATATTGGACATAAAACTGTTCAGTGGACCCCAGGCTTTCATATTTGGGTTGATTTATCTTGATACCTAAAAGGTATGTGGGAAATAAAATGCTGCAGGGTGGAAGTTTTGAGGTGATTTATGGAAATGTCACCAAAGTCACAAAATTTAGGAAAGGTTTGCAGCTTGGTTCTTTGCAGTAGAAAGACATGCATACCAAATTTGGATTTGGGAAAATATGTATTTTCTGAAAATATATGGTTTTCTGGAATGAAAATACTTTTTATCTACTTTGCCCACCCCAAAATTATGTAAGAGTGTTGATTTTGCAGTACCTGAAATGACAGATCATATGGGGTGGGTGTTCATTTTGGGGCCCCTACATGCCACATGCTTAGGTAAACATATATATATATATATATATATATATATATATATATATATATATATATATATATAGAGTATGTAAAGAAGAAGCAGCACTCGTCAATTGCAAAAAAGTGTATTAAAAGATCAGAGCATCACTCAAGGCAACGTTTCGGACAGCATATGTGCCCTTTGTCAAGCCCAAAAAGAGTTCTCTCAGCTTATCACAGGTATCACATTATATAGGCAACAAACAGGAAATGACCTCAAAATTTGCATATACACAGGTACAGAGCATTATCATATACATGTATCTATAGAAACAGAAACAGGTCATAATCACTCCCTGGTGGACACACTGGGTCCTTATGAATTTTCGGGAGAACATATATGGTCGGCGTGACTGGGTTCCTGACCATCAAATAATTCCTCAATTTGTCAGTGATCACTCCCCTATCAACCATATAATCCAGTAAAGTTTTAATCTTTCGTAATTTGGGCAATACCACATTACCTGTCTCAAAGCATTTTGTTGATTTGGGACACACGGCAGATCAGCTTAAATTTATGGTTTTGGAAGTAGTACCGCCCATGAAAAGAGGGGGGGATCGAGAATTGAAACTTAAAAGAAGAGAGGTATGGTGGATTAATATGCTCAAATCTTTATATCCTCGGGGTTTAAATCGTGATTATGACCTGTTTCTGTTTCTATAGATACATGTATATGATAATGCTCTGTACCTGTGTATATGCAAATTTTGAGGTCATTTCCTGTTTGTTGCCTATATAATGTGATACCTGTGATAAGCTGAGAGAACTCTTTTTGGGCTTGACAAAGGGCACATATGCTGTCCGAAACGTTGCCTTGAGTGATGCTCTGATCTTTTAATACACTTTTTTGCAATTGACGAGTGCTGCTTCTTCTTTACATACTCTATTTGATGTGGGGATGTGACGGCGTCTCCTATTGGAGCGAGCACCGACCAACACAGCAAGTATACTTCTAAGAGTGCTGGGGCACCCATTGTATAATTTTCTATATATATATATATATATATATATATATATATATATATATATATATATATATATATATATATATATATATATATATATATATATATATGGCATAAAACTGTTCAGCAGACCCCTGGATTTCATATGTGGAGTGATTTATCTTGATACCTAATGGTATGTGGGAAATAAGATGCTGCAAGGTGGAAGTTTTGAGATGATTTTTGGAAACGTCTCCAAAATTGCCAAATTTACAAAAGATTTGTGGCTGGGTGCTTTAAAATAGAAAGACATGCATACCCAATTTGGATTCAAGGGGATGTGTACTTTCTGAAAATTTATGGTTTTCTGGGGTGAATGTACATTTTTATACCTTTGCCCACCCCAAAATGATGTAAATATTTTGATTTTGCAGGAATTACAGAACTGATAGCTCAAATGGGGTGTCTATATTTTGGGGCCCCTAAATGCCACATACTTAAGTATACATATTGGGCATCAAACTGTTCAGTGGACTCCTGGCATTCATATTTAGGGTGTTTCATATTGGTACCTAATGAGAGATATGATGCTGTAGATTGGAAGCTTTGAGGTCATTGTTATATAAAAAATGTACCAATTTCTATGAAAAATTACTTTAGGAAAGAATTGCAACTTGGTAGTTTGGAGTAAATAGCTATATTTAACCATTTTTGATTCTCCAGAATCTTTTCTTTCTAATAATGCATAGTTCTCTAGGGAAATTCACTGTTTGGCTTTGAAATCAGAAGTATTCCATTTTGTGGAGTTGTGCTTTGGAAATGTATTAGTGTACTGCTTAGAGATTTTGATATATAGAAGTGGGAATTCTCCATAAAACTATATACAGTATATATATTTGCTATTGCCATGTTCAAGAGACATAGAACTTTTCAAATTGACTGTGTTCATGTACATAAAATAAATTATGTTTCTGATATATTTGATTGTACTATGTGAAACATAATTTTTTTTATTTTATCACACACTTAGAAGCGTATATTTTTTTACAGAAATGGAATTACACCAACATTCTATCATATTTTAAAAGCTTAGGTTGTCCTGAAAAAAAAACAAGATATTGTTTTCCGGGGTAAATTAAAAGACCCCCCCTTAAGTTAAAATGGTACAAAATGTTCAAAAATGGTCTGGCAATAAAAGTACCAAATCAGCCAAATTGGCTGGCAGTGAAAGGGTTAAGGCCTGTTAAGAGAATGTACCCCCACACAGACTCAATAGGTGCTAGCCTCGGAGGCACCATCTGGCCTATATTATATAGAAATATCAGGTCATTATCCACAGTAAAAGAACATTAGTTATATTTTTTAATTTATCAAAATTGGCTTTTGTTTATCTTTATTTCCATAACATTTCAAAGCCATGTTCCTATGTTTCAGATCAGTTATGGGGCCACAGACCCAGTGCTGAATGACAGAACACTATATCCATACCATTTTAGTACAGGACTAAATGATGATGTTCAGCAAATTGCTATAGCAGAACTGGTGGAACGTCTGGGTTGGACCTGGGTGGTCATTCTGGCACCTGGTGATGATCGTGGAGAAAGAGAGAGTAAGAACCTCAGGAATGAGATCAATAAACACGGAGCATGTGTTGACTTCATTGGGACTCTAACTGAAGATAGAATTGCAAATATAAGAACATTAGAAAGGATACGAACATCCACTGCAGAGGTTGTTGTCTTGTGTGGGAGGCTTTTTCGTACTGAATCTTTAATTTTCCTTGTAGAGACAATGATAAAAGACAAGACCTTGGTCGTTCCACAAACGTGGCTTCGCTTGTATTCCAACATGCTATTTAATGGCAGTCTCCTTTTCTATAATGAAAACAACTGGTGTTATAAGAGAAGTGAATACAACTCATATGAATTGGTTGTTAAAGCAGACCTTTTATATAATGACCTATACTGTTATTTGTACAGATGTTTGACACTTGATAAAGAGAAGGATGATTTATTTCAGCAGGTTTATGGAACAGATTTTTATAATTGTTCCAGTTTAGAAATACCAGTTTTCTCACAAACTCCTAATTACCAAGTGTACAGAGCAGCATTTGGATTGGCACATGCAGAACATCTCATGCTCTCCTCATCTGGAAAATCCCATCAAAAAGATATCCACAAATTCATTCACAGAAAACAGGTAACATATGACTTATAAAAAGCAGAAACATATTTCTATGCCATTTTCCTTAAAATAATGGTAATAAGGTAAATCTACAGTAATAAAAGTCACACATGTGATATTTTGTATTGTAGATTTACCACATCTAGTATTCAATTTTAGATTTGCTTAGACACCAAGACTTCCAATTCCACCAATTGAAATATACATATTAAGATCTCATATTAGCCAACTTTTTTTATATGAGATTTGTACTTATGCCTATAGCTCATAGGGTATTTTGACCACCACAGTGTTCTAGCCAATAATAAAATGATCAAAAAACAGAATCAGCACTTTTGGAGCAGTTTAAGTCATCACCACATTAATATTAACCTTATGTTTGTTTCAAAATATTCAGTATGAGGATTTAAATTATATATTGATTCATAAAGCACCATAAGCATATACATGGGTTGGTTTAATGAGGTCCAGTGTCGAGAGATTTATATTTGATATACCTCACATAAAATAGAAAAAAATAATACAAATATTCATATTGTGATCCAGTAACTGAGAAAATGCTATACCAGGGGTGTATAGCTCCCGGAATGCTAATGAGGCGAATCAAATGGTTAATAAAACAAGAGCTTTATTTGTTTATTTATTGATAACCAGTACAGGTGTTGGGACTGATTGGTCCTCGTCTGTGAAAAAGGGACTGAGCTTGGAGTGAGCTCTCTGTGACCATCAAGTTCAACCCCTTCAAACGAAAACCCAATATCCATACACACGCCCATACTTTCACATAAATGATATATACCCATATCTATACTAACTATAGAGCTTAGTATCACAATAGCCTATGTATTATGTCTGTCCAAGAAATCATCCAAGCCATTCTTAGGCAATAACAAAATCAACCATCACAACATCACCCGGCAGTGCATTCCCCAACCTCACTGTCCTCACTGTAAAAAACCACCTACGTTGCTTCAATTAAAGCTTTTTTCTTCTAGTCTGAAAGAGTGGCCTCTGGTACGTGATTCTCTTTATGAGTAAAAAGGTCCCCTGCTATTTGTCTATAATGTCCTCTAATGTACTTGTAAAGTCTAATCATGTCCCCTCACAAGTGTCTTTTTTCCAGAGAAAACAACCCTAACCTTGTCAGTCTCCCCTCATAATTTAACTCTTCCCTCCCTCTAACCAGTTTAGTTGCACTTAGTCTCTGCACTCTCTCCAGCTCATTTATATCCCTCTTAAGGACTGGAGTCCAAAACTGCCCCCATACTCCAGATGAGGCCTCACCAGGGACCTATAAAGAGGCATAATTATGTTTCATCCCTTGAGTTAATGCCCTTTTTTACAAGAACTTTATTTGCTTTAGTAGCCACAGAATGACACTGCCCAGAATTAGACAACGTGTTATCTACAAAGACCCCCAGATCCTTCTCATTTAAGGAAACTCCCAACACACTGCCATTTAGTGTATTTATATTATTTTTGCCAAAGTGCATAACCTGCATTTATCAACATTGAACCTCATTTTCCAGTTTGCTGCCCAGTTTTCCAACTTAGACAAATCACTGTGCAAAGTGGCAGCATCCTGCATGGAACCTATAGTTCTGCACAATTTAGTCTCATCTGCAAAAATAGAAACAGTACTTTCAATGGCCACCTCCAGGTCATTAATAAACAAGTTGAAAAGCAAGGGACCTAGTACAGAGCCCTGCGGTACTCCACTAACAACACTGGTCCAATTAGAAAATGTTCCATTTACTGCCACTTTTTGTAGTCTATATTTTAGCCAGTTCTCTATCCAGGTACAAATATATGTTCCAGGCCAACATTCCTTCATTTAACTAGTAACCAGTCTAAGTAAATCACATCCACTGCCATCCCAGAATCGGGTTTCTGCTCACCTTCTCATAAAAATAAAACCATGCTGGCACACACTCATAGTATGCAGCATAGAAAGCAGAGGAGAAACATGAAAGATAATGAGTGGGGTATTTTACTTTACTGGATTAAGTTGACTCGACAGAGGCTCGGACACTTTCAAAAAGGAAAATAGTTATTTACAAATGCATCACCATTTGCAAAGTGAAAATTTACATGGAAAATGTATTGTTTTTCCCATAATGCATAATTCATACATTTCTAGTGTGTTTCCTGACACATTTGTTTTCTTAATTTATTAAAATGAATGCAATTTTTTCGGTGTGTTTTTGTGTATAGGACACAGTTTGGGAATTACACAATTTCCAGTATTAAAATGGCATGAGCATGTAATTGTTTTGGCATGTTTTTGCATATTACCATAGAGTTGTAACAGCCCTAGTGCTCCCTGGTGTCAATAGGCTTGCCTGCATACTATTCATTAGAGAAGACTTGATGACACAGTTGCGCTTAGCACAACTACACAACTACACGCCCATACTTTCACATAAATGATATATACCCATATCTATACTAACTATAGAGTTTAGTATCACAATAGCCTTTGTATTATATCTGTCCAAGAAATCCTCCAAGCCATTCTTAGGCAATAACAAAATCAACCATCACAACATCACCCGGCAGTGCATTCCCCAACCTCACTGTCCTCACTGTAAAAAACCACCTACGTTGCTTCAATTAAAGCTTTTTTCTTCTAGTCTGAAAGAGTGGCCTCTGGTACAGTGATCCTCTTTATGAGTAAAAAGGTCCCCTGCTATTTGTCTATAATTTTCTCTAATGTACTTGTAAAGTCTAATCATGTCCCCTCACAAGCACCTTTTTTCCAGAGAAAACAACCCCAACCTTGACAGTCTCCCCTCATAATTTAACTCTTCCCTCCCTCTAACCAGTTTAGTTGCACTTAGTCTCTGCACTCTCTCCAGCTCATTTATATCCCTCTTAAGGACTGGAGTCCAAAACTGCCCCCATACTCCAGATGAGGCCTCACCAGGGACCTATAAAGAGGCAGAATTATGTTTTCATCCCTTGAGTTAATGCCCTTTTTTATACAAGAACTTTATTTGCTTTAGTAGCAACAGAATGACACTGCCCAGAATTAGACAACTTGTTATCTACAAAGACCCCTAGATCCTTCTCATTTAAGGAAACTCCCAACACACTGCCATTTAGTGTAGAACTTGCATTTATATTATTTTTGCCAAAGTGCATAACCTGCATTTATCAACATTGAACCTCATTTTCCAGTTTGCTGCCCAGTTTTCCAGTTTAGACAAATCACTGTGCAAAGTGGCAGCATCCTGCATGGAACCTATAGTTCTGCACAATTTAGTCTCCTCTGCAAAAATAGAAACAGTACTTTCAATGCCCACCTCCAGGTCATTAATAAACAAGTTGAAAAGCAAGGGACCTAGTACAGAGCCCTGCGGTACTCCACTAACAACACTGGTCCAATTAGAAAATGTTCCATTTACCACCACTCTTTGTAGTCTATCTTTTAGTCAGTTCTCTATCCAGGTACAAATATATGTTCCAGGCCAACATTCCTTCAATTAACCAGTAACCAGTCTAAGTAAATCACATCCACTGCCATCCCAGAATCAGGTTCCTGCTCACCTTCTCATAAAAATATTTAAGTTAGTCTGGCAAGATCTATTACACATAAAACCATGCTGGCACACACTCATAGTATGCAGCATAGAAAGCAGAGGAGAAACATGAAAGATAATGAGTGGGGTATTTTACTTTACTGGATTAAGTTGACTCGACAGAGGCTCGGACACTTTCAAAAAGGAAAATAGTTATTTACAAATGCATCACCATTTGCAAAGTGTAAATTTACATGGAAAATGTATTGTTTTTCCCATAATGCATAATTCATACATTTCTAGTGTGTTTCCTGACACAGTTTTTTTCTTAATTTATTAAAATGAATGCAATTTTTTCTGTGTGTTTTTGTGTATAGAACACAGTTTGGGAATTACACAATTTCCAGTATTAAAATGGCATGAGCATGTAATTGTTTTGGCATGTTTTTGCATATTACCATAGAGTTGTGACAGCCCTAGTGCTCCCTGGTGTCAATAGGCTTGCCTGCATGCTATTCATTAGAGAAGACTTGATGACACATTTGCGCTTAGCACAACTACACAGAGGTGCATGAAGCAATTGTAAGCACAAGTACCTATAATGACTGGCTACACAACATGTGCATCCATTTATGGTTTATTGATAGTCAGATTGCTAGAGAACCAGTCTATTCTGGTTTTAGAAAGATGATCTTTAAATCATTTTAGTTTGCATATTGTATTGACTTAAACAAGTGTCTCATTTTATGAAAAACCCTGCAGTAAATAAAACACAGGCACATACCTGCTTGAAGTTACACTGAGTTACTGTGGATTGTGTTGGTGGTTCATAAATAGTTGTTAACAGTAATAATCTTATTGTACAGTTACACAGATATCTAAGAAATGTGCGCTTCACTGAACCTTGTGGAACAGAAATTAATTTCAATGAGCTCAACAAATCTCCCGTGAAGTACAGAATTTTAACTTGGCCTATTTATTTCAACTCCGAAATCAAACAAATACCAGTCGGTGAATATCTTTGGTCAGGTTCTGGAAGGTCTCTCAAAATTGATATCCAAAACATATTTTGGAAGAAAAACACCAATAACCAGGTAAGAACAATTTCATATGTTGTTTACAATAAAAGAAAAAATGTCTTGAAGAGCAAATGCATTACTGTATTATGCTAAAAAGCAAAACAGAAACTCAACCCACTGCAGGTCCCATCTACTAAGGTTTTCTGATGCCATTCTTCATGCAAAATTAATGGAAAATGACATCATCAGCATCATCAGCGACATCACATATCCTCCCCAATGATCTTGGATTGGAACTACACGAGCAACCAATTATAACACATTACAGACTATAAATAAATCAAGTACAGGAATTTACAAATTAAGATTTGCAATCAGGCATTAATGTTGGCATTGAACTTGGCATCTATTTATATTGAATTTCTAGGTTGTCTGATTTTATGGGCTCACATGCCGACACAATGATGCCACAACCATGAGTTTCACCATTTTGAATCTGGCAGTGACAAAGTGTTGGGCAATGCTCCTGACACAATGATAGTTCTGCCATTACCTACTATAAATTTTTACTTCTAGGCTCTGGAATGGCAATTTGTCCACAGTTGGCTCCTCATCAAATCAGTCAAATCATCTTTTACACTTTTCTGCATTTTCTGTATAGGTGCCATTGTCATTTTCTTGCCTCATCAGTTCAGGAATAAATGAAATGAGCACACACTCCTGAACCTATTAAGATAAAACTTGACTTTATTAAAACCACATGTCCTGACGCGTTTCGTATCTACTGATATGTAATCATAGGCACATTTACAAGCAGACCATTACAATAATTTAAACATTTTAAAAAGGATATGAAGTAGTGATTAAGGTACAAAGCATTCAACCCTAAGGATTACTGTTCAACTAACATGGAAACATTGTCTTCAATCATAAATATTTAAAAATGGAAAACAAAATAAATCAAATAAAGATTGTGGTATGCTTTCAAAAGGGCATGCACGTATGCAAATATAAATATAAATAGATAAAATGTCATATTACTGCGTGGCCATAATTTAAATATACAAATAGTTCATTGAGTTAATTAATTTTAATCAATGAATAAGGATAAAGTCCATACAATCAACTTATACGTGAATTATACATATATTGAAATAATATCATAAATACTAATATAATGATTAATTAATAAAATTAATTTAATACATCTGAAGAGATAAAACACCCTTTTCTTAATGAATTTTCAAATGTCTAGACGTAAATAATATTCGTTGAGGCTATCACCTTGTAACATTGTCAATAACTTATCAGACACAACATGCAACATCAAACTGCAAATTTAAACCTTCCAGCTGCCGGGTATCCCATGTGAAAATCCAATAAGATTCTCTATGCAGTAATCTCAACATTTTATCACCACCTCTTGATATAGAGAACATTTTTTCTATCCCTTCAATTTTAAGGTAGTTACTATCCCCATTGCTGCAAAAAATGCCTACATTCTACTGGAACTCCGTGAGGCAACCTGACCAAT
Source organism: Xenopus laevis (assembly GCF_017654675.1). NCBI lineage: Eukaryota > Metazoa > Chordata > Amphibia > Anura > Pipidae > Xenopus > Xenopus laevis. The sequence continues at coordinate 3,842,505 of NC_054371.1, forward strand.
ATGCTCACGCATACAAAATTTTAACTTTCTTGACGTAGACCCACATACTGGATTTCACATTTCATACAAGTAAGCAAGTAAATGACAAAATTAATATTGCAGCTCCTAATCTTATGCATCTTCTTAGTGCTGCTACTTACAAACTCTCCTGACTTTACCCTATGTTTGCATGTAATGCATTGTGTGGCCCCACAACCGAACAATACTTTGGTGTCTAACCAAATAGCTGAATTTGGATTAACACAGACATCACTCGGGGGCAGGATGTTTCCTAATGTCTTTACTCAGCGTGTAACAAACTTACAACCATGTTGCAATGCTTTATGCAAATTGTCATCCCCATTCAAAACAGGAAGTTACTTATTAACAATACGTTTAACCTCATGGTATTGTTTACTATAAGAGGTAATTCTTTCTCGCTGATCTTAGGTTTGTAAAGCAAATGCAATCTACTTTCCTTAACCGCTTTCACCAACGCAGCTTTTAAAAATTGCAAAGGATATCCACAGGCCAAAAAACAATCTCTAAGGTTAATCGACTGCAATATAAATTCATTGGGGCTCATTTATTAACGCAGCGCAGCGCTAAAAAGAGCGCAGTGGCCAGACATTTGCCCAGCGCATGCGAGTATTTAATAATGTAGCGCACGATACCTTAACAGTGCGATTTGTGCGCTAATGTAGACACAAGACAGGTGCGACGTGTGAAACTGCGTATCAGCTGTCGCAGTGCTTATAATAAATTGTGCGCACAGGAAGATACCGCAAAGGTAAGGATTAGTTGTGCTCATGTATGAATGCGCTGCTTTAATTAGTTGCGTCACATATTGCGCATATTGCGTTCACTTAGACGCATCTGCATTTGTTTCTGTGCTAATATTTGTTTGGTTGCAAAGGTGTTTAGCCTACCTGATACCCTTAAAGGAACCTTGGTCAATATAAACATGTTGGGTGGAAGGCGTGGTTAATATGCACTTTACAAGGGTTGTTCATCTTGAATATACTAGCGCAGCTGGGCAGGAATGCGCATTTTGAAGAGCGTTACTATTACGCCACGAAGAGGCAGGCGTAAAAATTGTGGTGCTGTTGCCCGGGTGCAGTTTTGCACATATACAGACGCAAATCTGCGACGGCCGCAGTGCAAGCGCATTGTAGCCACGCCCACAGCCACGCCCCTAACAACCACGGCATCGTTTGCGACATAAATGCCCAATCTTTTGCGCAATGCGCATAAACAAAACCATCGCAAAAGCTCTGTGTTATGCGCAATATCACGCAAATATATTAGCGATCACGCTTGTGATGGCGCAGACAACCTTTTGCGTCCACTTATGCGCTGCGCTGCTTTAATAAATGAGCCCCATTGTCTGTACTACAATTATGCCTCAAATGCTGGAATTGCCCAATCGGTATGATTTGGGTGGCAGGAATTAGCTCAATAAAAAATTACCAGCTAGCTTCTTCCTGAATACAGTGCTCTCTAATTTATAGCGTTCATCTGTCAATTTCAGATCCAAAAAATCAATTGTGGCGTGATCAAACAAATGTGTAAAACTCAAATTAAAATCATTACAATTTAAACCATTAACAAATTCTGGGAATTCTGCCTCTGTCCCTCGCCATATAAACAAAATACCATTCAAATACCGTTTGTATAGCTTAGGGCTGATTCACTAAATTCGAGTGAAGGATTCGAAGTAAAAAAACTTCGAATTTCGAAGTATTTTTTGGGCTACATCGACCATCGAATGGGCTACTTCGACTACGACTTCGAATCGAAGGATTCAAACAAAAAATCGTTTGACTATTGGACTATTCGATAGTCGAAGTACTGTCTCTTTAAAAAAATCTTCGACCCCCTAGTTCGGCAGCTAAAAGCTACCAAAGTCAATGTTAGCCTATGGGGAAGGTCCCCATAGGCTTTCCTAAGTTTTTTTGATCGAAGGATATTCCTTCGATTGTTGGATTAAAATCCTTCAAATCGTTTGATTCAAAGGATTTAATCGTTCGATTGAAGGAATAATCCTTCGATCATACGATCACAGTATTTGCGCTAAATCCTTCGACTTCGATATTCGAAGTCGAAGGATTTCAATTCCTAGTCGAATATCGAGGGTTAATTAACCCTCGATATTCGACCCTTAATGAATCAGCCCCTTAATGTGCCCCATTCTTTATGTGATTCATGTTACCATTGTGACTTGATCATATTTTCAAACCAGAATGAGTTTTAGCTAACACCTACCTAAATAAGTTCAATGAAACTATTGTGATTGGATGTTGGTGGTTATATAAATCGTAAAAGTTTAAATTGCTAGGGGAATTGAAGTGAAAAAGCTGCTCAGATGAGAACGAAATATTTTCAAGATTCTCATCACTAGATACTGTAAATCATGTCCTGGATACATAAAAACCTTCATAAACATACAGTTTGATTTTGTCCAGAAGGATTCAAGAAAGAATATGAGCTGAATTTGATGATTTTCCAACAATGATCAATTCAAGTATCAACAGAAGGAAAGAGACCAACCTAGCAATTTCTAAACATATAATTCAAAATGTTTAAGATGTTAAAGAGTGAAATGTATTTAAATGTAAACTTGATGAATAATAAAACAGCTTTCAACCCCCTGAACCTACATTTTGAATGTTTAAATATAAAGAGCTGAATACTCAATAATACAGTTAACACTATTTTTATTCTGATTTGTAGATTCTGAAGTCCCAGTGTTCTCCAAACTGCCCTCCCGGCTACAGAAAAGTCCCAAGGGAAAGAGCGCCGCCCTGCTGCTATGACTGTGCCAGATGCTCAGAGGGGGAGATCTCCAACTTAACTGGTAACTAGTCATGTTGTAAAGAGAAAACAATAAACAGCCAAAATGTGGATATGCTGCAAAGTGGGGGCAAGTCACTGTGTTTATTGAGATAAACAAAAGACTCTTCCTCACTTTGCAACATATTCATGTTCTGGACATATATTGTTTTCTGATACCTGTGAGGGTGCCGTCCACTTATACAGCTGTAGCACCAGTAATCTAAGGAGAGGCCTGATGTGCCTGTGAGCTTTGTTTCTAATGGTATAAATACTAACAGTATTTAAAATATTTAGGGTTACAATTAAAGTTTAAATAATTATTAGCGTGTTGGTCCATAATTCAAATGTGACAAAATAAATCAGCCAAATTTCTTTTCAAATATTTTCAACTCCAGATAGAAATCCTTAGGGCTCCTATGTCTTTTGAGAAGGAACAATAATAAGAATTGGTCATGTGTTTTCAAGGCAACAGGAATCTAGGGAATCATTTATGGTTTTATTGTTGGCTGGCCAGCCAAAGCATACTAAGTACATGTTAAAGGAGAAGGAAAGGTTAAAACTAAGTAAGCCTTATCAGAAAGGTCCATCTAAATATACCAGTAAACCCCCAAAGTAATGTTGCTCTGAGTCCCCTGTGAAAAGAAACACAGCATTTCTTTCCTTCTATTGTGTAAACATGGGCTTCTCTATCAGACTTCCTGCCTTCATCTTAAACCTCATTGCCCTGGGCAAGAGCATGCTCAGTTTGCTCCTCTTCCCCCTCCCCCTCCCTTCTCTACTGTAATCTGAGCCCAGAGCAGGGAAAGACTCAGGCAGGAAGTGATGTCACACCATGTTAATACTGCAGCTCCTATCCTAAACAGACAGAGAGTTTATAGAACTTTTTACACAGGTATGGTAAAACATTCTCCAGAATAAATATAGCATTCTAGCTTGCACTATTGCAGCTAATCTATTGGCAATAAAATGCCTTCGTAGCTTTCCTTCTCCTTTAATCAATCAATGAACTGATATGTAATAACCTGCCACCTCTTTATAATATAAATATTACCTCCGAGTTTTTTGAGGAGTGCCCTAAAGGGGGTTTAAGGCTGAGGATTAAGTGCGGAGAATCTTTATGAGGGGTCAGTTGTTTTTTATTATCAGGTAAGAAAGCAGCATTTAAATAAATTATCCATCATCAGTAGATCGGTGCTTAGCAATTCAGATCCTATCTGTGTCTTGAATACATTCATGTAGAAGATGTACAAATATATGACAGAATTTTGAAATAAAATCAAAAGAAGAGAGTGCTCCCCTAGGGTAATGCACTTTTAAACATTGTTTTTCCATAAATTATACTTAATTGATAAGGAAATCATCACTTCAGTCTTGTAAGTAACAAAAGTCCAACATGCTTAATCATCAAATGTGACTTCCTCAGAGGAAAACAATCATAATTACAGTTACAGGAAACAGCTCTAATCACCACAGTTGATAAAAAAGCAAATTACCTCTGCATTTGTCATGGAAATTCAACAAAACTGGAAGAAATAGTTTCTCACAAAGGTAGCCTAAAATAAACATGGCTTGTCCTCATCAGGGAGTCATTTGCTCATGTGCAATTTAGTCTTTTTTGTATGATTTCTGATTATCATGCAAATTGACCATCTGCATAGGTGAACTCATATGGGGTACTTTTATGGATTAGCAAATCTGAATAAAAGTCTTAAGACTTAAAGGGATACTGTCATGGGGAAAAAAAAATTTTTCAAAATGAATCAGTTAATAGTGCTGCTCCAGCAGAATTCTGCACTGAAATCCATTTCTCAAAAGAGCAAACTGATTTTTTTATATTCAATTTTGAAATCTAACATGGGGCTAGACATTTTGTCAATTTCCCAGCTGCCCCATGTCATGTGACTTGTGCTCTGCTAAACTTCAATCACTCTTTACTGCTGTACTGCAAGTTGGAGTGATTATCACCCCCTCCCTTTTTCCCCCAGCAGCCAAACAAAAGAACAATGGGAAGGTAACCAGATAGCAGCTCCCTAACACAAGATAACAGCTGCCTGGTAGATCTAAGAACAGCACTCAATAGTAAAATCCAGGTCCCACTGAGACACATTCAGTTACATTGAGAAGGAAAAACAGCAGCCTGCCAGAAAGCATTTCTCTCCTAAAGTGCAGGCACAAGTCACATGAGATGGGGCAGCTGGGAAATTGACAAAATGTCTAGCCCATGTCAGATTTCAAAATTGAATATAAAAAAATCTGTTTGCTCTTCTGAGAAATGGATTTCAGTGCAGAATTCTGCTGGAGCAGCACTATTAACTGATTCATATTGAAAAAAAAATTTTTTCCCATGACAGTATCCCTTTAAGAATATTTTTAATATGATTTAGATGGTTACACGTGGGTACAATATTCCCAGCTTTGACAACAGATTGTATTCTTTGCAGATATGGAAAATTGTCTAAAATGTCCCATCTATGAATGGCCAAATATTGAGAAATTCATGTGTATCGAGAAGCAAACTGAGTTCCTCTCATATGAAGGTGATTCCCTAACTCTGGTCTTTATTGTCCTCTCTATGGTGTCTATTTTATTAGTGACAGTTATAATAGGAATTTTTATTTCATTCCGAGACACTCCATTAGTGAAGGCCAACAATCGCAATCTGAGCTTTATTCTCCTTTTCTCCATCAAGCTGAGTTTCCTCTCTGTGTTTTTGTTCCTTGGTCGCCCATCTGATATAACCTGCATGCTCCGACAAACCTCTTTTGGGATCAGTTTCTCCATAGCTATATCTTCTGTCCTTGCAAAAACAATTATGGTTTGTATTGCTTTCAAAGCCACCAAGCCTCATAGTCCCTTGAGAAACTGGTTGAAAATACAACTGTCACATTGTATTGTTGTCATTTGTTCGTTTATTCAGTTTCTAATTAGTGCTATCTGGCTGGCCCTTTATCCACCATTTGTGGAGCTGAACCTTCTTTCTGAACCTGGAAAAATCATCATTCAGTGCAATGAGGGCTCGGTCATTGCCTTCTATATTGTCCTCTCCTACATGGGATTGTTGGCATCTGTGAGTTTCATTGTAGCTTTCTTGGCTCGGACATTACCGGACAGTTTTAATGAGGCCAAGTACATCACTTTCAGCATGTTGCTCTTCTGCAGTGTTTGGATCACAATGATCCCGGCCTATCTGAGCACCAAAGGCAAATACATGGTGGCAGTGGAAATATTTGCCATAATCTCTTCAAGCTGTGGCCTTCTCTTCTGTATATTTCTACCCAAATGTTACATTATTATATTTAAGCCAAAGTGGAATACAAAGCAATATTTAGTTAGGAATAATAAATAGAGAAGTGACTTATTTCATGTAATAATCTAACGTGTAATCTTTAGGCTCTCCATTTGCTATGTAATAAAATATATTTCAATGAAAAATAGCGTAGTCTCATATTTTTTGGATTAAAACTTTATTAGAAACTTTTATCAGATAGAAATGCTTTCCAAAATTGTTGTTTTTGATGAAATAGCTGAAAATCGACACAAAGCTTCTGCTTTCTACCATCTTATCTCCTTTGTAGCATAAGGTACCAAGAACAAAACAAGACAAAACTCTTCTGGCATTAATAAAACCAATTCAAACTAACAAATGACATGAAATTTAGAGAGCAACATTTCCAGAGTCCTTCTCTACTGTCAGAGGAGAACTCTCCATCACTAAGGACTATCTTGTTCTCAGGGGAACTAAACTTGCAGCTTCTATGTGTTTTCACTAAACCATTGTAAACATTGCTCATGAAGTCATCTTGGAATTGTTAGCACAAAAAAACTGCTAAGAGAAAAAGTTTGGTTTCTCAGCATGGATTGTATGTTGAGAATACAATAAAACACTGTTCTACATGCTAGCTGGTAACCAACTCCCCCAGGCCTGAACTACTACAAATGTCTCAGCTTCCATCAAATGTTTGGGATGAAATTGCAATATATGATTACAGTCCACTACCAAACAGTCAATATATCCTTTTATCTCTCTATACATTTAATTTATTTCAACATCAGTCAGTTTATTACCTTCTTTAGACAGTGTCTTTTTAGCCTACAGCATACCTTGGGTAGTTAAAACAGATAATGGCCTTCCATCCAATGGACATACATTTCAACAATTTGCTGGATACCTTGGATTCAAACACAGGAAAATAAATCAACTTTGGATTTCCACTGCAGGCTGGATGTGTAATCATTTCATTAAGCACACACTGAATGATGTAGATATAACAATTGGTAATAAAGTTTTGCTTAACATACTAGGGGTGGTGTGTAAATTATTTTCAGTTATTTTTCCCTGAGTGGAAAATAGGAAAAAATTCAGTAGCTTTTAGGTGCCAAACTTTTTCATATTTAAGGAAGCCCTCTCTTGCAGGTTTTTCCTCCGAAACCCCACATGAGTTCCATAAAGGGGAACTATTTTTTTAGAAACTGAAAACATAAACATTCTGAACCTACAGCACTAGCCCAGAGGTTGATCGTCAACTTATAACTTTGTTCGGCCAAAAAGTTACAGTAATATGCAAAATAATCCTCCAATGAGAATCTCAGCTGAACTGTATCAATAAGGTTCCTTGTTCCTACAACTGAATTTGGAACTATTATGCACAGATTTCCAGCACTGAACAAGTCTGTCCTTTATCCCCATGTTGGACTCCATTGTCATATAATAACCTCAAAAATGGCACAATAATCTCTGTATGTAAGATAAGAGCAAGATCTCTAACATCATTCTGGGAATTTAAACAGCATTCCTATTGGTTAATTCTCTTGCATCTATAATATTCAATAATTTCTCACTATTAATACTGCTTGATCTCTCAGCTGCATTTGACACTGTAGATCACCCTCTCCTCCTCCAGTCCCTCCATTCGCTTGGCCTTCATGACACAGCCCTGTCCCATCACCAATTGTTCCTTCAGTGTCTCCTACAACGGAGTAGCATCTTCTCCCCTACCTCTTTCTGTTGGGGTTCCTCAAGGCTCTGTCCTGGGACTCTTACTATTCTCCCTCTATACTTCCTCCCTCTGCAAATTAATCAACTTGTGTGGTTTCCACTACCACCTCTACGCTGATGATAGGATACGATCTATCTCTCATCTCCTGATCTCAACCCAGAACTCCTAACTCGCGTCTCCTCCTGCCTGTCCGCTATCTCTACCTGGATGTCGCAACGCTACCTTAAACTCAACCTCTCTAAAACTGAAATAGTTAATACTTAATTCCATCTTGCCCACTCCCACACCTTGTGTATTACTCCCCTCTCTTTAGAGTGTAAGCTCTTTCTGCATAGGGCCTTCCTCACCTTTTGTACCGGTATTGATTGTGATGTATGTAACTCCATATGTTCTATGTATATAATTCATGTGACTTAGTTGTATAATCACATTTACTTTACAGTGCTACGCAATGTGTTGGCACTATATAAATGCATGTTAATAATAATAATAATAATAATAATATAGCTTTTCTTCAGCTTTTAAAGAGCACTAGGGGGATTCAGAAAATACTACTGTAGAAAAAAACATTATTATCCTTCTTTCTTCTATAAAGCATGTGAGTGCCTTTTTGGAGGTTCTTAGTTAAAATGTTTTTTGTTGCATTTCCACTTTATTTAAATTGTTTTGGTGTGTGTTATAGATTTAAAAACGTGTTTCATCACCAAATTAATCAACAAATCAAATTAAAACATTCCAGTCCATCAATGAGTTAAATGAGGAATCCTAAATGTGCAAAGTGATTTTCATGCAAAAATTAGATGCAATGTATTGTTTTTAGGGATGGGAGAATTTTTCACCTTGTTTCACCGCAAAAAATGAAGCCCATAGACTCGTATGGCGGCGTGCGTCAGAAATTTTTTTTGCCGCGCAACACATTTTTTTTGACGCCCATAGACTTTAATGGGTGTCGGCGACATTTTGGAGGCGGCAAATTTTTGGCGAAACTAAACCGGTCAAATTCGCCCATCCCTAATTGTTTTTTTTTTATCAGTGACCAAGTTGCGGGTGCCTCTAATAATTTAAATGAAATTGCTAGTCACTAGTCTTTAGTCTACTCAAAGTTAGTATTGGGGCTTACAGTTAATCAGTAAATAAATTGGCACATCTTTCTACATAATTCCACTTTACTAGGCACCATATTTTCCCAGTCCCAATGCTTTTCACTTCCAGGACATAATTTCCTTGTTGTTTGCCATTGATGATATCAACAAGAACCCTGATCTGCTGCCCAACATCACTGTGGGATATCAAGTATATGATTCATGTATGGAGCCAAGTCTTGCTATACGTAATATACTGCAGATATTATCAGGTCCAGGGGAAATTACTAATTACTCCTGTGTTGCATTTATTGCAGACCGGTCAATTGTTACAACCCTGCCTATAGCACAATTTCTGAGCTCATATGGATACTCACAGGTAAGTTTGCTGATTATATAGTATTTTCAGTTACATGCAAGCCAGTCTTTTTACTATAAGGGTTATGTCTAAGGGGCAGATTTATTAAAGTTTTATTTCCCCAAGTCTTTCCCCCAGTTTTTTTAGTGCTACAAATTATGTATTAGACCAGTTAATCTAAACCTTAAAACATGTGTTATTAATTAAATCTAAAAACCTTATAATAATAATATAATAATAATATAAACAATATAACAACATAAATATTATAATTCAAAACTTCACCATCTAAAAGCTGCCATGGTCACGTAGAAGTCATCATTACCTTTATTGATTAAATAACATAAATATTGCTCTGACAATAATACAGTAATTTGGAGGAGTTTAGGCAGTAAAAGTTAAACAAAGCAATAAGTATAAAAAGAAAATACAAATTACAAACAATAAAACAAAGTAAAACGGAATGCCAATTATGGGTGTGTAGTTTCAGATGTGTACAAATTGGGCTGGGGTCAAACTCAGTTTTAGTGGGTCTTGGCAGTTGGGGTGTGGTATTAGACAAAAGACCAGGAACCCCAGACTTTCTCAATTTTTTAAAGGCTGCCCGTTTGGTTTAGAGGTATTGCATATGGGCTAAGAATGTTTCCTTATATTCCAGCCAAAGTTGGTGGGTTGGGAGTTTCAGCTTTTGGGCTTTGTTTCATTTGTAATTGCACAACAATTCTATTGAAAATGAGGATTCTGAGGTTTTCTTATTCTTATTCAAGTATATTCTTTTTTTATTCTTTTGTGTTTTTATATAGCTGTGTATTAAAAAATAAAATAGACATATGTGGTTTTTAGAGATTTATTAGCCTCAAAGCAGCATAAAATCCGAATCTGAAAATACTCCTGGTAAAACCTGTCAAATTCATGTAAATTCAAGTCAATGGCAGAGGTCCCTTAAGGTGTTTAGGGGAGTTTGACACTGGTTTTCATTAAAAAAAAAAACTTGACAAATTCTAGTGTTTTGCGTGATACTCAAAAAAGTCTGATGATTCAAGCATCAAATCAAAAAAATCCACAAGATTTGAATTGCTGCACAATTTTGTAGCAACTTTTTGTTGCACTGAGAATGTTTTTTTGTCAAATTAAGGGGATGAGGATTTAGGAGTTTGGTCAAATTTTTTTTATTAAAAAGGTGAAGAAAAAAGTTGAATTTTAGTAAACAACCTCCTTAATGTGAAGCAGCAGAGGGAGTTTTTAGTAGTTTAGATGTACAGTCAACCCAAGGCAAGCGTAAGGTAAATGGACCTTGTGTCACCATATAACTCTCATAGGTTTCCTTAGGGGCAGAGTTATCAAAGGTCAAGGTGAATTTTCAAATGTAAAAAATTTGAATTTCAAGTTATTTTTGTGTACTTTGACTAGGGAATAGTTCAAATTTGATTTGCATTTCGAAATTTATCATGTACTGTCCCTTTAAGAATCAGAATTCAACTATTCACCATATAAAACCTGCCCAATTGGTGTTTTAGTCTATGGGCAATTTGCAGTCATTTGGTGGACATTTTAAATTTTTGGGTGAAAAGCTTCAAATCAAATTAGATCAAATTCGATTCGAATGTGATCAAATTTGCAGCTCAATCCTATTCACCCGTTTTTTAAAAAAACGATTTTTTTAAAATAAATTTTGATTGGTCATTTTTTTTAATTTCGAGTTTATGGGAGTTGATTTTTAGAACTCCCATAAACTCAAAATTTGACCCTTGATAAATCTGCCCCTTAATCTATTTGGTCTTCACAAATTTTGTAAATAAAGTTGAACAAAAAAAAAATATCTTAATGTCTTCCTCTGAATGACGTAAAAAAAATAGTGGGTTTACTGATGTTCAGGTTAAATTGATGACATTTGTTAGGTCCTTTCTTACTCCAAATAAAGTGGGTTATAATTAGTATTTCTGTCAGAAAGTCTAGTTCATAGTTTTTACATTGTATATGGGCCATATGAGGAATACAACCACACAAAATTATGGATAACATTTAAGCTCCATGCACATAATGCCCTCGCTGGATTTTTAGCCCACATGTTATTTAGAAATGGATATTATCCACTATAAATGAAAGGAACTGTGACAAGAATAGTACTAATAATATTAGCAACTACGTGAAAATCCTGTACGATTGACTGCAACATCGTTAAACTAAAGAAAGAAACAGTGGTATGTAAAATAAAACAACTGCAACGGGATACTAGAAATTACGCTACTGTCATGGCAGAGTGAATCCGCAAGGCAGCAGACACATGATAGAAGAAAGTTTGGACACCATTAGAGTTGAAGGGATCCCCAGCAGTGCATCTGAGGTGAATCGCTGCCGCAGAGGAGAGAATGACAAGGATGATCTGTGTGTAACTTGACTGGCAAACAATTTACCTCCGCATTTTTTAGAATCAAGCCAAAGGAAAGGTCCGGGGGGCAGACAGCAGTTTGGAAGCACAGAGAGAGGCGCAGGAGAAAAAGGAGACAAACACATCGCCAGGAGCTCACTACAGAGGAAATGCCAATGTGCACCAGCAAGATGCCAATTATCAGCCATAGCAACACCATCAGAAGCATGAGGAATGTCCCCTGACCTTTCTGAATATCAGATATCAGAATATCAGATGTTAGAAGTCTAAGTTTCCTATCACCCAGATACAGTTGTTAAAGGAGATGAAACCCCCCAAGACAAAAGTCCCCATCCACAGCCATCAAATAAGCCCCCTCTCTGTTCCATCCCTGCAGAGTTTATTTCAATGAACAGTGTCTCTCATAGTTAAACTGACCTGTACAAGCAGAAATGCACAGCGGAACTGGTAGGTGCCATCTTCTGAATCTTTGTGTTCTTTTTGCTTACGCATGTGCAGTTGAAGATAATCCAGGAGCCAAGAGGAGGCTGATTTTATGGCTGTAGATGGGGGCTTTGGTAGCTGGCTAGTCAAATCTTTAGTTGGTGTGATGGGGATTGTGAAATAATGCATAGCACTTTGGGATGTTGCAGCATTTTTGCCGTACCTTTCCTACACATGAAACATATCTGTTTTTCTATTTTCCCACTTTGGAGTTCAGTTGTTGGTATAATCTGTAAATAGGTGGTCCTAGATAATTCATATTTTTTCCTCTTCAATCTAAAGGGTACATTTGTTTCAAATCTTTATCTTTTCATATGAAAACTAAACGGAAAGGGCTAGAGTGTTGGATTTGTAAAATGTACAATAGGATGCTCTTCCAAAATGATCTAAACCTATAAAAACCTGAGGGAGGGATGTGATCGGATTTGTTTTATAATACAAAATATAGGGATCATTTACTTGCAATTACTGCACATTTGGGGCACAATTTGCCATATTTTTTCCTTAAAAATTTTACAAGAATATTTGTGATCATGTGCTTTCTAGGCTTGGGCGAATTTGACCCATTTAGTTTTGCCAAAAATTCGCCACCAGCAAAATGTCGCCAACGCCCATTGAAGTCTTTGGGCTTCCAAAATTTTTTTTTGACGTCATACAAGTCTATGGGCGTCATTTCCACTGCGAAACAAGGCATCCAACCATCCCTAGTGCTTTGTTATCATGTATTACAGATATACACCTTACTGTTTCTACAAAGTCTACAAAGACTTTTTGGCTTTGAACTAATGGCTCGAGAAATCATAAATAGGCCCCTTAATGATGGTACACAGTGAATACAATTTCTAGTAGATGCTGTGGTCAACATGGATTTGTTTATACTGGCTGTTTTTAATCATGTTTGTACACTGTTATGAAGGTACATGGAGGTGCTTAACTCCACCTCTGATAAACTGCCAAAAATGGCATGAAATGTGTCAGCTGATTATATATCAGAATGTGAATTCATAAGGCATCTGACTACTATGCCTTTAAAGGGATACTAATAAAATATTTTTTGTTTTTTTTATACATCATTAGAACTTATACCATGGAAACTGTGGGACTGGGTGGTAGGTCCCTTTTTGTGTGTGATCTTGGAGAAATCAGTGAGGAGAGCTATTATAAAGATGGAAATAAAGATAAAATAAAATACAAGATTCCTACATAAAATTAGAAACACACTAAAAAGATTACAAATGAGACAATAACTAACATATGGGAAGCACCTACTCACACACAGATGATTTTACAACATAAAGTTCTTAGTAAACTAATGCCACATCTGGAAAACTATAGAATACATTAGGTAGATACGTGTACACAAAAAGCCAGGATCACACATAATCACAATACACAAATTAAAGAAAGACCCAACAGCTACAATTTAAGTCAAAGGAACTTTATCACTACCAGTTGCTATAAAAAAATTGGAACAAGATAAGGCTGTTACCATTGATATTTAAATGGAGGCTTTTGGGAAGAAAGGAGAGGCACATTTATCAACATTCTTATTTTAGAGGTTTTTTAAACCACAAATAAACACTTTTTCTCTAAAACCACAAATGCTGTAAATATCTGAATATAAAAGCACAAATTTAAAAAAATGCTGAAATAAGATCTAAAATTAATTAAAACCTCTAAACATTCAAGTTTTTCTTGCCTCTTAATATCTAAATGACTGAAACATGACAAATAGTATCAGTGCAGCTGCCATTGACTTCTATGGGAATTTTACATTTTGTATATAGAGTTTTTCATGATTTTTACACTTTATAAATCCAGATTTTTCAGAGTTTTAGAGAAATAATAGAAATCCACAAGTTTTTAGAGAACAAAAATGTATCCATATATGCAGCCGATTTGATCTTTCTGGTCATGCAAGTATATTGAATGCATGGGGCTTGATGTGTAACTGACTCATGGTTCTAAAATTATACTTCACACCTTTTTTGTTGTGGGAGTTGAAGACTCTTGACTGACTTGTTGCATAGACTTGTCCCTTATTCTCTGGGCACTTTACATTGACCAATGGATAGATCAATAGCATCATATCACACTGCAAAATAAGGTAGTAATAATAATAAAGAAAAATGGATACTGAGAGGGACATGGATGATAGCAAATATAAAATCAATGATACATAAGTAAAACTTGCATGGACTTTATAAAGAAGCTGCAGATTTTCTGTATCTTTAATTTTTATAATTTTACTTATATTACTTCATTTCAGTGTATTTATTTTTTACATATTATGTATTCTGTTAACATTAGAAATTACTTTACACTGGATGTGTTTATAAGTTAAGGATAAAATAAAGTAATAAAAGACTGTTTCAAAAATTGATGTGTATTATAGTTAGAGAGTCAGGAAATAACATTTAAGCAAAACAATGTAATAATAAGTCATAATTAGACAATTACAGAGTTTATTTGTAGGAAACAGAAATGGACACTGGGAGGCTTAGGAATAGTTTAATTGCAGGTTCTACATAGAGCACAAGAGAAATATGACCAGCCACAGAATATCTATGAAAGGAGAATGATGTACTCATACATTTCCATTATCAGAAGAGCAAGAGGTGTATCAGTACTTGAGAAGAAATCATATGATTTTGTCTCTGTACAAAAGAAATGATAACTGTCTCATGGTCTATAACCAGAGATCTTTCAGTGGTTCAATTGAGCGTTATAATCTGCCTGGCAGCCATATGGGTACTACCCTGCAGTACTGAGCTGAGTGGGTCAGACTTACAGTGCCGTATTCACCTCACCAAGCCTAAGTATGAATACAAATACTTTCAGAATGGAGACATCATCATTGGAGGAGTCCAATCTGTACACACTGGGGTGTATTATATACCAGATATCACTGGAAAACATATTCCTCTCTGTATAAGGTAAGAGTTCAACTGTATTCCAGTAGAAAAAATGATTGTCCTTTATGTGTGTGTGTGTGTGTGTGTATTTATTAATTGAATATATTTAATTATTTTATTTAAAATAGTTTTATTTCTTTGTCATGGGGAGCTCTTTGAAAAGCACTAAATATGCTGAGCTGTGCGGTACTGCTTATCCTATATATAGACATTTTAAAAACTTATACCAGAGCAAAATCAAGTATTCTCCCAGTTACTGACATGGATTTAGATGTTCTTCCTCCTTTAAAGATTTGGCATAGTTACCAAACATCTGTGTCCAATATGGACACCCATAGTCAAGGCTAAATAAGGCTAGACTGATCATTGGCCCAGGAGCTAACTGTCGGATAAGCAGCTGCCCTCTGGTACCAACCATGCAAGAACTGCTTCCAATGTGATCCTCATTCAATTAAATATTTTTTTTGTAACATGAAGGCCTATTTATTTAAGGTCGAATTTTAGTGGTATTAAAAGTTTTTGAAACCACAAATAAACTCTATCCGGTATATGTAATAAAAGGCACTGAGTTTACCCAGGAGCAGTAGCCCATAGCAACCAATAAGATGTTTTTTTTTTTTTTTGTAACTTATTCTTTATTTGCTTCACATAAGTTATACATCAATATAACATTCGTTACAGCCAATCAACCAACAGCAGAATATAAGCACATATAAAGATAAGAATATCATATTAAAAATAGAGACAAAAGACAAAGGTAACATGTTCAACCCTAATCTTCCCCTGATTAAGTGGCAGGTGGAGGGTGGAAACCCTGTGGGGTGGAAGTGGCTAATCCACTCAGTATCCACATGTCCCAGATCTTCATAAACCGATCCATTTTGTCGGTTATGTGGTTTCAAAAGCTCGATTTGCATTCACTCTATTAAGTATCTCGGTAAGACTCGGTGGCGTGATGCTCTTCCATTTAGATGATATCGCCAGACGAGTGGCCGTCAGAATCTGATTAACTAAAGCCTGCCCACATTTATGTAGCCTGGGTAAAGGTTTGCCTAAAAGCAGGGTCACGGGGTCTATTGCAATGGGTCGCTTCAGCAACTGGCTTAAAAGATGCGCCACCTCACTCCAAAGCGGTTGAATTATTGGGCAGTCCCAGAAAGTATGTAGCATAGTCCCATGGGAGCCACAGTTCCTCCAGCACAGAGGTGATGATTGTGGGAATAACTTGTGTAACCTTACAGGCGTATAGTACCAGCAAGTCAATACTTTGTATATCTGTTCCTTTTGACGGGCACACACGACCATCCGTTTTGCATTGTCCCATATCAGGGGCCAGTCATCAGCCGGTATCGGTTGTGGGAGAGCTTGGTCCCACTTATCCATATAGTTATGTCTGGGCTGTGAACCATCCGGGGAAACTGTCAATAAATTGTAGATTTTGGAAATGAGGCCTTTTTGGGGAAGTCCATTAGCTGCAATTATTTCGAAAGTCGTGGGAGAGTTAGCCTTGGCATATGAGACGTATGGCGTGAGGAAGTGTCGAACTTGGAAGTATTCAAACCACTTAATGTCGGTCTGGGGTTGTTTGTCTCTAAGTACTTGAAAGGGTAAAATCTGGCGAGTTTGTGGGTCGAGAAGGTCTCTGACCGTGAAGAGTCGGAGTTGAGACCATTTAGCATAAAATGAAGGATCAGTCCCCGGTTGAAATGCCGGATTATTCAAATAAGTAACCAACAGGGATCTAGCCGAAATCAACTTGTGTTTGTATCTGGTCTTGAGCCATATTGAGTAAGTCAGTTTTTGGGGAGATCCGAGTAAGAGAATCAGAGTCCCATATAAGAGCATTGAGGTGACACTCATCCACCACAGAACTTTCAATACAACCCCAAGTAGTATACGGAAGGTGACTTGACCACACCAAAAGTTGTCTCAGCTGTGCAGCTTCATAATACTTCAGAAGATTAGGGACTCCTAGGCCACCCCTCGAGTGTGCAGTAATCATCACTGATTTTGCGACCCTGTGACCCCGATAGGACCATACAAAGTTGTTAAATAGAGTTTGAATGTCTTTAAGAGCTTTAGGGGAGATAGGGATTGGCAGCGTCTCAAACAAATAGAGATACTTTGGTAGGATGGACATTTTTATAACTGCTATCCTCCCAAGCCAAGAAATAGTGGATTTAGTCCATTTCAAAAAAGAGGTCTTCATCTGTTTTATGAGCGTCTTAAAATTAAGATTGAAAAGTTGGTTATGAGAGGCTGCAATTTGGGTCCCCATATAGGATAAGGAGTCCACCCTCCACCTGTAATTAAATTTTGGTTTCAAAGCTTCCAAGACCCCAGAAGTCATATTAAGAGGTAGTGCCTCCGTCTTGCTAATGTTCAATTTATAGCCTGAAATATTGCTGTATGTGTCAAGGACCTGATGAAGGTTCGGGAGGGAGATAAGGGGGTTAGTCAATGTGAGCAGGACATCGTCTGCAAAAAGGGCAATTTTGTAGTGCGCAGAGCCCACTGAGACCCCCCATACGTCCGGATGAGTACGTATAGCTGCTGCCAAAGGTTCTATGCTAAGGGCGTAGAGCAAGGGGGAAAGGGGACAACCCTGTCTAGTACCATTATGGATCGGAATGGGTCTGCGTGACTGCCCAGGGAGTTTAATGTAAGTAGAAGGGGAGCTGTATAGACTCTGTAGAGCAACCAAGTAAGGGCCCGAGAAATGTAAGTGTTTCAATAGGTCAAACAGGTACGACCAGTCCAGCCTATCAAATGCCTTTTCGGCGTCTAAACTAAGCACTAAAGAGCTTTCCTTACGTCTCTGAAGTAGTTCAATCAGGTCAATGGTGCGTCTCGTGTTGTCCCCTGCCTGCCGTCCCAGTATAAAACCTACTTGGTCCTTGTTTATAAGTTTAGGCAATATTGGGGCTAAGCGGTTTGCCAGAATTTTAGTGAATAATTTAAGGTCGGAGTTTAAAAGTGCTATTGGCCTGTAGTTTGTACACAGCGTGTGGTCTTTCCCTTCTTTGGGTATTAGGGTCAAGTAGGAAGTCAGATTGGAGGGGGGAATAGGTTCACCATGGAGATATTGGTTAAAAAGCTGCAATAAGTATGGCAACAAAATATGTTGGTAAAGCTGGTAGTATTTGTAAGTCAGACCATCCGGGCCAGGGGTTTTGCCACTGGGCATATGTTTAAGTGTGGTGGATAGTTCCTCCATGGAGATGTCTTTATTAAGTATTTCTAGGTCAACCTCCGTAAGACCTGGAAGGTCGAGGTTTGCTAAAAACTGAGCGATAAGCGCTGAGTGGCGATCTTTATCCTCCATACGAGGGGTAAGATTGTATAATTTGTGATAAAAGTCATGAAATTGAGAGCCAATTTGGTCTGGGTTGTAAGTAAGTGTCCCAGAGGGTAGCGTAAGAGAAGTAATTCTGGATTGAACCTGCTGGTTTTTAAGTTTTCTTGCCAAAAGGGTGTGCTGTTTATCGGCCTTCTCATAAAATAGCTGTCTCGTCCAAATTATAGCTTTTTCAGCTTGATGCTGTCGTAGGGCAGCCAATTCCTTACGAATTTTGTTAATTTTCATCAGTAAGGGATCGGTTTGCCCATAGTTAAGTTGCGTTTCTAGGCCCCCCAATTGCCTATGAAGTTTCAGATAACTGTCATTAGCTACTTTCTTTTTATGTGCCGTTAGACCTATCAGGCGGCCCCTTATTGTAGCTTTATGAGCTTCCCATAAAGTGGTCAGAGAGTCAACTGAGCCTTCATTAATTTGGAAGTATTCCTTCAAGTTGCCCTCTATTTGAGAAAACACTTCTTTGTCATTTAGGATTGATTCATTAAGGCGCCAATGAGCTTCCCGGGGTAGGGGCTTAAATAAATCCAGAACTAGGACTATCGGAGCATGATCCGACCAGGTGATCGGCATAATTTCAGAATCATATGGTAAATGAAGGCAAGGGTAAGATATGAAAAAGTAATCAATACGTGAGTGTAATTTATAAGTAGGTGAATAGAAAGTGTATTGTCTGTCCGTAGGATGTTTAGTGCGCCAAGCATCAAAAAGTTGGGACTGTCGTATAGTTTGCCTAAAAGACACCGATATATTATGGGCTGCCTGGTCAGGGGAGGGCTCTGATCTATCTGTCGCCTGAGAGAATGTCAAATTGAAGTCTCCCCCATGATCACATATGGAGAACTAAACTGTTGGGACTTAGAAATCACTCTGCGTAAAAAAACAATCTGTTTTTTGTTTGGTGAATATACATTAACTAATAACAATTGTACATCAGCATACCTTCCTTTTAGTATCAAATAATGTCCATGTGGGTCAGCAAGAGTCTGGTCGACCAAAAAAGGGCAATCTTTATGTATAAGGACAGCAACCCCTGCTTTCTTATAGGGGCCAGAGGAGTAGTAGGCTCTAGGATAAAGTTTAGAAGTAAGTTTACTGGGGTTGTCCCTATGGAAGTGAGTTTCTTGAATGAAAGCAATGTCTGCTCGCAAATGTCTGAGCTCCTTTAAGAAGATGTTTTATTTTAAACAGGTGGCCACTAAATTGTACTTGCTAATTGGTTGCTATGGGTTACTGCCCCTGGGCAAACTTAGTGCCTTTCGTTACATAACCCCATATTTCTCTAAATCACAAATTCCATGAAAGTTATTAAAATATCCATATGAATGAAAAAAACATGCCGGAACAATGTACTAAAATATACAAAAATTGCCAGTAAAAAACCTCTAAGGGAAAGTTGTGCTCACCACTAATTTTTAAAACCATTAGGCGGGGGTGCAATGAGGCTGTGACCACAAAATACATATAGTCAACTACAGGAGTCCTCTGCACTCAACCCATTATCAATATATTTAAGACAGAGACATTTTGTGCTACTGCTACTGAAAAATGCCTTACCCTTTAAACAAAACAGGGATTGTTTGTCCATATATTGCAATACATTTAAGCTGGCCAACTACGTCAAAGTCATCCCATATCTGGCCAGTCCTACGCTCAATTTTCATCTGATTCATTAAGAATTATATTGCTTAATTATACATTTTACAAAGGGACTAAGTTTTACCTGCAACTTACTCGCTGCTTTCAAAGTAAAACTCCCAAACTTGGCTGCCCTTTTATTAGACACCAGTGGGATCACCTGACTATAGCTGGGCTACAACATGGAGCTGGTCACTGCTCCTGTATAACTGTATAGGGAAAGTTGTGCTCACCACAAATTTTTTCACTAACTTTACCTTGTTTGTTATAGTTATACAGGAGCAGTGGATGGTAGGCTGAAGAGAAATTAAGGTCAATGCCCAATAACTTACAAAAGCACGCCGAAAATGGGAAACAAATTGCACTCCTCAATCAGAAACGACAGAAGAGGGAAAACCATGGAGTTGAAAAATCTCTTTGACAAAAACCTCGGCAAAAAATGCTGCAGACAGGAGTCTTTTTAAGTGAATGAAATGAGCCATTTTGGAAAAACCGATCTACCACCACAAAAACAGTAGAGCAATCTGCAAACTTGGGTAAATCAACATTGAAATCCGTTGAAATGTCAGTCCAGGGTGCACTTGGAACAAGTAATGGCTGCAAGAGGCCGCATGGAAGAGAGTGTGGAATTTTCTGCTGAGCACAAGTGGAACAGGCTGCAACAAACTGAAAGACGTCCTTCTTGAGGGATGGCCACCAAAAGTATCTTGAAATCAGATCCAGGGATTTCTTAATGCCAGGATGTCCTGCAACTTTGGAAGAATGCCCCAATGACAGAACTTGAAGAGCAGCTTCCTGAGGAACAAGCGTCTTACCGGGAAGGCTTGCCAGAGGTACTTTGGGGGCAGACTGTACCAAGGATACTGGAGACACCACTCATTCAGGAGGGATAATAGGGCAGTGAGGGACTGTGGGAACCTCCCCTGAAGACACAGATCTGGATAAAGTGTCATATTTGACATTCTTAGACCGGGTCTATAGGAAATAATAATAAAGTTGAATCTTGAAAAAAAGCTAGCTTGACATGGAGTTAACCTTTTAGCACAGGAAATATACTCCAAGTTCTTATGATCGGTAAGAATGGTGATTGGATCAGTGGCTCCCTCTAATAGATGATGCGATTCTTCCAAAGCCATCTTTATAGCCATTAATTCTCGATTGCCCACGTCATAGTTTTTCTCTGCAGGGGTAAATTTCTGAGAAAAGAAGTCACAGGGATGGAGTGGACCCTGGAAATTGATACGCTGTGATTGATACTTTTTGGCAAAGGGTGCATCGAGGAAATTACCAGCCGCCCCAGAGTCGAGAAGTGCTTGACATGGAACAGATCTTTTCCTGTAGGATAGGGAAACAGGAACGAAAATTCTAGAACATTGCTTAGCTGGGAGTGAAGATATTTTGCCTAGCGGAGACTTCCCACTCTTACCTAAGCAAGGGCCTTTCCCTGGTGCTTGGGTCTTACAGGACAGCCCTTAAGAAGGTGACCACTTTGACCACAATACAGACAGATACCTACGAATCCTCTCTTCTGGAGACAAAGGAGTTGCTCCTAGTTGCATGGGTTCGTCGGTGGAGACACAAGGAACAGAAGGAACCTCTGTTCTATGTGTAGTAGGAAGCGAATTGTGGATCTAGGTATGGGTGAATTTTTTTGCCTTGTTTTGCCTCAAAAATGATGCCCATAGACTTGTATGGCGTTGTGCGTAAAAAAAAAAAAGACGCGCGTCAAAACAATTTCACTACGCAACAAATTTTTTTTGACACCCATAGACTTTAATGGGGTCAGCGACATTTCGCCAGCGGCGAATTTTTGGCATAATGGAACGAGTCAAATTCGCCCATCCCTAATAAGATCATCAAGTTCCCAAAAAAGGTGAAGCCCATTCCAGAGCTTTCCCTTGTAAAAGGGCAATAATATACGCCACCTTGGACTTCTCCGAAGGAAACCTCTGTGGAGCAACCTAAAACTGAATAAGTCACTGATTGAGGAATCTCCGAATACCTTTGGATCCCCGGAAAAGCGAACTGGTGCCAAAATCCCTGTAGGAGGAGGAGCTGTAACCGCGATTATGGAAGCAGGCAGATACCATCCCCCCCGAGCGCCTTGAAGTGCATCGAAGAAAGTTGAAAAGTGCTGTAGAGTCTGGTTGTGCTGTTGTGCTTTTTGGATTTCCAAACAGTTGAGTAGAGCTTTTAACAAATTTTCAAGTGATACAGCAGGAGCGAAAGCCTGGGCGGTCTCCATTTTGGGCTCAAGCTAATCTGTTACAGATCAGTAGTGTAAGGAAGCCCGTAACTGCCAGGACCTACCCCTTAGGTGTAGTAAGAGAGCCCTGCTTTCCCCGGTGTTCACCAAAGCCCTTTTGGGACCCCGGGCTTTCTGCTGCAGAGCAGACAGGAATCCTACCCATGGCCAAGGTAGTTAGAAGTGTGGTACAAGAGGTTCAAGAGGTTCAAGAGAAGACAGAGTCAAGTCCAGGCAAAGGGTCAAATGGCAGTCAGCAAGAATCCAAAGTCAATAACCAGGCAGAAGTCAAAACCAATAAGGATCGCAGGAACAGTAGCTTCAATGGTGTCAGGAAACTGAAAACCAGCTTGGGCAATGAAAACAAACTAAAAGCACCTTTTAAGTTTGAATTTGGCACCAACCGCCGTGACGCAGCATCATTGTACCTGCGCATCTTCTGTCTTTTGCGACTAGAGGAACCCGGGTGCCGGTGCGTTTAGAGGTAAGAATGCGCTCCTGTCTCCCTTACATACAAAGGCTACCAGTTGCTATAAAAAATTGGATCAAGATAGGGCTGTTACCATTGATATTTAAATCAAGACTTTTGTGAAACCAGAAATAACCCCATTTTCTCTAAAACCACAAATGCCATGTAATCTATTAAAATATCTGAATATATGAAGTTTTTCTGACCTCTTAAGGTTCAAATGGCTTTTGAATGAAGTACCTTGATTGAATAGGGTTTGATGAACAACTGAATTAAGGTTCTAAAATTACACTTAATGCCTTTTGTATATGTGGGGGTTAAATACTCTTGACTGACTGGTTGCATAGACTGCTCCCTTATTCCCCGAGTGGGCACTTTACATGGATCCATTGATAGATCAATAGCATCATATCACACTGCAAAATAAGGTAGTAATAATAATAATAATAATAATAAAGAGAAATTGGTACTAACAGGCACATGGATGGAAGTAAATGTAAAGTCATTGATACACAAGTAAGATTTCCATGGACTTTATAAAGAAGATGCACATTATCTGTAGCTTTAATTTTCATGATTAAAAACTTTTTCAGATTTTGTTATATTACTTCATTTCAGTGTATTTATTTTTCCATATCTTGTGTTCTGTTAACATTAGAAATTACTTAGCACTGGATGTGTTTATAAGTTAAGAATACATTCATGTAATAAAAGACTGTTTCAGACATGGAGTTTATTATAGTTAGAGAGTCAAGAAAATTATTATTATTATTTTAATAATATGTCATAATGAGAAAATTACAGAGTTTATGTGTAGGAAACAGAAATGGGCATGGGGGATTAGTAATAGTTTAATTGCAGGTTTAATTATAGAGCTCATGAGAAATATCACCAGACAGAGAATATATAAAGCAGATTGATGTACAGTCCACTATCACAGATAAGAGCAAAATATTTATCACTACTTGAGGACACATTTTATTATTGTGTCTCTGTACAAAAGAAATGATAAGTGTTTCATGGTCTATAACCAGAGATCTTTCATTGGTTCAGTTGAGAGTGATATTCTGCCTGGCAGCCATATGGGTACTACCCTGCAGTACTGAACTGAGTGGGTCAGACTTACAGTGCCGTATTCACCTCACCAAGCCTAAGTATGAATACAAATACTTTCAGGAGGGAGATATCATCATTGGAGGAGTCCAATCTGTACACAGAGGGGTGTATTATATACCAGATATCAATGGAAAATATATTCCTTTCTGTAAAAGGTAATGGTTCAACTGCATTCCACAAAAAAAATCATTGTATTACAGTATGTGTGTGTGTGTGTTATTAATTCAATATATTTCATTTATTATTTAAAGTAGTTTAAGCAAGTTTCTCATGGGGAGCTCTTTGAAAAGTGATACACGTGCAGTAATGTTATATATAGACATTTCTAAAACTAATACCAGGGCAAAATCAAGTATTCCCCCAGGCAATTACATGGATTTAGACTTTCCTTCACCTTTAAAGATTTGGCATGTTTACCAAACTAGTTGAATTTGCCCAATATGGAAAGTCATAGTCAAGGCTAAATTAGGCTAGTCTGATCATTGGCCAGGAGCTTACTATCAGATAAGCAGTTGCCCTCTGGTTCCCACCATTCAAGAATTGTTTTAAAATGCCAATGCGGTCCTCATCCAATGGAACATTTTTTGTAACGTGAAGGCCTATTTGAGGTTAAATTTTAGCAGTATTAGAGTTTTTTAAAACCACAAATAAACTATATCCCCTATATATAATAAAAGGCTCTAAGTTTGCACAGGAGCAGTAGCCATAGCAACCAATAAGATATTTGTTTTTAAACAGTTGGTCATTAAATTGTACCTGCTGATTGATTGAGTTACTGCTCCTGGGCAAACTTAGTGACTTTCATAACATAACCCCATATTTCTCTAAGTACCAAATGCCATGAAATGTATTCATATCCATATGGATTTTGAAAAAAATGCTGAACGATGCACTAAAAAATACGAATATCTCTAAAAACCTCTAAAAAGTTGAGCTTTTCAAATAATTACTAGTAAAAAAAACCTCTAAAAGTCTGAACGGATAAAAAGGGTCCAATAGGGTCACTGTAGCTCCTATTGAGTTTTATAGGACCTTAACTACTTTTGCTTTGTGAAGTTTTGTGTTTTTTTACATCTAATACATTTAGAGAAAAAATATGATTTGTTGACAAAAGATTAGTAAATCAGTCCCTTCATTTTTTGTTAATTTAAGATAATTTTTTGTTAATTTAAGATAATAATGAAATAGTTGTAATAAGAATTACATTTTCAATGTTTTGTAAGGTCAACATGATTGAGAAATATCTTGAAATAACATAATCTATCTGACTGTGGAGAGGCACCCAAGCATTAGTTTTTTATACATACATATTCTTTTTGCTAGGTTAAAGTGACCACACTTGCATTTCCCCAGATTTGAATCCTCCCTTGTAATTCCCTTTCCAATTATATCTTCCCATTTTTGTAAGTATGAATGTTACTATCCTTGGGTAATAAAGGGATTGTTAATCAGAATTTGAATATCAGGCCTCTTTTGGGGGTGACTTTGATAAGCCATTTATTTAAATAACAGTGGAGTTTTCACTCTAAGGCACTTATCACTATGATTAAGGACGGATCTAATTTGAAAATACATATATCATCATAATTGAGATTCTGGAGTTTTTTCCTAGCTTCTTCAAAGGAAAGTGCTCTGCTTGGGTTTGAGTCCATCATACAGACCAGGGATCCCCAGCCTTTTTAACCTGTGAGCAACATTCATAATTGGGGAGCAACACTAGCATGAAAAATGTTCTTTGGTGCCAAATAAGTTTATTGATAATGTGGTACCTATGTGAACCTACATTGAGGCTCTGTTTGGCAGTGCACCTGGTTTTTATGCAACCACAACTTGCCTCCAAGCCTGGAATTCAAAAACAAACTCCTGTTTGAGGCCACTGGGAGCAACATCCAATGTGTTGGAGAGCAACATGTTACTCATGAGTTACTGGTTGAGGATCACTGCCTTAGACTGTATAAGTTTAAGTGACCTCCACAGCCTTGCTAAGCTGATATGTTTCTGTTCTCCTTAAAATCTGATATCTTAAAAGGGCAGACATACTGTAGGTGGTAGGTGGTTGAGTTGAGGACAGTTTAGGAATAATAATTCTCCCATGCACAAAGTTTCCTTGTGCATGGGAGAATTATGTGAGATTGTGGAATGCCCTGATGTATTATGTTTTGTTGGCAGATTCTATTAAACCCTTTAAGAAGAGCTTGGATGATTTCTTAAGCAAGCATAATAGTTAAGATATTGTGATCTTGTGATCTTAAGATCTACATTTATAGCACAAGTCTTGGTACATAGTTTATATATGTAAATGTATAGATAAGTCTGTACATATAGGTATGCTACCTGCCCACAGAATAGAACAGGTTGATGTAGACTTCCCATGTAACTCTTCTTGAATTATTCAACAACCTTAATTGTCAAATTTATTATTAATTGTACCTTTGCATATATGTACTGTATATACATAGAATATTATAACTATTTCAATTCTGCTTATCCATAAATGCCAAAAAAAGGTGATAAAGGCCCCTTTCATAACATGAATATATTGTCAATACACCTTGATAATAAGGACACCAAAGTCTTCCCAATGGCACAAGTCACCCCCATGTTTGTCCCCCTTCATTTAAAGTAAAAAGATCCATCTACTGTAAAAACATAATTCTTAAGTATAAAATGATGTATGTTTATTTTATTTAAACCCATGAGTGTAAATGGCTTGATATAGAGCTTTTAAACATTTATGTGAGATGGAAATATAATTTTTTCACTTCTAAATAAACTAGATATGCATTTGGATCCAAACTTATCCAGTCTATTAAGAGCCGACCCTGTGTTCTTAACATATGGGCCACCCAATTTTCATCTTCTTTATTCTATAAAGCGTTTAAATTCATGTCATTTATGGAGGTACACGGTTACAGTGTAATTGTTGAATTCCCTTTTATTTAACTTTTTTTGTTTTACATGTTTAAAAAACAGTTAATTAGCAATGCAAATGAATCAACAAATCAAACAAAACGTTCCTGTTTACAAATTAATTCCATGAGGAATTTTAAATGTACAAGCTGATTTTCATGTAATTGAGAATTTTTATGAATCAATATAAATTGCTAGTTACAAATTTCTAGTCTTCCCACGGTCATAATTGTGGATTACAGTTAATTAGTAGATCAATTGGCACAGTTTTGAAATTCTTTCTACATAATTCCACATTAACAAACACAATATTTTCACAGTCCCAGTTCTAATTACTACCAGGACATAATTTCCTTGTTGTTTGCCATTGATGATATCAACAAGAACCCTGATCTGCTGCCCAACATCACTGTGGGATATCAAGTATATGATTCATGTATGGAGCCAAGTCTTGCTATAGGTAATATACTGCAGATATTATCAGGTCCAGGGGAAATGGTTCCTAATTACTCCTGTGGAGACTATGGAAAAGTTGTTGCATTTATTGGAGATCGGTCACTTGTTACAACCCTGCCTATAGCACAATTTCTGAGCTCATATGGATACACACAGGTAAGTAAGCTTAATAGATAGTATTTTTAATTAAATGTATTCCAGTATTTTTCACTATAAGGCTTATGTCTAAGGGACATATTTATAAAGGGTTGAATTTTGAGTTTATGGGAGATTCTAAAAACTCCCATCAACTCCCATAAACTAGAAATTCAGAAAAAAATTACAGAAAAAAAAATCACATTCATTTATTTATTTTTTTAAATTCGGGTGAATAGGATCAACCCGCAAACTCGAATCAATTTGAATCGATTTTGATCAAATCCGATTTGAGTTTTTTTTTTTTTAAAAAATACAATTTTCAAAAGTCCACCAAATGACTCCAAATTAGTTGTAGGAGGTCCCCCCATTGGCTAAAACACCAATTTACCAAGTTTTAGATGGTTAATAGTCAAATTTGAATTCTTAAAGGGACAGTACATGATAAATTTCAAAATTCAAATTTCATAATTTTTTTAAACTCGAAACTCATTTAAACTATTCCCTTGTCGAATTACACAAAAATAAACTCAAAGTTTGAATTTAAAAATTCTAATTTTCAATCTGCCCTGTGTGTGTTTTATCTGAAAAATGGTGGAAACACAAGGCAGTTTCAATTATAGTTAATGTGATGCAGCAGACGGCATTATCAGTAATTCTTTGCTCTTTACATACTCTCAACCCAAGTATAAGGTATATGGGCCATGTGTGACCATGTGGATGTTGTAGTTTACAGATATATGGGGGCACATATCAGTCAAATTGGTTATTCAAAGTGTTTAAACACCCATGACTTTTCTTCATCTATTGAGGTTCTTTCTATAATTTTGTAAAAAAAAAGTTTCCCTTTTTTCCCTTTTTTTTATGTCTGAATCATTTCAAAGTTAAGTATAGATTACATGTGGGTTACATGTGCTTTGACACTTGTTAAGTCATTTTAACTAAGTACAACAAAACATTTGTTACAATGAGTATTGCTTTCATAAATACTAGTGATTCTTGTTTTTACATTGTAGACCCCCCCTTAAGTTAAAATGGTACAAAATGTTCAAAAATGATCTGGCAATAAAAGTACCAAATCAGCCAAATTGGCTGGCAGTGAAAAGGTTAAGGCCTGTTAAGAGAATGTACCCCCACACAGACTCAATAGGTGCTAGCCTCGGAGGCACCATCTGGCCTATATTATATAGAAATATCAGGTCATTATCCACAGTAAAAGAACATTAGGTATATTTTTTAATTTATCAAAATTGGCTTTTGTTTATCTTTATTTCCATAACATTTCAAAGACATGTTCCTATGTTTCAGATCAGTTATGGGGCCACAGACCCAGTACTGAATGACAGAACACTATATCCATACCATTTTAGTACAGGACTAAATGATGATGTTCAGCACATTGTTATAGCAGAACTGGTGGAACGTCTGGGTTGGACCTGGGTGGTCATTCTGGCACCTGGTGATGATCGTGGAGAAAGAGAGAGTAAGAACCTCAGGAATGAGATCATTAAACATGGAGCATGTGTTGACTTCATTGGGACTCTAACAGAAGATACAAACACAAATATAAGAACATTAACAAGGATACAAAAATCTACTGCAGAGGTTGTTGTCTTGTGTGGGGGGCTTTTTAGTACTGAATCTTTAATTTCCCTTGTAGAGACAATGATAAAAGACAAGACCTTGGTCGTTCCACAAACGTGGCTTCGCTTGTATTCCAACATGCTATTTAATGGCAGTCTCCTTTTCTTTATTGAAAACAACGTGTGTTATAAGAAAAGTGAAAACAACTCATATGCATTGGTTGTTAAAGCAGACCTTTTATATAAAGACCTATACTGTTATTTGTACAGATGTTTGACACTTGATAAAGAGAAGGATGATTTATTTCAGCAGGTTTATGGAACAGATTTTTATAATTGTTCCAGTTTAGAAATACCAGTTTTCTCACAAACTCCTAATTACCAAGTGTACAGAGCAGCAACTGGATTGGCACATGCAGAACATCTCATGCTCTCCTCATCTGGAAAATCCCATCAAAAAGATATCCACAAATACATTCACAGAAAACAGGTAACATATGACTTATAAAAAGCAGAAACATATTTCTATGCCATTTTTCCTTAAAATAATGGTAATAAGGTAAATCTACAGTAATAAATGTCACACATGTGATATTTTGTATTGTAGATTTACTACATCTAGTATTTAGATTTGCTTAGACACCAAGAGTCAAATTCACTAAGAGTCGTAGTTGCGCCAGGCGCAACTTCGCCGCGCTTCGACCGCACTTCGCCACACTTTGCCAGGCGTAGTTTCGCCAGCGCTCTGCAAATTCACTAAAATCCAAAGTTGCGTACAGGGGTAGCGTAAGGTTGCGAAGTTGCGCTAGCGGTGATTCGCTAAGTGAAGCGAAGTTACGCTAGCGAAGGTTAATTTGCATATGGCGCCAAATTCAAATTTCAATGGAGGAATACGTAGAATCACTACAAATGCCTGGGAAACCTTCAAAACATCAAATAAATTTTTTTTTTGCCCTACACATGTGCCCACTGTATAGTTAAGTTGCCATGAGTTAGGAAATGTAGGGGGGAAGGAGGGGAGAACCAAAAAATTTTTCGATCTTTTTCAGTCTATCACCCATAATATAGAAAACACGCCAGCGTTTTTTGGGACTTAGAAAAAATTTGAACTTTTTTGGAAGCAATCCCTAGCTACTCTATTGTGCTTTGCCTGGTCTGAGGTGGCGAAGGAAGTCTAGCGTAAAAGGTAGCGTTCAGTACACTGCACGCGTTAGTGAATTTGCTTAGTTATGTCCGTAGCGAAAATTCGCCAGGCGTAAGGGTGCGAAGTAACACTAGCGAATCTACGCCAGCGTTCGTTAGTGAATTTGCGAAGTAACGAAAATGCCCAACGCTAGCGAATTGACGCTAGCGTTCGGCGCTTTGGCGCTTAGTGAATTTGCCCCCAAGACTTCCAATTCCACCAATTGAAATATACATATTACGACATCTTCCATTTTGTATATGAAAACTATGGTACCAGTTTCATTTGATTTGATTTAAATTTGGGTCTCATATTAGCCAACTTTTTTATATGAGATTTGTACTTATGCCTATAGCTCATAGGGTATTTTGACCACCACAGTGTTATCAATACTGATAACATTTTTTGATCATTTAATAAAATGATCAAAAAACAGAATCAGCACTTTTGGAGCAGTTTAAGTCATCACCACATTAATATTAACCTTATGTTTGCTTCAAAATATTCAGTATGAGGATTTAAATTATATATTGATTCATAAAGCACCATAAGCATATACATGGGTTGGTTTAATGAGGTCCAGTGTAGAGAGATTTATATTTGATATACCTCACATAAAATAGAAAAAAATAATACAAATATTCATATGGTGATACAGTAACTGGGAAAATGCTATACCAGGGGTGTATAGCTCCCAGAATGCTAATGAGGCGAATCAAATGGTAAATAAAACAAGAGCTTTATTTGTTTATTTATTGATAACCAGTACAGGTGTTGGGACTGATTGGTCCTCGTCTGTGAAAAAGGGACTGAGCTTGGAGTGAGCTCTCTGTGACCATCAAGTTCAACCCCTTCAAACGAAAACCCAATAA
Organism: Xenopus laevis; assembly: GCF_017654675.1. NCBI lineage: Eukaryota > Metazoa > Chordata > Amphibia > Anura > Pipidae > Xenopus > Xenopus laevis. Next base: position 3,873,505 of record NC_054371.1, read on the forward strand.
CAATACACCCGCCCATACTTTCACATAAATGATATATACCCATATCTATACTAACTATAGAGTTTAGTATCACAATAGCCTTTGTATTATGTCTGTCCAAGAAATCCTCCAAGCCATTCTTAGGCAATAACAAAATCAACCATCACAACATCACCCGGCATTCCCCAACCACTGTCCTCACTGTAAAAAACCACCTACGTTGCTTCAATTAAAGCTTTTTTCTTCTAGTCTGAAAGAGTGGCCTCTGGTACAGTGATCCTCTTTATGGGTAAAAAGGTCCCCTGCTATTTGTCTATAATGCCCTCTAATGTACTTGTAAAGTCTAATCATGTCCCCTCACAAGTGCCTTTTTTCCCCCAGAGAAAACAACCCCAACCTTGTCAGTCTCCCCTCATAATTTAACTCTTCTAACCAGTTTAGTTGCACTTAGTCTCTGCACTCTCTCCAGCTCATTTATATCCCTCTTAAGGACTGGAGTCCAAAACTGCCCCCATACTCCAGATGAGGCCTCACCAGGGACCTATAAAGAGACACAATTATGTTTCATCCCTTGAGTTAATGCCCTTTTTTTATACAAGAACTTTATTTGCTTTAGTAGCCACAGAATGACACTGCCCAGAATTAGACAACGTGTTATCTACAAAGACCCCAAGATCCTTCTCATTTAAGGAAACTCCCAACACACTGCCATTTAGTGTATAACTTGCATTTATATTATTTTTGCCAAAGTGCATAACCTGCATTTATCAACATTGAACCTCATTTTCCAGTTTGCTGCCCAGTTTTCCAGTTTAGACAAATCACTGTGCAAAGTGGCAGCATCCTGCATGGAACCTATAGTTCTGCAAAATTTAGTATCATCTGCAAAAATAGAAACAGTACTTTCAATGGCCACCTCCAGGTCATTAATAAACAAGTAGAAAAGCAAGGGACCTAGTACAGAGCCCTGCGGTACTCCACTAACAACACTGGTCCAATTAGAAAATGTTCCATTTACCACCACTCTTTGTAGTCTATCTTTTAGTCAGTTCTCTATCCAGGTACAAATATATGTTCCAGGCCAACATTCCTTCATTTAACCAGTAACCAGTCTAAGTAAATCACATCCACTGCCATCCCAGAATCAGGTTCCTGCTCACCTTCTCATAAAAATAATTAAGTTAGTCTGGCAAGATCTATTACACATAAAACCATGCTGGCACACACTCATAGTATGCAGCATAGAAAGCAGAGGAGAAACATTAAAGATAATGAGTGGGGTATTTTACTTTACTGGATTAAGTTGACTCGACAGAGGCTCGGACACTTTCAAAAAGGAAAATAGTTATTTACAAATACATCACCATTTGCAAAGTGTAAATTTACATGGAAAATGTATTGTTTTTCCCATAATGCATAATTCATACATTTCTAGTGTGTTTCCTGACACAGTTTTTTTCTTAATTTATTAAAATGAATGCAATTTTTTCTGTGTGTTTTTGTGTATAGGACACAGTTTGGGAATTACACAATTTCCAGTATTAAAATGGCATGAGCATGTAATTGTTTTGGCATGTTTTTGCATATTACCATAGAGTTGTGACAGCCCTAGTGCTCCCTGGTGTCAATAGGCTTGCCTGCATGCTATTCATTAGAGAAGACTTGATGACACATTTGCGCTTAGCACAGCTACACAGAGGTGCATGAAGCAATTGTAAGCACAAGTACCTATAACGACTGGCTACACAACATGTGCATCCATTTATGGTTTATTGATAGTCAGATTGCTAGAGAACCAGTCTATTCTGGTTTTAGAAAGATGATCTTTAAATCATTTTAGTTTGCATATTGTATTGACTTAAACAAGTGTCTCATTTTATGAAAAACCCTGCAGTAAATAAAACACAGGCACATACCTGCTTGAAGTTACACTGAGTTACTGTGGATTGTGTTGGTGGTTCATAAATAGGTGTTAACAGTAATAATCTTATTGTACAGTTACACAGATATCTAAGAAATGTGCGCTTCACTGAACCTTGTGGAACAGAAATTAATTTCAATGAGCTCAACAAATCTCCTGTGAAGTACGGAATTTCCACTTGGCATATTAATTTAAAAAAAATCAAAGAAAAAACAGTCGGTGAATATTTTTGGTCAGGTTCTGGAAGTTCTCTCAAAATTGATATCCAAAACATATTTTGGAAGAAAAACACCAATAACCAGGTAGGAAAAATTTAATATGCTGTTTACAATAAAAGAAAAAAATGTCTTGAAGAACAAATGCATTACTGTATTATGCTAAAAAGCAAAACAGAAACTCAACCCACTGCAGGTCCCATCTACTAAGGTTTTCTGATGCCATTCTTCATGCAAAATTAATGGAAAATGACATCATCAGCATCATCAGCGACATCACATATCCTCCCCAATGATCTTGGATTGGAACTACACGAGCAACCAATTATAACACATTACAGACTATAAATAAATCAAGTAGAGGAACTTACAAATTAAGATTTGCAATCAGGCATTAATGTTGGCATTGAACTTGGCATCTATTTATATTGAATTTCTAGGTTGTTCTAGGTTGTTTTATGGGCTCACATGCCGACACAATGATGCCACAACCATGACTGTCACCATTTTGAATCTGGCAGTGACAAAGTGTTGGGCAGTGCTCCTGACACAATGATAGTTCTGCCATTACCTACTATAAATTTTTAATTCTAGGCTCTGGAATGGCAATTTGTCCACAGTTGGCTCCTCATCAAATCAGTCAAATCATCTTTTACACTTTTCTGCATTTTCTGTATAGGTGCCATTGCCTTTTTCTTGCCTCTTCAGTTCAGGAATAAATGAAATCCTCCTGAACCTATGAAGATAAAACTTGACTTTATTAAAACCACATGTCCTGACGCGTTTCATATCTACTGATATGTAATCATAGGCACATTTACAAGCAGACCGTTACAATAATTTAAACATTTTAAAAAGGATATGACGTAGCGATTAAAGTACAAAGCATTCAACCCTAAGGATTACTGTTCAACTAACATGGAAAAATTGTCTTCAATCATAAATAATTAAAAATGGAAAACAAAATAAATCAAATAAAGATTGTGGTATACATTTCAAAGGGCATGCACGTATGCAAATATAAATATAAATAGATAAAATGTCATATTACTGCGTGGCCATATTTTAAATATACAAATAGTTCATTGAGTTAATTAATTTTAATCAATGAATAAGGATAAAGTCCATACAATCATCTTCTACGTGAATTATACATATATTGACATAATATCATAAATACTAATATAATGATTAATTAAACAAATAATTAATAAAATAAATTTAATACATCTGAAGAGATAAAACACCCTTTTCTTAATGAATTTTCAGATGTCTAGAAGTATATAATATTCGTTGAGGCTATCACCTTGTAACATTGTCAATAACTTATCAAACACAACATGCAACAAATTGCAAATTTAAACCTTCCAGCTGCCGGGTATCCCATGTGAAAATCCAATAAGATTCTCTATGCAGTAATCTCAACATTTTATCACCACCTCTTGATACAGAGAACATTTTTTCTATCCCTTCAATTTTAAGGTAATTACTATCCCCATTGCTGCAAAAAATGCCTACATTCTACTGGAACTCCGTGAGGCAACCTGACCAATATGCTCGCGCATACAACATTTTAACTTTCTTGACGTAGACCCACATACTGGATTTCACATTTCATACAAGTAAGCAAGTAAATGACAAAATGAATATTGCAGCTCCTAATCTTATGCATCTTCTTAGTGCTGCTACTTACAAACTCTCCTGACTTTACCCTATGCTTGCATGTAATGCATTGTGTGGCCCCACAACCGAACAATACTTTGGTGTCTAACTAAGTATCTGAATTTGGATTAACACAGACATCACTCGGGGGCAGGATGTTTCCTAATGTCTTTACTCAGCGTGTAACAAACTTACAATCATGTTGCAATACTTTACGCAAATTGTCATCCCCATTCAAAACAGGAAGTTACTTATTAACAATACGTTTAACCTCATGGTATTGTTTACTATAAGAGGTAATTCTTTCTCGCTGATCTTAGGTTTGTAAAGCAAATGCAATCTACTTTCCTTAACCGCTTTCACCAACACAGCTTTTAATAATTGCAAAGGATACACAGGCCAAAAAACTATCTCTTAGGTTAATCGACTGCAATATAAATTCATTGTCTGTACTACAATTACGCTGGAATTGCCTAATCGGTAGGGCCCTAAAAATATGATTTGAGTGGCAGGAATTGGCTCTCAATAAAGAATTGCCAGCTATTATTCAGCTTCCTGAATACAGTGCTCTCTAATTTATAGCGTTCAACCTGACAATTTTAGATCCAAAAAATAAATTGCGGCGTGATCAAATGAATGTGTAAAACTCAAATTAAAATCATTACAATTTAAATCCTTAACAAATTCTGGGAATTCTGCCTCTGTCTCTCGTCATATATACAAAATATCATCCAAATACCATTTGTATAGCTTAATGTGTCCCATTCCTTATGCTTTTCCTCCAAAAATTTGGACCTCCTCCCACCAACCCATATACAGGTTGGCATAAGTGGGAGCACATTTTGCAACCATTGAAGTAAAAAGTGCAATCGAATTGCTATAGTGATGTAAGTGATATTTGATAACTGTCTTCATTCCCTGAACGTGCGGTATACACGAGTATAAACTGGTGACATCAACAGTGGCCCAACTAAATTCTGCTTCATTCCAAGTGAACCCATCCAAAACTTGCAACATGTGTTTTGTATCACATAAATAAGAATCCAACTGTTTTACTAGTGGCTGTAAAATCATATCAGTCAATTCAGCTAAATTTTCATTTAGGGAACCTATACAAGAAACTATAGGTCTACCCTCTAGGGACTGCTTCTTATTGTGCACTTTGGGCAAAATGGGAAAAATGGGAATACTAGCATTTTCCGGTAACAAAAAATTCTTCATTCTCTCATTGTAAATACCATTTTGAAATCCCATCTCAATTAAGTCAGATAAAACCTTATAATAAAGACTTTATTTCGCTGGGCACCAAATTGTTGTCTCTCAATGAGACATCCCTTTGAATTTCACTATTGCAAGATTGATGTACAGCAACTCCAGTGATGTTTGTATCACAAATCTGTAAATCAGCACAGAAAACTCATCATCTTCTGTCATAAAATACCTTTTCTAAACAATCTTTCTCACAAATTTGTTAACATCAATTAATGTTTCAAACAAATTAAACTCTGCTGCTGGTGAGAAATAGAGACGACTGTTCTAACGTCAAATGTTTCTAGGATAAGTTTAAAACTGCATTTTCCTGAAATTCCCCCTTCTCTTTTAATGGTTACTCTTGATATTGATCCATTTCTTCATCCCCCATGTCGGATTCTAATCTTTTCTTTTGTGATCCCTTTGTACTTCTGTGAATGCAACCTTTTGACATCCTTATTCCTCTCTGAACACCTGTATTCTCTGCCCATCAGTTTTTTTTCTCCATTCCTGTTCTCAACTGGAACTCTATTTTTTGTGTACAAAATGCTTCAGGACATGTGGTATCAATAACATGGAATAAAGTCAAGTTTTATCTTCTTCGGCTGGTTCAGGAGTGCATGCTCATTTAGTTTATTGCCACCCCCAAGCTAAGCCATCTGCCGATATCAGTGAGTGTGAACTCCAATTGTATTACTTTGTATCAATTGATAACACGGAGTGGATCGGGCCGAAAGTGATGTACCTGGGGTATATCCACCAGGTCAATGCTGTTATCAGATGAGCTGCAGTTTAATTGAAATCGAAACCTATTGTGTAGAGTTTTGGGTTTTACATACCCAGACCAGTATATTTACACAGTCAGCTATTTCTTTTTGCTTTTTCCACCCCTCTTACTCCCTTTAACCTACCAGCTAGTCCATATGAATTGTATTAGATAAACTACACTGTACTACCATGTATGGAACGTCCAGTATATCCTATTAAATCCTATTAAAAGTAAAATCATATCAAATGACACACCTCATGGTTAGTCAGTAATTCATGTGTGTGCTACAGAATGCATAAATTCTCACAAATACAAGGCAAGTAAATATTTATTACTAATCCAAACTCGTAAACTACACATCATTAGTAAAGATAGATTTTAAAGTAAAAAAGAAATGTATTAAAGTTGAATAAAAACTATGACTTGAGAACATCTAATCTCCCACATGTTCTCAGACCTGGGCCTGTCATCCAGTCAAAGTGGTACCATTAATCTCATTGGTTCAGGTTAAGGATTCAAGTTACATAAGGAAAGTCTTGAGAAAATAAGAGGGTAAAGATGTTAAGGTTCATTGCATGTGGCTGATATTTAGGGGTAATGTAGAAAGAACCTCACGGCCCCCAGGTCTGCATGAAATTTTCAGTGATTTATTGAAGCGCACTCCGCTTCAATAAATCACTGAAAATTTCATGCAGACCTGTGTGCCGTGAGGTTCTTTCTACATTACCGCTTTGGGGGGTTGCTGAGCCTCCACCCACGTACACCAGGCATATCTTTACTTATCGATAAGGTGGGTGTGCTAATCCACACTACATTGGCTGATATTTAGGGGCAAATTTACCTAGGGTCGAATATCGAGGGTTAATTAACCCTCGATATTCGACCATCGAAGTAAAATCCTTCGAATATCGAAGTCAAAGGATTTTGTGCAATTCCTACGATCGAACGATCGAAGGAATAATCGTTCGATCGAACGATTAAATCCTTCGAATCGAACGATTCAAAGGATTTTAATCCATCGATCGAAGGATATTCCTTCGATCAGGAAATTGTTAGGAAGCCTATGGGGACCTTCCCCATAGGCTAACATTGGCCTCGGTAGGTTTTAGGTGGCGAACTAGGGGGTCGAAGAAATTTTTTTTAAGAGACAGTACTTCGACTATAGAATGGTCGAATAGTCAAACTATTTTTCGTTTGAATAGTTCAAACCAAAGTCGAAGGTCGAAGTAGCCCATTCGATGGTCGAAGTAGAAATTCGAACTATTTTTCCTCTATTCCTTCACTCGAACTAAGTAAATGGGCCCCTAAATATCACAGGCCCCCTCTTCTGTTAAGTGGTGATTTTTCCAGATGGAGGGAGATATGGTGGTTAATCCTTGCTTACTGTGTGATTTCTTAACCACAATAAACACAGCCTTCACTATACAGGAGTGACGCTTTCATTACCCCAGCAATTTAATGACACTTCAAATCATGTGACTTGCAAATTGAATACCTGCAGAAGTGTGAATCATGGAACCATTGAGACTTGATCATATTTTCAAACCAGAATGAGTTTTAGCTAACACCTACCTAAATAAGCTAGAAACTATTGTGATTGGATGTTGGTGGTTATAGAAATCGTAAAAGTTTAAATTGCTGGGGGAATTGAAGTGAAGAAGCTGCTCAGATGAGAACGAAATATTTTCAAGATCTCATCACTAGATACTGTAAATCATGTCCTGGATACATAAAAACCTTCATAAACATACAGTTTGATTTTGTCCAGAAGGATTCAAGAAAGAATATGAGCTGAATTTGATGATTTTCCAACAACGATCAATTCAAGTATCAACAGAAGGAAAGAGACCAACCTAGCAATTTCTAAACATATAATTCAAAATGTTTAAGATGTTAAAGAGTGAAATGTCTTTAAATGTAAACTTGATGAATAATAAAACAGCTTTCAACATAAGTTATAATTAACCCCCTGAACCTACAATTTGATTGTTTAAATATAAAGAGCTGAATACTCAATAATACAGTTAACACTATTTTTATTCTGATTTGTAGACTCTAAAGTCCGAGTGTTCTCCAAAATGTCCTCCTGGCTACAGAAAAGTCACAAGGGAAAGAGCGCCGCCCTGCTGCTATGACTGTGCCAGATGCTCAGAGGGGGAGATCTCCAACTTAACTGGTAACTAGTCATGTTGTAAAGAGAAAACAATAAACAGCCAAAATGTGGATATGCTGCAAAGTGGGGGCAAGTCACTGTGTTTATTGAGATAAACAAAAGACTCTTCCTCACTTTGCAAAATATTCATGTTCTGGACATATATTGTTTTCTGATACCTGTGAGGGTGCCGTCCCCTTATACAGCTGTAGCACCAGTAATCTAAGGAGAGGCCAGATGTGCCTGTGAGCTTTGTTTCTAATGTTATAAATACTAACAATATTTAAAATATTTAGGGTGACAATTAAAGTTTAAATAATTATTAGCGTGTTGGTCCATAATTCAAATGTGGCAAAATACATGAGCCAAATTTCTTTTCAAATATTTTCAACTCCAGATAGAAATCCTTAGGGCTCCTATGTCTTTTGAGAAGGAACAATAATAAGAATTGGTCATGTGTTTTCAAGGCAACAGGAATCTAGGGAATCATTTATGGTTTTATTGTTAGCTGGCCAGCCAAAGCATACTAAGTACATGTTAATCAATCAATGAACTGATATCTAATAACCTGCCACCTCTTTATAATATAAATATTACCTCCGAGTTTTTGGAGGAGTGCCCTAAAGGGGGTTTAAGGCTGAGGATTAAGTGTGGAGAATCTTTATGAGGGGTCAGTTGTTTTTTATTATCAGGTAAGAAAGCAGCATTGAAATAAATTATCCATCATCAGTAGATCAGTGCTTAGCTATTCAGATCCTATCTGTGTCTTGAACACGTCCATGTAGAAGGTTTAGAAATATATGACAGAATTTTGAATACAAATCAAAAGAAGAGAGTGCTCCCCTAGGGTAATGCACTTTTAAACATTGTTTTTCCACAAATTACACTTAATTGATAAGGAAATCATCACTTCAGTCTTGTAAGTAACAAAAGTCCAACATGCTTAATCATCAAATAAACAAGGCTTGTCCTCATCAGGGAGTCATTTGCTCATGTGCCATTTAGTCTTGTTTGTGGGATTTCTGATTATCATGCAAATTGACCATCTGCATAGGTGAACTCATATGGAGTACTTTTATGGATTAGCAAATCTGAATAAAAGTTTTAAGAGAACCTGTCATTTTTAATATGATTTAGATGGTAACAAGTGGTTACAAAATTCCTAACTTTAACAACAGATTGTATTCTTTGCAGATATGGAAAATTGTCTAAAATGTCACATCTATGAATGGCCAAATATTGAGAAAATCATGTGTATTGAGAAGCAAATTGAGTTCCTCTCATATGAAGGTGATTCCCTAACTCTGGTCTTTATTGTCCTCTCTATGGTGTCTATTTTATTAGTGACAGTTATAATAGGAATTTTTATTTCATTCCGAGACACTCCATTAGTGAAGGCCAACAATCGCAATCTGAGCTTTATTCTCCTTTTCTCCATCAAGCTGAGTTTCCTCTCTGTGTTTTTGTTCCTTGGTCGTCCATCTGATATAACCTGCATGCTCCGACAAACCTCTTTTGGGATCAGTTTCTCCATAGCTATATCTTCTGTCCTGGCAAAAACAATTATGGTTTGTATTGCTTTCAAAGCCTCCAAGCCTAATAGTCCTTGGAGAAAATGGTTGGGAGTCAAAATCACATATTTTATAGTCATTATTTGTTCATTCATTCAGTTTCTAATTAGTGCTATCTGGCTGATCATTTCTCCTCCATTCATGGAGCTCAACATTCTGTCTGAACCTGGAAAAATCATCATTCAGTGCAATGAGGGCTCTGTCATTGCCTTCTATATTGTCCTCTCCTACATGGGATTGTTGGCATCTGTGAGTTTCATTGTAGCTTTCTTGGCTCGGACATTACCGGACAGTTTTAATGAGGCCAAGTACATCACTTTCAGCATGTTGCTCTTCTGCAGTGTTTGGATCACAATGATCCCGGCCTATCTGAGCACCAAAGGCAAATACATGGTGGCAGTGGAAATATTTGCCATTATCTCTTCAAGCTGTGGCCTTCTCTTCTGTATATTTCTACCCAAATGTTACATTATTATATTTAAGCCAAAGTGGAATACAAAGCAATATTTATTGGGGAATAATAAATAGAGAAGTGACTTATTTCATGTAATAATCTAACGTGTAATCTTTAGGCTCTCCATTTGCTATGTAATAAAATATATTTCAATGAAAAATAGCGTAGTCTCATATTTTTTGGATTAAAACTTTATTAGAAACTTTTATCAAATAGTAATGCTTTCCAAAATTGTCGTTTTTGATGAAATAGCTGAAAATCGACACAAAGCTTCTGCTTTCTACCATCTTATCTCCTTTGTAGCATAAGGTACCAAGAACAAAACAAGACAAAACTCTTCTGGCATTAATAAAACCAATTCAAACTAACAAATGACATGAAATTTAGAGAGCAACATTTCCAGAGTCCTTCTCTACTGTCAGAGGAGAACTCTCCATCACTAAGGACTATCTTGTTCTCAGGGGAACTAAACTTGCAGCTCCTATGTGTTTTCACTAAACCATTGTAAACATTGCTCATGAAGTCATCTTGGAATTGTTAGCACAAAAAAACTACTAAGAGAAAAGGTTTGGTTTCTCAGCATGGATTGTATGTTGAGAATACAATAAAACACTGTTCTACATGCTAGCTGGTAACCAACTCACCCAGGCCTGAACTACTACAAATGTCTCAGCTTCCATCAAATGTTTGGGATGAAATTGCAATATATGATTACAGTCCACTACCAAACAGTCAATATATCCTTTTATCTCTCTATACATTTAATTTATTTCAACATTAGTCAGTTTATTACCTTCTTTAGACAGTGTCTTTTTAGCCTACAGCATACCTTGGGTAGTTAAAACAGATAATGGCCTTCCATTCAATGGACATACATTTCAACAATTTGCTGGATACCTTGGATTCAAACACAGGAAAATAAATCAACTTTGGCCACAGGCCAATGGAATTGTTAAGAGATTCATGAGTACTCTCGGTAAAAGAGTTAAGTTGCTCAACTTGAACAAACCCCCCAAAAACAGGCTTATAAATGTCCAGCACAAATTATCTTTAATAGACAAATTTCCTCTCGATTCCAGCGATTACTGCTACAAGTACTCAACCACAAAGGGACTCATACATAAGAAACACAGACTTCAAAAATAAATAAAGAGAAAATGAAACACTATGCGGATCAAAGACGCCAAGCTCAATATTCTACTGAACAAAAGGATGGCATTGTGGTTGTCTTACAAAAGAGACATAACAAAACCTCATCTGCATACAACCCATCTCTGTACCAGGTCACTGCTTGACATGATGGACACAGCATAAGCCACAATTCTTCACATTTAAGGTAGTTCCCTTCCCAATGGGCATAGCTGAGTGAGAATACACCAATAAAGGGTGTTTGCAGACTAAGTACTGCTGATTCCTGGTCTGTTTCTAATCTCTACAAATCTAATGTTTATCACATGATGGATGGTGTGTGTTGAAACAGCAGGTCTACACATATCTGATTTTTTCACTTATCCTTCTTTGATTAAAACAATGGGAATGTCTCAGACAAAGAATGGAATATCATGGAGTATATGCCGCCACTCCAAGAAATTGAACAATTGCCTAGAGGAAAAGACACATCTCCAGATGTCTCTTCCTCACAAAAGGGAGTTGGGCCTCAGGAAAATTATTAACCATGTTCAAGACAGTATCCTAGAAGGCCTATGAGCCCTACATCAAGCCCTAAAGAAAGAGATTTAATCTCTATTCATAACTTAAGTCAGATATATGCAAATCTTATGTCATATAAGTTTGTTGGATACTCTGTTATGTTAATGTTGAAGTTAATGCATGTTTTTTTTTTTAAAGGTAACTATAGTGTCTGTATGTTTCAGGTTACACTGTACCTTTAAGGCAGAGAGGCAGGCTGGGTATTAGGCAGGAACAGGTGTGTGTATTCTCACACAAGTATGAGTATGATATGGGAGAGGAATTGAGGAAGGAATGAGAACTGCACAATGAATAAAATTGGATTTCCACTGCAAGCTGGATGTGTAATCATTTCATTAAGCACACACTGAATGATGTAGATATAACAATTGGTAATAAAGTTTTGCTTAACATACTAGGGGTGGTGTGTAAATTATTTTCAGTTGAGTTGTTTTTCCCTGAGTGGAAAATAGGAAAAAAATCAGTAGCTTTTAGGTGCCAAACTTTTTCATATTTAAGGAAGCCCTCTCTTGCAGGTTTTCCCCCGGAAACCCCACATGAGTTCCATAAAGAGGAACTTTTTTTTTAGAAACTGAAAACATAAACATTCTGAGCCTACAGAACTAGCCCAGAGGTTGATCGCCAACTTATAACTTTGTTCGGACATTTTTTGAGTGCTGCCGGTCATGCACATGCTCAGTATGCTCTGGGCTACTGCTGGAAGTCAATTCACATCTGCCATAGAAACTTATACTGCAAGACTAATTAATAATATGAATCAAAATATCAGACTGCACTAGTTCATGTGTTGCCATGTAATGTGTGTGGATTTTGTAGTTTTTGTTTGTATTATTTAATAAAACTTTTCGCCAACTCTCCAGAGTCAAAAGTTACATTAATTTGCAAAATAATCCTCCAATGAGAATCTCAGCTGAATTGTATCAATAAGGTTCCTTGTTCCTACAACTGAATTTGGAACTATTATGCACAGATTCCCAGCACTGAACAAGTCTGTCCTTTATCCCCATGTTGGACTCCATTGTCATATAATAACCTCAAAAATGGCACAATAATCTCTGTATGTAAGAAAAGAGCAAGATCTCTAATATACCTGTAATTCTGGGAATCTAAACAGCATTGCTATTGGTTAATTCTCTTGCATCTATAATATTCAATCATTTCTCACTACTAATACTGCTTGATCTCTCAGCCGCATTTGACACTGTAGATCACCCTCTCCTCCTCCAGTCCCACCATTTGCTTGGCCTTCGTGACACAGCCCTGTCCTGGTTCTCTTCTTACATTACCAATCGTTCCTTCAGTGTCTCCTACAACAGAGTAGCATCTTCTCCCCCACCTCTTTCTGTTGGGGTTCCTCAAGGCTCTGTCCTGGGACCCTTATTATTCTCCCTCTATACTTCCTCCCTCGGCAGCTTGTATGGTTTCCACTACCACCTCTATGCTGACGATACTCAGATCTAGCTCTCATCTCCTGATCTTAACCCAGAACTCCTAACTCGCGTCTCCTCCTGCCTGTCCGCTATCTCTACCTGGATGTCGCAACTCTTCCTTAAATTAAACCTCTCTAAAACCTAAATGGTTCTCTTTCCTCCAACTAACACCAGTAACATCCCGGAAGTATCCATCATAGCTAACAATTCCACTATCACCCCCTCTCCCCAGGCCCGGTGCCTTGGGGTTATCCTAGATTCTGCCCTGTCATTCACTCCTCATATCCAGTCACTTATTAAATCATGTCACTTCCACATAAGGAACATATCCAAAATACAATCATTTATCACCCAAGATGCTGCCAAAATTCTTATTCACTCTCTCATCATATCACGTCTAGACTTCTGTAACTCTCTTTTAATTAGCCTTCCCCTACAGAGACTGTCACCTCTCCGTCCATAATGAACACTTCTGCGAGGCTCATAAACCTCAGCAACTGCTCCTCCTCTGCCTCGCCATTCTGTCAATCCCTGCACTGGCTTCCGTTACCTTTCAGAATCAAATTCAAATTAATGACCCTGACATTCAAAGCACTTCATAACTCTGCCCCACCCTACATCTCTGACCTCATCTCTCTATATACTCACCCAACTGCTCACTATGCTCCTCTACTGACCTGATACTCAACTCTTCTCTCATTACCTCCTCACATGCTCGCATTCAAGACTTTGCAAGGGCTGCACCCCTCCTCTGGAACACTTTCCCACTGTCTGTCCTACTCTCTTCCAACCTTTCTGCTTTCAAGAAATCTCTTAAAACGCACTTCTTTTGAGAAGCCTACGCTCACTCTGCTGAACTACCAAATGCAACACTACATACAGTACCACATTTCTCATCCACTTAATTCGAACTTGCCCACTCCCACACCTTGTGTATTACTCCCTTCCCTTTAGAGTGTAAGCACTTTCTGCATACGGCCTTCCTCACCTTTGTACCGGTTTTGATTGTTATGTATGTAACTCCATATGTATATAATTCATGTGACTTAGTTGTATAATCACATTTACTTTACAGTGCTATGTAATATGTTGGCGCTCTATAATACATGTTAATAATAATAATAATAATAATAATAATAATAATAATATAGCTTTTCTTCAGCTTTTAAAGATCACTAGGGGGATTCAGAAAAAACATCCATAGAAAAAAACATTATTCTCCTTCTTTCTTCTATAAAGCATTTGAGTGTCTTTTTGGAGGTTCTTAGTATTTGTTGCATTTCCACTTTATTTAAATAGTTTTGGTGTGTGCTATAGATTTTTTCAATATGTTCTTTTTTTATTCTTTTGTGCTTTTTATAGCCGTGTCTTAAAAAATAAAATAGACATATGTGGTTTTTAGAGATTTATTAGCTTCAAAGCAGCATAAAATCCGAATCTGAAACTACTCCTGGTAAAACCTGTCAAACTCATGAGAATTCAAGTCAATGGCAAAAGGTCCCTTTAACCATTTAAGGATATTTTTTGCCTTCACGATTTTTAGGTGTTTAGGGGAGTTTGACACTGGTTTTCATTAAAAAAAAAACTCGGCAAATTCTAGTGTTTTGCGTGATACTCAAAAAAGTCTGATGATTCGAGCATCAAATTGAAAAATCCACAAGATTTGAATTGCCGCACAATTTTGTAGCAACTTTTTGTGCCACTGAGAATGGTTATTGACAAATTAAGGGATTTGGGTTTAGGAGTTTGGTCAAATTTTTTTATTAAAAAAGTGAAAGAAAAGTAGAATTTCAGTAAACAACCTCCTTAATGTGAAGCAGCAGATGGAATTTTTAGTAGTTTAGATGTACAGTCAACCCAAGGTAAGTGTAAGCTAAATGGACCTTGTGTCACCATATAGATTTTGCAGCTCACAGATATAGGGCAAAAAGCAGTCATACAAACTCTCATAGGTTTCCTTAGGGGCAGAGTTATCAAAGGTCAAGGTGAATTTTCAAATTTAAAAAAATTGAATTTCAAGTTATTTTTGTCTACTTTGACTAGGGAATAGTTCAAATTTGATTTGATTTGAATTTTGAAATTTATCATGTACTGTGACGTTAAGAATTCGAATTCAACTATTCACCATCTAAAACCTGCCCAATTGGTGTTTTAGCCTATGGGGGACCTCCTACACTCAATTTGCAGTCATTTGGTGGACTTTTTAAATTTTTGGGTGAAAAGCTTCGAATCAAATTAAATCAAATTCGATTCGAATGTGATGAAATTTGAATTTCAAGTTATTTTTGTGTACTTCGACTAGGGAATAGTTCAAATTTGATTTGTATTTTGAAATTTATCATGTACTGTGTCTTAAAGAATTCGAATTCAACTATTCACCATCTAAAACAGCCTATGGGGGACCTACTACACTCAATTTGCAGTAATTTGGTGGACTTTTTAATTTTTTGGGTGAAAAGCTTCGAATCAAATTAGATCAAATTCGATTCGAATGTGATCAAATTTGCAGCTCAATCCTATTCACCCGTTTTTTAAAAAAAATGTTTTTTTTAAAAAAAATAAATTTTGATTGGTCATTTTTTTTAATTTCGAGTTTATGGGAGTTGATGGGAGTTTTTAAAACTCCCATAAACTCAAAATTTGACCCTTGATAAATCTGCCCCTTAATCTATTTGGTCTTCACAAATTTTGTAAATAAAGTTGAAAAAAAAAATAAAAAATATGTTAATGTCTTCCCCTGAATGACGTTAAAAAAATAGTGGGTTTACTGATGTTCAGGTTAAACTGATGAAATTTGTTAGGTCCTTTCTTACTCCAAATAAAGTGGGTTATAATTAGTATAACCCACTAGTGTAGTTTTTACATTGTATATGGGCCATATGAGGAATACAACCACACAAAATTATGGATAACATTTAAGCTCCTTGCACATAATGCCCTCGCTGGATTTTTAGCCCATACCGCCCCATGTTATTTAGAAATGGATATTATCCACTATAAATGAAAGGAACTGTGACAAGAACAGTACTAATAATATTAGCAACTACGTGAAAATCCTGTAAGATTGACTGCAACATTGTTAAACTAAAGAAAGAAACGGTGGTATATAATAAAACAACTGCAACGGGATACTAGAAATTACGCTACTGTCATGGCAGAGTGAATCCGCAAGGCAGCAGACACATGATAGAAGAAAGTTTGGCCTGCTGGGACACCATTAGAGTTGAAGGGATCCCCAGCAGTGCATCTGAGGTGAATCCCTGCCACAGAGGAGAGAATGACAAGGACGATCTGTGCAAACAATTTACCTCCAGGCATTTTTTAGAATCAAGCCAAAGGAAAGGTCCGGGGGGCAGACAGTGGTTTGGAAGCACAGAGAGAGACGCAGGAGAAAAAGGAGACAAACGCATAGCCAGGAGCTCACTACAGAGGAAATGCCAATGTGCACCAGCAAGATGCCAATTATCAGCCATAGCAACACCATCTGAAGCATGAGGAATGTCCACTGACCTTTCTGAATATCAGATGTTGAACACTCCATTTTGAATAAGGGTTTGGGGATTTATTTTCAACATATTTGCCTGACTTGTTCCAGTGGACGGTGGATTTTTTAAGAAGACAAATTCAATTTACGAATTTTTTTATGAATAACCAAAAAGGTCATAATAAAAGTGTACACAACAGTGATTTATTAAAAAACAAACATGACTTTATCCCTGATATCACATGCTCATCACTTGAGACTTTCCAGAATGTTGTAATAGATGACGTTTCTGAATTAAGAAAGCAAGAAAAAGAAGCATTAAAATGCTTGGAAAACAACAAAAGCGTAGTGATTAAGAAAGCTGACAAAGGGGGCAGCATTGTCATTGAGAATAAAGAAGACTATATAACTATATAAAAGACACAGTAAGGAAACTCAATACCCCAGGCCATTATCAATACATTGATCTTGACCCTACTTGGGAGATTAAGTAAAAATTGAATGATACCATGCTTTATCCTTTTGAAGCTGGAATTATTAATGAAACCACCAAATAATTTTTAAATAACTCTGCATCCCAGTACTCCATTATTTTACGTACTCCTGAAAGTACACAGAAGTCTATTTAATCCACCAGGTCACCCTATAGTCTCAGGAATGGGGACACATTTCTACATGATATAGTACAGAAAGTACCTCAATGCCTTAAAGACACCACTATTTTTTTTTTAACAAGGTTGTCTAAATTGGGTATTTTGAAACAAGATGGTATTCTATGTAACATAGATGTGCAGCCCTTATATACCTCTATACCCCATGATGAAGGGATGACATTCATTGAGGAACAACTTTTGCTTGAGGATATACCACATGACAAAATATATTTTCTTTTAGATTTGGTTGCGCTGGTACTGAAACAAAACTATTTCAGATTTAACCAAGATTATTACATACAAACCCAAGGGACTGCAATGGGCAGTAATTTAACTCTCAGCTACGCTAACATTTTTATGGATGCCATAATATTGTGGACAATATTTTTATGCTATAAGAATCAAGTTGGAAGCATTCTTGTTTTTTTGAACACACAGTATCCAACTATTAAATTTACAGCTGAGTATACCAGAACCTCAATACATTTTTTGGATGTGAAAAAAGTAACCAACAGGGGACTTTAACCACAGAGTTATATAGTAAACTTCTAGAGAGAAACAATACACTATATTATTATTCGCCAGAAATCTCATCCACAGGGACATTGCCAATTTACTAACTGGCATAGATGAAAATTCATTAGCGAAAGAGACAGTGCAGTTTTGCGCCCTGTGGATAGGTGAATTTGTGGCAGAAAGAATCCCAAGGCACACAGGATAATTTGCAAACAGCTGCGTTGCGTGTTTATTGCGAAGTGCAACGTTTCGGGGTCACGCCCCTTTCTCAAGCATGAATTTTTGCCCAGGTGAACGATCGTTACTCCACAAATTTACTAAAATGTGAATTTTACAGAACATTATCTATTTCCCAGAGATTCCTTCACCACCTTAGACCAGGTCATAAGTCAGTGACATATCCTGATGCCAGAAAGTAATAAACGCTGGCGTTTTCTTTTCTTTTTAATTTTTTAAAGTGGGATTGTCTTCAAAAATCATAACTATTAAAGATTTTTATGTTAACATTTCTTTCAAAACCATTTGAGGGGAATGCCACATTTGTTTTAGGGTGGGCCTATGTCTAGGACATTAGTGGCAAATATAATATTCAGAGCAAGCTCACCAAATTTCGTTGTTGGCTTCTTCCACAGGTATTCTGTGTATAATACCCAATAGTTCAATGCATTCAGTAGTTTGTGGAACAAATCCAGGGCAGCAACTTGTCTGCAAAGTTCTTTATTGGGAAGCTGAGTTACACAACATGTTTCGGGCCTACGCCCTTTATCGACTTGATAAAGGGCGTAGGCCCGAAACATGTTGTGTAACTCAGCTTCCCAATAAAGAACTTTGCAGACAAGTTGCTGCCCTGGATTTGTTCCACAAACTACTGAATGCATAGGGCATTAGTGGGCCTTTTATGCCTTTATTTTGCTTCCTTGTACATCTGTAATAAAATGTGGCCACTTAAAGCATTTGCACCAACATCTATAATAAAGACATCCATCCGACCTCTATGGACCTGCCCTATTCAAATTGAGCATAACAGTGCTAATGACGTTTTGCTAAAGATTTCTATGAAATGGTTGAACCTTCACAAGCATTCGGCTGCCCAGATGCAACGTCACATTTTAGTAAATTAGTTTATTGGTAGCAAATTTTCATCTGGCGAAGTGTGTGGATCATTCACTGGTGAAAATTTGCCCTTTAGTGAATTTGCCCCTAACTTGTGTTTATGGCCTATGGAAAGAAAGTTCTGTAAAAACCAGTTCTAGTAGTGTTCCATGGTAGTATAACTAAATGTTAGGTTTTGCTAATCCATCTTTTCCTTTTTTTCTTTATTTCCATATACCTATTCTATAGAAAGTCTAAGTTTCCTATCACCCAGATACAGTTGTTAAAGGAGATGAAACCCCCCAAGACAAAAGTCCCCATCCACAGCCATCAAATAAGCTCCCTCTCTGTTCCATCCCTGCAGAGTTTATTTCAATGAACAGTGTCTCTCATAGTTAAACTGACCTGTACAAGCAGAAATGCACAGCGGAACTGGTAGGTGCCATCTTCTGAATCTTTGTGTTCTTTTTGCTTACGCATGTGTAGTTGAAGATAATCCAGGAGCCGAGAGGAGGCTGATTTTATGGCTGTAGATGGGGACTTTGGCATCTGGCTAGTCAAATCTTTAGTTGGTGTGATGGGGATTGTGAAATAATGCATAGCACTTGGGATGTTGCAGCATTTTTGCCGTACCTTTCCTACACATGAAACATATCTGTTTTTCTATTTTCCCACTTTGGAGTTCAGTTGTTGGCATAATCTGTGAACAGGTGGTCCTTGCTTCAAATCTTTATCTTTTCATATGAAAACTATACTGAAAGGGCTAGAGTGTTGGATTTGTAAAATGTACAATAGGATGCTCTTCCAAAATGATCTAAACTTATAAAAATCTGAGGGAGGGATGTGATTGGATTTGTTTTTATAATACAGATAAGGCTCATTTACTTGCAATTACTGCACATTTGGGGCACAATTTGCCATATTTTTTCCTTAAAAATTTTACAAGAATATTTGTGATTGTGTGTTTTGGTGCTTTGTAGGCTTGGGCGAATTTGACCCATTTAGTTTTGCCAAAAATTTGCCACCAGAAAAATGTCACCAACGCCCATTGAAGTCTTTGGGCTTCCAAAAAATGTTGACGTGTAGCAAATTTTTTTTGACGCCATACAAGTCTATGGGCATCATTTCCACTGCGAAACAAGGCATCCAATCATCCCTAGTGCTTTGTTATCATGTATTACAGATATATATTTTGCACCTTACTGTTTCTACAAAGTCTACAAAGACTTTTGGCTTGAACTAATGGCTCGAGAAATCATAAATAGGCCCCTTAATGAAAGTACACAGTGAATACAATTTCTAGTAGATGCTGTGGTCAACATGGATTTGTTTATATTGGCTGTTTTTAATCATGTTTGTACACTGTTATGAAGGTGCTTGAAATATGTCAGCTGATTATATATCAGAATGTGAATTCATGAAGCATCTGACTACTATGCCTTTAAAGGGATACTAATAAAATGTTTTTATTTATTTTTTTTATACATCATTAGAACATATACCATGGAAACTGTGGGACTGGGTGGTAGGTCCCTTTTTGTGTGTGATCTTGGAGAAATCAGTGAGGAGAGCTATTATAAAGATGGAAATAAAGATAAAATAAAATACAAGATTCCTACATAAAATTAGAAACACACTAAAAATATTACAAATGAGACAATAACAAACATATGGGAAGCACCTACTCACACACAGATGATTTTACAACATAAAGTTCCTAGTAAACTAATGCCACATCTGGAAAACTATAGAATACATTAGGTAGATACGTGTACACAAAAAGCCAGGATCACACATAATCACAATACCCAAATAAAAGAAAGACCAGCTACAATTTAAGTCAAAGGAACTTTATCACTACCAGCTATAAAAAATTGGAACAAGATAAGGCTGTTACCATGGAGGCTTTTGGGAAGAAAGGAGAGGCACATTTATTAACATTCTTATTTTAGAGGTTTATTAAACCACAAATAAACACTTTTTCTCTTAAACCACAAATGCTGTAAATATCTGAATATAAAAGCACAAATTTAAAAAATTGCTGAAATAAGATCTAAAATTAATTAAAACCTCTAAACATTCAAGTTTTTCTTGCCTCATAATATCTGAATGACTAAAACATGACAAATAGTATCAGTGCAGCTGCTATTGACTTCTATGGGAATTTTACATTTTGTATATAGAGTTTTTCATGGTTTTTACACTTTATAAATCCTGATTTTTCAGAGTTTTAGAGAAATAAAAGAAATCCACAAGTTTTTAGAGAACAAAAATGTATCCATATATGCAGCTGATTTGATCTTTCTGGTCATGAAAGTATATTGAATGCATGGGGCTTGATTAGTGATGGGTGAATTTGTGCCGTTGCGCTTTGCCGGAAAATTCACTAATTTCCCGCAAAATTCGCGAAACAGCGAAAAATTCACGAAGCAGCACCGGCGTTTCGTTTTTGACCCCTGTGCCCGTTTTTTTTTGACGCCGGCGAATTTTTGCCGGCGCATTTTCACTGGCGTTATGCGAATTTATTTGCTGGTGGCAAATTTTTTTGTATGTGGGAGTTGAAGACTCTTGACTTGTTGCATAGACTTGTCCCTTATTCTCTGGCACTTTACGATGACCAATGGATAGATCAATAGCATCATATCACACTGCAAAATAAGGTAGTAATAATAATAAAGAGAAATGGATACTGAGAAGGACATGGATGATAGTAAATGTAAAATCAATGATACATAAGTAAAACTTGCATGGACTTTATAAAGAAGCTGCCGATTTTTTGTATCTTTAATTTTTATGATTTTACTTATATTACTTCATTTCAGTGTATTTATTTTTTACATATTATGTATTCTGTTAACATTAGAAATTACTTAACACTGGATGTGTTTATAAGTTAAGGATAAAATAAAGCTAAAAAGACTGTTTCAAAAATTGATGTGTATTATAGTTAGTCAGGAAATAAGATTTAAGCAAAACAATATAATAATAAGTCATAATTAGACAATTACTGAGTTTATTTGTAGGAAACAGAAATGGACATTGGTGAGGTTAGGAATAGTTTAATTGCAGGTTCTACATAGAGCACAAGAGAAATATCACCAGGCAGAGAATATATATAAGGAGAATGATGTACTCATACATTTCCATTATCAGAAGAGCAATAGATGTATCAGTACTTGAGAAGAAATCATATGATTGTGTCTCTGTACAAAAGAAATGATAACTGTCTCATGGTCTCTAACCGGAGATCTTTCATTGGTTCAAATGAGCGTTATAATCTGCCTGGCAGCCATATGGATACTACCCTGCAGTACTGAGCTGAGTGGGTCAGACTTACAGTGCCGTATTCACCTCACCAAGCCTAAGTATGAATACAAATACTTTCAGGATGGAGACATCATCATTGGAGGAGTCCAATCTGTACACACTGGGGTGTATTATATACCAGATATCACTGGGAAACATATTCCTCTCTGTATAAGGTAAGAGTTCAACTGTATTCCAGTAGTTACTGACATGGATTTAGAGGTTTGGCATAGTTACCAAACATCTGTGTCCAATATGGACACCCATAGTCAAGGCTAAATAAGGCTAGACTGATCATTGGCCCAGGAGCTAAATGTGAGATAAGCAGTTGCCCTCTGGTACCAACCATGCAAGAACTGCTTCCAATGTGATCCTCATTCAATTAAATATTTTTTTGTAACATGAAGACCTATTTATTTAAGGTCGAATTTTAGTGGTATTAAAAGTTTTTGAAACCACAAATAAACTCTATCCAGTATATGTAATAAAAGGCACTAAGTTTACCCAGGAGCAGTAGCCCATAGCAACCAATAAGATGTTTTATTTTAAACAGGTGGCCACTAAATTCTACTTGCTAATTGGTTGCTACGGGTTACTTCCCCTGGGCAAACTTAGTGCCTTTCATTACATAACCCCATATTTCTCTAAATCACAAATTCCATGAAAGTTATTAAAATATCCATATGAATGAAAAAAAAATGCCAGAACAATGTACTAAAATATACAAAAATCTCTGAAACCTTGGAAAAAAGGTGAGCTTGAGATAATTACTAGTAAAAAACCTCTAAAAGTCTGAATGGATAAAAAAAAAAAGGTCCAATAGGATCAGTGCAGCTCCATTGAGTTCTATAGGACCTTGACTATTTTTACTTGGTGAAGTTTTGTATTAAAATTTCTATGGTTTTTACTCTAAATAAATGTATAGAAAACACAACATTTGTGGAGAAAATATTAGTAAATCAGCCCCTTAAATTGTTGTCAATTTTAGAAAAGAGAATGTTGAAACAGATGTAATAAGCATTACAGTTTTGAATGTTTTGTAGGGTCAACATGCTTGTGAAATATCCTAAAAGAATTTAATCTATCTGACTGTGGTGATGCACCCGAGCATTAGGATTTTTATACATACGTATACTTTTTGTTAGTTTAAAGTGAATACACTTGCATTTCACCAGATTTCATTCCTTGTAATTCCCTTTCCAATTATATCTTCCCATTTTTGCAAGTATGAGTGTGAAAATATCCTAGCGTAGTAAAGGGATTGTTAATCATTTTGTAGAATTTGAATATCAAGCCTTTTTTGGGGGTGACTTTGATAAGCCATTTATTTAAATAAGATAGGAGTTTTCACTTTAAGGCACTTATCAATATGATTAAGGAGGAATCACATTCTGAAGTTTTTCTCCTAGCTTCATCAAAGGTTAGTGCTGTGGTTTGGTCCATCATATCTCAGACTGTACATGATGAAGTTCTCCTTGAAATCTGATATCTTAAAACTATAGACATACAGTAGGTGAAGGAGTTGAGGACAGCTTAGGAAGGGCATTTCCTTTTTCAACATGATTATTCTCCCATGCCCAAAGTTTCCTCTGCACAGAATCAGACAGTGAGATTGTGGAATGCCCTGACAGATTATGTTTTATTGGCAGATTCTATTATCCCCTTTAAGAGGGGCTTGGATGATTTCTTAAACAATCTTAACATTCATCAATAACAATCATCAAGCTTGTGGGTGTCTTTAATAATTTAAATGGAATTGCTAGTCACTAGTCTCTAGTCTTCACAAGGACATTATTGTGGATTACAGTTAACCAGTAAATCAATTGGCACAGTTTGGAAATTCTTACTACATAATTCCACATTAACAGGCACAATATTTTCCCAGTCCCAGTCCCCATCATTATGAGGACATAATTTCCTTGTTGTTTGCCATTGATGATATCAACAAGAACCCTGATCTGCTGCCCAACATCACTGTGGGATATCAAGTATATGATTCATGTATGGAGCCAAGTCTTGCTATAGGTAATATACTGCAGATATTATCAGGTCCAGGGGAAATGGTTCCTAATTACTCCTGTGGAGACTATGGAAAAGTTGTTGCATTTATTGCAGATCGGTCAATTGTTACAACCCTACCTATAGCACAATTTCTGACCTCATATGGATACTCACAGGTAAGTTTGCTTATTGAATAGTATTTTTAATAACATGTACTCCAGTATTTTCATTATAAGGTTTATGTCTAAGTGTAGCTCATAAATGGTGGCATCACAAGTCAGTTTTTAATTACAGTTAATGTGAATCGGCAGAGAGAGTTATCAGTAGTTCTTTGCTCTGTGAGTTCTCTCAACCCAAGTCAAGTATAAGATAAACAGGCCATGTGTGACTATGTGGATGTTGTAGTTCACAAATTTGTGGGGACAGATCAGTCACACATGATTATTCAAGGTGTTTTAAACTCTATTGGGGCTCTATAAATTTGTGAGAAAGTTTCCCCCTTTCCCCCTTGGTAGAGTCTGAAGCACTTCAAAGTTAAGTATGGATTTTTTGAAGTATGGGTTACATATGTGTTGACATTTGTTAAGTCATTTTAACCACAAAAAATAGTTTAAATGAGTATTTGCTTCAGAAAGACTAGTTATTATTGTTTTTACAATATTTAAGGGTTGTTTAGAGTGGGTACCCCCACACAGACTCAGGGGGTGCTTCCCACTAGGCACCATACTGCCCCATAATATTAAGAAATATTAGGTCATTATCCACAGTACATCAAGAGTATTAAGTATATTTCTAATTTATCAAAAATGGCTTTTGTTTATATTTATTTCTGTAACATGTAACAAAGCCATGTTCCTATGTTTCAGATCAGTTATGGGGCCACAGACCCAGTGCTGAATGACAGAACACTATATCCATATCATTTTAGTACAGGACTAAATGATGATGTTCAGCACATTGCTATAGCTGAACTGGTGGAACGTCTGGGTTGGACCTGGGTGGTCATTCTGGCACCTGGTGATGATCGTGGAGAAAGAGAGAGTAAGAACCTCAGGAATGAGATCAATAAACATGGAGCATGTGTTGACTTCATTGGGACTCTAACAGAAGATAGAATTACAAATATAAGAACATTAACAAGGATACAAACATCTACTGCAGAGGTTGTTGTCTTGTGTGGGGGACTTTTTCATACTCAATCTTTAATTTCCCTTGTAGAGACAATGATAAAAGACAAGACCTTGGTCATTCCACAAACGTGGCTTCAGTTGTATTCCTACATGTTATTTAATGGCAGTCTCCTTTTCTTTATTGAAAACAACCTGTGTTATGAGAGAAGTGAAAACAATTCATATGGATTGGTTGTTAAAGAAGACATTTTATATAAAGACCTATACTTTTATATGCTCAGATGTGTGACACATGATAAAGAGAAGGATTATTTATTTCAGCAGGTTTATGGAACTGTTTTTAATAATTGTTCCAGTTATGAAACATCAGTTTGGCCACACAAACCTAATTACCAAGTGTACAGAGCAGCAACTGGATTGGCACATGCAGAACATCTCATGCTCTCCTCATCTGGAAAATCCCATCATAAAGATATTCACAAATACATTCACAGAAAACAGGTAACAAATATGATTCATAAAAAAATAATGGTTAGAAGGTAAATCTATAGTCTTGAATATGTCGCACATGTGATATTTTGTATTGTAGATTTACTACATTTACGAATCAATTTTAGATTTGTTTAGACACCAGGATTTTTCCACTTCCGCCAAATTAAATATGAAAATTAAGACATGTTCCATTTTGAATATGAAAATTATATTATCAATGTCATTTGATTTGATTTTGGGTTTCATATTAGCCAACTTTTTGGATTCTAGATTGGTGGGGTATTGTGACCACCACAGTGTTCTAGCCAATAACAAAATGATCAAAAGCAGACCATTAAAGGGGTTGTTCACCTTTGAGTTAACTGTTAGTATGATGTAGAGAGGGATATTCTGAGACAATTTGCAAATGGCTTTCCTTTTATATCATATGTGGTTTTGAGTTATTTTGTTTTTCATTCAGCAGCTCTCTAGTTGTCAATTTCAGCAATCTGGTTGCTAGAGTCCAAATTACCTTAGCAACCATGCATTGATTTGAATGAGAGACTAGAATATGAAGAGGAGAGGCCTGAATAGAATATGAGGAATAAAAAGTAGCAATAGCAACAAATTTGCAGCCATTGAGAGCATTTGTTTTTAGATGGAGTCAGTGACCCCCCCCCCATTTGAAAGCTGGAAATAGTCAGAAGATGAAGGCAAATAGTTAAAAAACTATATAAAAAAAAATAATGTAGAACAACTGAAAAGTTACTTAGAATTAGCCATTTTATAACATACTTAGAGTTAACTTAAAGGTGAACACCCCTTTAATAATAACCTTATGGGGCCCATTCACTAAGCTCGAGTGAAGGAATAGAGGAAAATAGAGGGAAAAAACTTCAAATTTTGAATGTTTTTTTTGGCTACTACGACCATCGAATTGGCTACTTCGACCTTCGACTATGACCTTCGACTTCAAATCGAACAATTCAAACTAAAAATCGTTTGACTATTCGACTATTCGATAGTCGAAGTACTGTCTCTTTAAAAAAAACTTTGACCCCCTAGTTCGCCACCTAAAACCTACCAAGGCCAATGTTAGTCTATGGGGAAGGTCCCCATAGGCTTTACAACGTTTTTTTGATCAAAGGAATTTCGTTCAATCGATGGATTAAAATCCATCGAATTGTTCGATCGAACAATTATTCCTTTGATCGAACGAATTGCACTAAATCCTTCGACTTCGATATTCGAAGTCGATGGATTTCAATTCGCCAGTTGAATATCGAGGATTAATTAACCCTCGATATTCGACCCTAGGTAAATGTGCCCCTATGTGTGTTTGAACAATATTCAGTATGAGGATTTTTATTATATTTATTGATTATTAGAGCACCATAAGCATATACAGGGGTTGGTTTAATGAGGTTTGTCCAGTATAGAGTGCTTTATATTTGACATATCTCATATGAAATAGAAAAAAATAACAAATATTCATACTGTGATACAGTAACTGGGAAAATGGTGTATTACTCCCAAAATGATCTATGGGGCAGAAAAAATGGTAAATAAAACAAGAGCTTTATTAATGTATTTATTGATAAGCCAGTACAGATGTTGGGACTGATTGGTTCTCGTCTGTGAGAAAGGGGTGGGGCTTGGAGTGAGCTCTCTGTGACCAGGAAGTGTGTGCAAGTTGGTGCAGCTTAGAAAGCAGCGGAGAAACATCATCATCATCATTTATTTATATAGCGCTGTCAAGATACGCAGTGCTTGAAACATGAAAGATAATGAGTGGGGTATTTTACTTTACTGAATTAAGTTGACCCAATAGAGACTCGGACACTTTCAAAAAGGAAAATAGGTATATACAAATGTATCACCATGTCCAAAGTGCATATATCCAGTCTTTTTCCCATAATGCATAATGAGGTTTTTTTTCTCACATTCTAGTGTGCCTGCCACAATTTTCCCTGTGTATATATGCAATTTCTTCTGTGTGTTTTTTGTGTATAGGACACAGTTTGGGAATTTGACCATTTCCAGTGCCACGAGAATGTTCTTTTTGGCATGTGTGTGCATGTTAACATAGAGTTTTGTGGAAATCCTTGAATTGCCTCCATGCTGACAGTCCCAGTGTCCCCTGGTATCAATAAGCTAATTTGCATGCTATTCATCAGAGAAGATGGAACAGTAACACTAAGTACAAACACACAAAGCACCTTTAGACACAAGTACCTGTAATGACTGGTATCAATATACACAACACGTGAATCCATTTTTAGCATGATCACACTTGTGATTTATTGATAGTCAGATTGCTGGTGAACCAGTCTGTTCTAATTTTAGTAGGTTGGTCTTTAAATCATTTTAGTTTGCATATTGTATTGACTTAAACAAGTGTCTCATCTATGAAAAACCCTGCAGTAAATAAAACTGTTCTGTCATCACTTTGTGTTACCCTGGAGTAGTGAGTAGCTTGACATGTACTGTAGCTAAACTCCTTCCTTCATTAATCCACTGAGACCAGATTAGAAAGCCTTAGTTTTATTAACAAGGGGACGGTGTAAAACTGAGGAAGGTAGAACATGTCAGTGCTTAGTGTAACTGTATAATATATCATAGCATACATTAAACACAATAGACAGTCTCATGTATCACTGCACAAAAGAGAGGCATCCATGTAGGAGTAAGGCCCAGATGCCGGGGTAATAACTGATGTAGCAGTGCCATGAGGTATCTGCACATAAACAGATACCTGTATAACCTTGCACAAAAGGTACAAAATAAGTAAATATAGGTCTGCATTCATAAACCAGGGTTGGAGATTATTAATACCTATCAATGATGCTACAACAAGACTGGATTAGGTAGGATAACTAGCTGTGCACACTGTAAAGATGGCAGCTATACTAATCATTTCCTGGTGTTACACATAGTCACATGGTAAGGGTATGGTAGCCCAAGAAGGACATTCTTACAACAATGTGCAGAAACCAACAACTAAATCACTAGGTGGTGCAACACAAACAATAAAACAATGCTGGAGGCATAACAAAAACAGTTACTTTCTTCGTATGAAAACGGGATTGGCACTTCTGTCATTTGAGAAAATCCACCAGAAACAAATCCACACACATATGTTTTGCCTAGTTTTAATCAAGAAAAATCAATGTTTTTTGTTATTCCATGACTTAAACAGACCAGACAGGAAAACTGAATCAAGTCTATGTTTGGCCTGTGAGGATGAGAACTATCTCAGCAGTACATGGACACAGAGAGCTGTTAGGTCCACTGATATTATAAGGTTTAGAGAACCCAAACATTATAATATTTTCATTTATGTATATGTATAAGACTTCAGTGCACAAAGCTTCATTCATAAGAATCACAGTCTTCTTATATTCTGTCAGACTCCATAATAAAGCGGATATTAATTCACTATATATATATATATATATTTTTTTTTTTATTAACTGTAAGCTCTAATGAGCTGTACCCACTTCAATGTATTTGTATGTTTGTTCTATAACATTCTTGTACCAAACTCTGGATTATGTTGGTGGTTCATAAATAGGTGTTAACAGTAATAATCTTATCGTACAGTTACACCGATATCTAAGAAATGTGCGCTTCACTGAACCTTGTGGAACAGAAATTAATTTCAATGAGCTCAACAAATCTCCTGTGACGTACGGAATTTCCACTTGGCATATTTATTTCAACTCAGAAAACAAACAAATACCAGTCGGTGAATATTTTTGGTCAGGTTCTGGAAGTTCTCTAAAGATCGATATCCAAAACATATTTTGGAAGAAAAACACCAATAACCAGGTAGGAACAATTTCATATGCTGTTTACAATCAAAGAAAAACATTTTGAAAAGCAAATGAATTACTTTATTACAACAGAAACTCAACCCACTGGGGGTCCCATCCATTAACGTTTTCTGATGCCATTCTTCATGCAAATTTAATGGAAAATGACATCATCGGCATTATAGCTGATTACATTGAAATTGTTATAAAATTACTCATCAGTAACATCACATTTCCTCCTCGATGATATTGGATTGGAACTGCTTGAGTAACCAGTGATAACACATTACAGATTATAAATAATTCAAGTACAGGAATTTACAAATTAAGATTTGCAATCAGGTATTAACGTTGGCATCTATCTTGGCATCTACTTACAGTATATTGAATTTCAAGGTTCTATGATTATATTAGGGATGCACCTAATCCAGGATTCGGTTCGGGATTTTGGCCAGGATTCGGCCTTTTTCAGCAGGATTCGGATTCGGCTGAATCCTTCTGCCCAGCCCAACCGAATCCGAATTCTAATTTGCAATAATGTGCAAATTAGGGATGGGGAGGGAAATCGCATGACTGTCACAAAACAAGGAAGTAAAAAATGTTTTCCCCTTCTCACCTCGGATTCGGTTCAGTATCCGGCCAAATCTTTTGCAAAGTATTCGGGGGTTCGGCCAAATCCAAAATAGTTGATTCGGTGCATCCCTAGATTATATGGGCTCACATGATGACATAATGATTCAACAACCATGAGTGAGAGATGAGGACAAATGGCCACATAGATATGAATGCTACTTACTGTGCATTTAACTAAAATAATTTACATCTGTCTTATAGCTTTTCTGTTGGTTTTACAACAAATTAATAAGCAAATTCCCTAAGAATTTCTTGCATATGTAGACACTTGTTTCATTGCAAGTACAGAACATTGAAGATTTCTATGAAAAGAGTTCTGAAAAATGTATATTTTTAATGAACAGATCAATGTAAAATTAAAACCTGGGTACGTAAATAGGCTGTGCAAAATAAAAAAAAAAAACTATTTATAATGTAGTCGGTAAGCCAAAATTATAATGTATTAAGGCTGGAGTGAGTGGATGTGTAACATAACAGAATAGAACACAACTTCCTGCTTTTCAGCTCTCTAACTCTGAGTTAGTTAACTAGTCAACAACTTTAAGGAGGGTCACATTGGGCATAACTGTTTAGTGACTCTACAATTGATCATCAGATCAACAAATTCAAACCGTTATGACTCATATGCCCCCCCCCCTCAAGTCTAATTGGTTACTTACTGATAATCAATACGAGAGCTGAAAAGCAGGAAGTTGGACAATGGCTATTATTTGAGACATCTTCTAACTCCAGAATTTGCACATTACATTTTTGGCTAACTAAGTATAATAGAAACATGTTTTATTTTGCCCAGTTTTTATTTTTATACTGAGCAAATGCTTTTCAGCCTGAATTTGAAATGCTTTTTCCACCCCTCTTACTCCCTTTAACATACCAGATAGTCCATATGAATTGTATTAGATAAACTACACTGTAATACCATGTTTGGAACATATAGGACAGCCAGGACATCCCTTTAAAAGTAAAAACATATAACATTTAAATATATCATGGTTAGTTACTACTTCATGTGTGTGCTACAGAATCCATGCATCTCACAAATACAGAGTAAGTAAATATGTATTACTAACCCAAACTAATAAACTACAAATCATTAGTAAAGATAGATTTTAAAGTAAAAAGAAATGAATTGAAGTTGACTAAAAACTATTACTTGAGAACATCTTATCTCCCACATGTTCTCCAGTCATAGTTGTACCATTAATCTCATTGGTTCAAGTTGAGGATTCAAGTTACATAACTGAATGTCTTGAGAAAAGAAGAGGGTAAAGATGTTAAGGTTAATTGTATGTTACTGATAATACATATTGAAATTGTAATTAACCCCCTGAACCTACTTTTTGGATGTTTAAATATAAAGAACTGAAAACTCAATAATACAGTTATCACTATTTTTATTCTGATTTGTAGATTCTGAAGTCCCAGTGTTCTCCAAACTGCCCTCCCGGCTACAGAAAAGTCACAAGGGAAAGAGCGCCGCCCTGCTGCTATGACTGTGCCAGATGCTCAGAGGGGGAGATCTCCAACTTAACTGGTAACTAGTCATGTTGTAAAGAGAAAACAATAAACAGCCAAAATGTGGATATGCTGCAAAGTGGGGGCAAGTCACTGTGTTTACTGAGTTAAACAAAAGGCTCTTCCACCCTTTGCAGCATAGTTGTGTGCTGGATACCTGTGGCGGTGCCGTCCCTTTATACAGCTGCAGCACCAGTAATCTAAGGAGAGACAAAATAATATCAAATAACATGCAACCTCTTTAAAATATAAATATTACCTCAGAGTATTTGGAGGAGTGCCCTAAAGGGGGTTTAAGGCTGAGGATTCGGTGTAGAGAATCTTTATGAGGGGTCAGTTGTGTTGTATTATCAGGTAAGAAAGCAGCATTGAAATAAATTATCATTCATCAGTAGATAAGTGCTTAGCTATTCAGATCCTATCTTTGTCTTGAATATGTTCATGTAGAAGGTTTACAAACATATGACAGAATTTTGAAAACAAATAAAAAGAATAGTGTGCTCCACTAGGGTAACACCCATATAAACATTTTTATTCCATAAATGACATTTAACAATTGATGAGAAAATCTTTTAATTAAGAAAAGACCAATGTGCTTAATTATCAAATGTGACTTCCTCAGGGGAAAACAATCATACTTACAGTTACAGTAATCAGCTTTAAATCACAGCAGTTGATAAGAAAGCAAATTACCTCCGAATTTGTCATGGGAATCCAACAAAACCGGAAAGGAGTAGCTTCGCACTAAGGAGGCCCAAAAGAATCATGGCTTGGCTCATGAACCCATTTAGTCTTTATGTGTGATTTCTGATTATCAGTCAAATTGACCATCTGCATAGGATTACTCACATGGGGTACTTTTTTGTCTAGGGGCAACATTTTTTCTCTCTGAAACTGCATCAAAATCAATGGAATGCTTGCAAAAAAATCTATGGAGTTTTTTTGTAGTTAATTTTTGTCTTGGTTTTTCAAAA
This sequence comes from Xenopus laevis, assembly GCF_017654675.1. NCBI lineage: Eukaryota > Metazoa > Chordata > Amphibia > Anura > Pipidae > Xenopus > Xenopus laevis. The sequence goes on from NC_054371.1 coordinate 3,906,209, forward strand.
AAAAATCTGGCAATGTCTACATGTGGTTTTTTACTGTGAATCGATGAATGCCAACAAAAAATTCACTCATCACTAGCCATAGTCCCTTATAAGAGTACTAAAAACTTATTGAGACTGGTCTTACCCCATAAATGATATATTTTGCTTTGCTTAAATTAATATATACTGGATGTTAAAATAGGGCTTTATTCAGTTTGTTATTAGGCACAAACAAATGTTTTGTTCCAGAATTGTTTCCCTAATGATCTGCACTTAATACGACCATATGCAGTTACTTATGTACAGATGAAGCCATAAAGAATTGTACATCTGGCGTGCTGTAACGAATCAAGATAAATGAGCTGGTCACATTACATGCAGGGAAACATGGAAGTAGCAGTGGCATTGTGGGTAGAGCACTTGTCTCTAACCAGCGGTTTTCATGTTCAACTTCCAAAATACCTTTATTTTTTTCACTATCCCCCCCTGATTTTTCATTTTCCCTTGTTTGTCTCTCTCCCAATTTTCTCTTTATCCCCTGTGTCCCTCTCTCAGTCTGATTTTTCATCTGCCCTTCTGACCCCCTCTCTCCCCCCAATTTTTCATTTTCCTGTGTCCCTCTCTCTTTAGCTCAGTTACATATAATTAAAATATAATTTAATTGATATAGAGCTTAAAAAAAAAAGTACTGACAGGATTCAAGCCTATGACCTTTAATTTCTCAAACCACTACCCTAACCACTACACTACAATCAAGATATAGCATGTTGCATGGTGCAGGAGATACACAGAGGCAGATAAAAAAATCTGGGAGACAGAAGGGCAGATGAAAAATCGGGCTGAGAGGGACACAGGGGAAAAAGAAAAATCGGGGGAGAGAGAGAGAGAGACAGATGGGCAGATGAAAAATCAGGCTGAGAGGGACACAGAGTAAAAAGAAAAAATCAAGGTGAGAGAGGGAGAGACACAGGGACAAATGAAAAATCAGTGGGAGAGACACATTGGGCAAAGGAAATTCGGGTAGAGGGAGAAAGACATGGCGGTGGCTGAGGGAAACAGTCAGGGAGGATGATATATAAATCGTTTTACTTTTTAATATAAATTAGAGGGGGAGAAAAGTTACATATAGCGGGGATTGAACACTGAACCCCTTGGTCAAAAAAACAAGCACTTAATCTGATAAGCCACCACTACAACACACTATGTGTTGTTCTCTCATCTCTCTTGGTAAACCATGCACTGTATACTGGAACTAATCACATTACCTAGTGCTTGGTGGCCTCTAGTGGCAGAAACATGTGAGTAAATGTGCTAAACGCGATGAGGCTTTGTGACACATCACACTTGCTTCCGCTTAACTAGCGTTACAGTGCGATTAACATACAAAAGAAAGTGACTCCATCTGTAATAATTTGAAACCAAGACCATGTGCTAATGTCTTGTGTAATGCTTTGGAAGTGATAATTGGGTGAGGCAGTGGTATTTCTAGAGGAGATTATGGGGGACATGCTTAGCAAATCTGAATAAAAGACTTGAGAGAACCTGTAATTTTTAATATGATTTAGATGGTAAAAAGTGGTTCAGCCCTAATCTTAATCTAACATTGTAAAATGTCATGTTTAAAGGTAATGTTACTATATTCCTAATTATTCTTTGCAGATATGGAAAATTGTCTAAAATGTCCCATCTATAAATGGCCAAATATTGAGAAAACCATGTGTATTGAGAAGCAAACTGAGTTCCTCTCATATGAAGGTGATTCCCTAACTCTGGTCTTTATTGTCCTCTCTGTGGTGTCTATTTTATTAGTGACAGTTATATTAGGAATCTTTATTTCATTTCGAGATACTCCATTAGTGAAGGCCAACAATTGCAATCTGAGCTTTATTCTCCTTTTCTCCATCAAGCTGAGCTTCCTCTCTGTGTTTTTGTTCCTTGGTCGCCCATCTGATATAACCTGCATCCTCCGACAAACCTCTTTTGGGATCAGTTTCTCCATAGCTATGTCTTCTGTCCTGGCAAAAACAATTATGGTTTGTATTGCTTTCAAAGCCACCAAGCCTAATAGTTCCTGGAGAAACTGGTTGAAAATACAACTGGCCCATCGTATTATTGTCACTTGTTCATTTATTCAGACTCTAATTACTGTAATCTGGCTGACCCTTTCTCCACCATTTGTGGAGCTGAACCTTCTTTCTGAACCTGGAAAAATCATCATTCAATGCAACGAGGGCTCAGTAGTTGCCTTCTATATTGTTCTCTCCTACATGGGATTGTTGGCGTCTGGTAGTTTCATTGTAGCTTTCTTGGCTCGGACATTACCGGACAGTTTTAATGAGGCCAAGTACATCACTTTCAGCATGTTGCTCTTCTGCAGTGTTTGGATCACAATGATCCCGGCCTATCTGAGCACCAAAGGCAAATACATGGTGGCAGTGGAAATATTTGCCATAATCTCTTCAAGCTGTGGCCTTCTCTTCTGTATATTTCTACCCAAATGTTACATTATTATATTTAAGCCAAAGAGGAATACAAAGCAATTTTTAGTGAGGAATAATAAATAGAGAAGTGACTTATTTGATACATTTTAATATGTAATAATCTTTAGGCTCTCCATTTGCTATGTAATAAAAGTATATTTCAATAAAAAGTAGGATAGTCTCATATACTGTAATATTGGATACCAATTAGTATTCTTTTGATTGCGGTTCTATGAGTGGAAATAATCTACACACCACACCTAGTATATTAAGCAAACTTTATTACCAATAAAGTTAGTAAAACAATTAAGAATGCATCGCCTTTTCAATCAGCAATAAAATAAGTAAAATAATCAAGAATGCATCACCGTTTGAGTCCGCATCATCATCTGCATCAACCAACTGGGAGATCCCATTTCAGTTGACAGAGAAGTCACAAGTGGAAACCAAGGGCTCTGGGCAGCAAGCTTGTTTACTCCACAGGAGAGGTCTCAGCCATCAAAATAGGGACCCTGTTATTATTTGCTCAAATAAAAATGAGCTCAGAGATTAAACCACTTGGTCAATAACAGATCTTACTTCCCAGGTGCTCATCAGGAGTTGGCCAGGTTTCCAACACACGAAGCAGAGATCTCATCTTATTGGTTATTAGTACATATTCTGCCCCCGGCTATAATGAAGGAGGATTCTATGAGATCTTTCAGAAGTCAAAAACATATTAGGAACTAACAGGAGTCATAAACATATTCGGTCATTGACTAATTGAGTTCAATAGTTCCTTTTCTAAAAAACTGCCTCAAACAAGAGTGAAACCTTGACAAGAACAGGACAAAATAGTAATATACAGACATTCACTCTCTTTTAGAAAATCAGTTTAACCCTTTAAGTGCTAGCTGAATTTCATGTGCACTCATTTCCAGGTCTTTTTTTAACATACTGGGGGTCATTTATAAACTTAGCACAAGGCAGATTGGTTCTCAAAGTGAATATATTTCTGAGGAGCGCCCGATGGTGTTCCTGTCTTTGTCTGCGCTGCTCCCAAAATGGCGGTTCCCATGGCTGCCACATGGGTAGTGGTGTCTCATTGCTGGTGCAATGACGTCACCCATCAGGCGCAAAGATTTGAAATAAAAAGATGCCAAACTTGGACTTTGAACCCTAAGCTTCCTCCTTGGTCCTGACTACTCCCTGCTGGGAGCCGATAGGCCCCTGGCAATATTTTCCCTGTACATGGTTTTATTTATAAAGCTGAATAAGTGTGGTGCAAACAGAATTTTTACAATGCGAATGTCTATAAGAGCCTTTTAGATATGTAAAAAGTCACAAAATTTGTGAATATTTATGCACACACTCTGCGACTGAATTACACCACAACTTTGGTGGTGGGAAAAAATATTTGCAAAACAGTTTCACAAAGTGCGAATTTAAGTTACTGTCAATGCTATTTTCACACACAACAACCTCGCACATTGCTCGCGCAAACACCTGTCTAATTTGCTTGTCATTTGCGAAAATGTATTCACAATGTGAATTCGCAAAAAACAGAAAGACGGGCAGAGCAGTGCAATATATTAGCGTTCAGGAAAAAACATGGGCAATACAACCATTTGCGAAATAATATGCGCTGCGCAAACTTTATAAATGACCCCCTTTATGCTCTCTAATTTTAGGGTTCTGGGGGGGATTTATAGATTACCTAGGAAAACTATACATTGTTTTTTTTTTAACCCGAGCTTTCTAAATCTTCCTGAGTTTTTGGGTAATTCCACTTCTGGTACAAGATTTAGACCTCTAAATACAAAAAAAAATAAAACATTGCCATTTTTCACAATATAGGCATTCATACCAGAAAAATAATTAAATTTTATGCACAAAAATTCAACAGATTTTGAAAGCTTCAAGTGTCTTTAATGTTGCAATACCAGATACGCACAGTATAGCTTTATGAAGATTTCTGACTTCTAAAGATCAAAAACTCCCAGCAGTAAATTTCAAAGAGCTACAGTAAAATATGGCATACTTTGGATTCCAAAGCCAATACATCCTGAAAAATATGTTTACCTTGGGAAACCATATATTTTTGAAAAGTACAGATTCTGTTAAATCTAAAATGGGTAACTATGTCTTTCTACTCCTCATTACTAAACATGAAACATTTTCGGAATGTATTGGTTTCTAAAAAGAATTGTGACAATTTAAAAAAATCACCTCAAAACTTACATTTAGCAAGTTTGTATCTCCCACATAGCATTAGGTACCAAATATATATAGTCTAAATATATAGTCTAAATATGAATGCTAGGGGTCTGCTGAAAAGTTTCATGCCCATTGTGCATAGGATTACCAAAGTATCTGGCATTTAGAGACCCCAAAATTAAAGGGATATTGTCATGGGAAAATTTTTTTTTCAAAATGAATCAGTTAATAGTGCTGCTCCAGCAGAATTATGCACTGAAATCCATTTCTCAAAAGAGCAAACAGATTTTTTTAAATTCAATTTTGAAATCTGACATGGGGGCTAGACATTTTGTCAATTTCCCAGCTGCCCCATGTCATGTAACTTGTGACTGCACTTTAGAAGAGAAATGCTTTCTGGCAGGCTGCTGTTTTTCCTTCCCAATGTAACTGAATGTGTCTCAGTGGGACATGGGTTTTTACTATTGAGTGCTGTTCTTAGATCTACCAGGCAGCTGTTATCTTGTGTTAGGGAGCTGTTATCTGGTTACCTTCCCATTGTTCTTTTGTTTGGCTGCTGGGGGGGAAAAGGGAGGGGGTGATATCACTCCAACTTGCAGTACAGCAGTAAAGAGTGATTGAAGTTTATCAGAGCACAAGTCACATGACTTGGGGCAGCTGGGAAATTGACAATATGTCTAGCCCCATGTCAGATTTCAAAACTGAATATAAAAAAATCCATTTGCTCTTTTGAGAAATGTATTTCAGTGCAGAATTCTGCACTGATTCATTTGAAAAATTTTTTTTTCCCATGACAGTATCCCTTTAAGTCACTTCAACTACCGAATAAGCAACACATTTGCTGCGTTTTTTAAGAGGTTAACAAAAACATGTTGAACCCCCAAAACCATATATTTTTGGAAAGTACACATTTGAGAGGAATCCAAAATGGGTAACCATGTCCTACTCTAAACTACTGACCAAAATTGTTGGTTTTGCTGAATATCCCTTCAAAGCTTTCTACCATCTTATCTCCCTCATAGCTTAAGGTACCAAGTACAAAACAAGACAAAACTGTTCTGCAGTAATAAAAACAATTCAAACTAACAATTGGCATGGAATTCAGAGAGCCAACTTTCCAGATCCTGAAGTAGATATAAGTTAACTAAAGTCCTTATTTACTGTCAGCGAGGAACTCTCCATCACTAAGGACTATCTTGTTCTCAAGTGAACTAAACTTGTAGCGTCTATGTGTCTTCTCAAAACCATTGTAAACATTGCTTATGAATGTCATCTTGGTACCCCAGCATGCATCAGTATGTTGAAAATACAATAAAACTCTGTTCTACATGCCAGCTGATAACCAACTCTTCCAAGCCTGAACCACTATAAATGTCTCAGCTTCCATCAAATATTTGAGATGAACCTGCAATACACATTTATGGTCCACTTCCAAGCAGTCAGTATATCCTTGTTGTCATGGACACATATTCATGCTATCCAAAAATTGCATTTGTTTAATCAATGTCAGCTGTCAGTTTACTTCCTTCTATTTCAGATAATTAAGACAGATAATGGTCCTACATTCAATGGACATACATTTCAACAATTTGCTGGATACCTTGGATTCAAACACAGAAAAATAACTCCACTCTTGCCAAAGGCCAATGGAATTGTTGAGATATTCATGATCAGTCTAGCACCTAGAATGATCATGAATATCTCAACAGTTCCACCTAGAGTCTAGGTAAAAGAGTTTCTACTGAACACAGAAAGAAATCACCAGCACTTGGTATAACCGGGTTGACCGGCTGCTATAAAAGATAAAAAGCCAATATTTGTTAGTACCACACTTTGGCAAAAATATGTAAGCTCACGTGTCATATCAAGGCTCCTCATTGTACATGAGCACTAAACTATCCATTAGCATTCTATGTATGTAGTGTATTTAAAGTCCCCCAGCAGACAGTGTGACTGAGTCATAAGACCAACAGTACAATTATCCTTAACTCAGAGGCTCTAGTTAGAAAACAAGGAGCTGCCCCACCTATAAATCATTCCTTGATTTAAATGCTGAATGGCAGCTATAAGCAATATTTGGCTACAATTTATACACAAAACACAGAAAGAAATTGCCAGCACTCTGTCTAATCCATTCTGTAGCATTGACCAGCTGCCCAACTGGAGCAAATCCCCCTAAAACAGACACTTTACATGTTCTTGCATAACTACAGAAACACACTCCACTCAACAACTAATATATCTCCAGCACAACTTTTCTTCAACAGACCAACTTTCACTTGACTCTAGAGATTACTGGTACACGTACTCAACCACAAAGAGACTCATACATAAGAAACACAGACTTCTAAAATAAAGAGAAAATTTAAAACACTGTGTGGATCAAAGACACCAAGCTCAATATTCATCTGCCCAAAAGGATGATACTGTCATCTACATACAACCCTTATCTGTACCAGGTCACTGTGCAAAAAGAAAACATGGTCACAGCCACCCATGATAGACACAGCATAACCCACAATGGTTCCCTTTCCATTGGGCATGTCTTTGACAAGGAATGGAACATCTAAGTGTACTCCGCCACTTCAAGAAACTGAACAATTTCCTAGAGGAAAAGACACAGATGTCTCTGTCCCACAAAGAGAGATGGGGGGCCTCAGGAAAATGAGGAACCACGTTCAACAAGATGGTTGACAAGAAGGCCAAGGTGCCCAACATCAAGACTGATTTAAGAGATTTAATCTCTATTCATAATTTGTCACATATATGCAAATCTGTTTAATTTCAGTGTTACCCTATGTGTTTGTTGGATACTCTACTACATTAATGTTGAAGTTAATGCTTTTTTTTTTAAAGGTAACAGTAGTGTCTGAGTGTTTAAGTTACAGTGTACCTTTAAGGCAGACAGGCAGGCTGGGTAGTATACAGGAACAGGGAGCGTGAGTATGAAATGGGCGAGAAAGCAGAGGAAGGAAGGAGAACTAGAGATGAAGCCACTTGGATTTGTGAGTTAAATGCGTCATGACTCAGGATTAACTGAATCAACTGTGTTATCTAAAGTCATCTTAACTCATTTCATGCATTTAACCTTTTCATTAGCATACCAAAGCACCATTGTTCATAATAGGGAACGCTTTAATTAGATGGGATGTTGTGATGCAATTTTCTGTGTTAAATGAGATAAATGGGATAACTTGGTTTAGTTATTCTGTGTCAAACACACAAACCAAAGTGGCTTCATCTATACACAATCAATAAAATTGGATTAACATGGATTACCACATGTAATCCTTGCATTAAGCACAAACTGAATGAAGCAGAGACTGTATAAGAGACTCTTAGAACCATTTTCAAAACATCAGGCTGGGGTAATACATTATGTATTGGGCAGAACTGAGTTAATACTCACATAACATTGGGGGTAATACTCACATTATTAAATGGACACGGCTGGTTTAATACTCACATTGTATTTTGGGAAGTATTGGGCTAATGCATATATCAGTACTTTGTGGATGTAATGCGTAATATAAATGATTTTCGCTGGATCTGATTGGTTAATTACTGTATCACATAACACAATGAGGAAATTGATTGAGAAAGAAAGACAAAGAACTTTCCATCTGAATGAGAAAGTCTGTGTTACAGGCCGTCCCTGCAGGATTGTGCAGAGAAACTGATCCGTAAGTCACAGCAGCTGTTGGAATGACTTTGGGGAGTGGTTCCCACGGGAGTTGCCAGACTGTTATTTTCTAAAGAAAAGTTTCAGGAGAAGTTATGAAAGTGACAAGAGTAATTGTGTTCCAGGGAGGAGAAGCCGCTGTGACTGATAATAGTGCGACCCCTGGGGAGTTACACACATATAATTCCCTTTTCTATTTCTTCTGTATAAAGAGTGAGGACTCCCGGGACTCCCGGCACAGACTGATCCACTGAAGGAACTGACAATCTTTAACTCTTCATTTCCCTTCAGTGAATTAACAACAAACACTAGGGGCAGATTTACTAAAGGGTGAAGTGACCGTCGCCAGGGGCGTAACTAAAGAAGAAGCAGACACTGCGGCTGCAGGGGACCCATGAGGCCCTAATTCATATACAATTTCAATAAATATTGGTAAAACAAATCAACGTCTAGACATTATGGGGGCCTGAAAAATAATTTGCAACAATTTGCCAGAAATCTCAGCCTCAGGGACATCACATAGACATAGAGGACAATTCGCTGGCAATGAGACCGTCGCTAGTGTTCCTTCACACTCTATCAGCAGACGACTTTTGACTCTGGTGAAGTCGATACTCTGCAAATTTAGTAAAGTGCAAATTTTACTGAACTTTACCTCTTTCACCAGAGTTTCCTTCCCCACCTCAGACCAGGCAAATCGATAAAATGAAACAACAACTTCCTCAATCTTATGTCAGTGACATCATATCCTCTATGCCGACAATGCAATAAAGTTGTCAAAAACACTGTGACTTTTCTTTTCTTAAAGCGGAATTGCCAAACTATTAAAGACTTATGTGTGAATAAATTTTGTTAACTTATTAGAGGGGCATGCCATATTTATATAAGGGTGGGCTCATGTCTAGGGCATTAAAAGATCTCGTCTGTCTGACAAACATTTGCACCCACATTACTATTGAAGACATCCATATGACTATTATTCAAATTAACCCAAGCGCAAGAGTGTTAACAAAGTTATCTAGGCAGAAATGAACGCTAGCGAAAATTCGATATGAAATGCTCTCACTGCCGAAGTAACGCTTGCAGAGCCGAGACCAGGGAGCCTAACACCTGTCCTGGATTGTAACAGCTGTGAATGGGTATGGAACCAGTGATTAACAGTTTTTAACTAGACCACAAATATAAATTAGATTTGGTTTAGTCCAAAAAGAGCTACAACATTTTCCATTTGTCAGAGAGTGACTTTGTAACACACCGTGGTGGTCTAGTGGGAAGGGGTCGGCAGGTCCTCCCCGAGGTGTGTCATCTTCTTCCTGATTGAGAACAGTAAGGGTATACGCGGCGTGCCTTCGCTCCTTTGATAGGTGCACACGTCAGCGCGCAATGGCGCAAAGTTTGAAAATATTTAAAGAGCCCTATTACAGTTTACCACTACCCATTATAGGATCTGTTCCTCATGAGTTTCCTGGTGCCTCTGTGCTGTATAGCTTTGATGATCTGATATCTGTTGTGACCCCTGCCTGTTTTTGGACGATTCTGACTTTTGTAATCCTGACCCTCCCTTGTAACCGACTCTTCTATATCCGTATCCCTTCTGATTTATCTCCTGGTTCGACCCTTGCCTGTTTGACTCCTCTACTACTCTGCCTGTCCTGACCCGGCCTGATCTGTCTACACTTTTCTATCGACGCCTTGTACTGCGACCTTCTGCCCAAAAGACTTCTGTTGTACTGTCATGCCCCTTTGCTCATTCAGAACCCTTCGCTTGGCACCTTTCTTATGACGGCATCCGATTATCCAAGGGCTCCTTCCCGAGGTGAAAGGCGGCTGTTAAAGGCGGAAGCAAGAGCCGAGAACATTGTGCTTGACATTGGTTCTGAATTTAGGGTGCCGACCGTGACAGACTGTATATAGAGTTTAGAATTCAGTTGTCTAAGTCTAAAGGGCAGATTTACTAAAGATTGAGGAACACAGTGCAAATGAAAAATCTCCAGGACCAGGGTTGAGTAGGTATAGACAAAGGTTGAAGAAGACCACAAGGTAAGGAACAAGGAGTTTTATGTTGTGCACAGACAGAACAGGGTGAAACAAAAAGCTTGACATCTTTGGAAAGTTAAGGCCACCAACAGTACCTTGGCTTAAACTCATGAGTCTTCTTAACCCCAGGATGACCAGAAATCTTATATGAATGGGCCAACTTGAGGTCTTGAGGGACCATATGTTGAGGTATAAAAATCTTCCCAGAAGGACATTCAGGAGGATAATCCAGAGTGGAAAATTCAGACAAGCATAGAGAAGAAGGTGCCACTACTAACTCAGATGGAATAATAGTACAGGGTGGGGAGGGATCAGATTCCTTTTCCATGAGACATCTTTTATATTCTTAGAACCAAGTTGATAAGAATTTAAGAAATTAAATCTGGAAAGAAAAGGGCTCAGCGAGCAATACGAGGATTGAGTCTTCTGGCAGAGGAAATATATTTTAGATTTTTGTGATCTTTCAGAATAGTAATAGGTTCCTTTGCACCTTCCAACAAGTGACACCATTCCTCAAGAATGAGCTTTACAGACAATAATTCGCAGTTGCCCACATCACAATTCTTTCTGCTGGAGAAAGTGTTTGAGAAAAATAAGAACAAGGATTAAGGGTTCATGGAAATTCCATTCTTTGGGAGAGAATGGCAACTACAACCACCTTGAAGGCGTCGAACTCTAAAATAAATGGATGACCAGGATCTGGATGAATGAGAAAAGGGGCTGAACTGAACAACTGCTTTACAGAAAACTTTTTGTGCTTCTGGAGTCCATGAAGACTTGTATGGTTTCTTTTATGAGCACTGTAATGGGAGCCACGGTCTGAGAGAAGTTCTTTATGAACTTACGATAAAAATTGGCAAAGAATCATTGTATGGCTTTCAAGCCTGGAGGAATTTGCCAGTTTAAAACAGCAGTGACCTTGACGGGGCCAATCTCAAACCTGAGGGAGAAATAATATACCCCAAAAAAGAAATTCACATTTCTCAAGCTCGGCATACAGACAATTCTCTCTAAATCTGATTAAAACTTCTTTTACTTGGGTAACATGATCGGAAAGTGAGGATGAGTAAACCAGAATATCATCCAGATATACGACGACACAAGTTTGCAAAAAATCCCGAAGAACATTGTTGATAAAATCTTGAAAAAGAGCTGGGGCATTGCATAGGCCAAAGAGCATGACCAAATATTCATAATTGCCATCCCAGGTGTTGAAAGATGTTTTCCATTAGTCCCCATGGCGCATAAATATCAGGTTATAGGCTCCACATAAGTCTAGTTTGATAAAGAATTTGGCTTCCCCTAATCTATCGAAAATTTCCAGAATAAGCAGAAGGGGATAATGTTTTTTAATCATTATCTTGTTCAAAGCATGATAGTCAATACAGGGTCTGACACTGTCTTATTTTTCTGTACAAAAAAGAAACAGGTTCATTGGATGAAGTAGATTTTCTAATGCACACGTTCTTTCTTCAGCTGTTAAGCGTATAGCTCCAATCTGCATAGGTTCCTCACATACAGGTAAGGAAGGAGCAACAGAAGCTGGAAACTCTATTCCATGAGGAGAATAGGGAGCAGGGGAATCAATCTTGATAAAGAAGCCAATCCTTTGAACGAAGTAGGAAGATCCAAAGTTATCAACTTATCTTTCAGATCCTCTTGAAATTGGAGTTACTGAGAGAAACAGCCAAGAATGCAGGCTTGCTGCTAATTGTGCTTTATTGCCACAACATGTTTCGGCTCAAGACCCTTTATCAAGTGTTATATAACACTTGATAAAGGGCCTTGAGCCCGAAACATGTCGTGGCAATAAAGCACAATTAGCAGCAAGCCTGCATTCTTGGCTGTTTCAGTAACTGTCTCAGTAACTCCAATTTCAATTAATTTACTCTACACCTGAGGGGGGGTGTACACTGAGATAGAAGAAGCCTATTAAACCACTCTCCCAGAGCGCAGTCACTTCTATAGTGTGGCATCTTTCAGATCCTCATTTATCTCCCTCCAGAAGGCTACCACAAGCGCCTCATTGTTCCAGGAAACCTCGGCAGCCTGGGTCCAGAAGTTAACAGCATATTCGGAGGTGGAAATGGATCCTTGCTGTATCTTCATAAGACTATCAGAAGCGTTAATCTTGCAACTAAGGGTCAGTATCCTCTCAAGGGGTGTTATGGGAGGCACATAAACCAGTTAAAGGGGTCATTGCATTTCGATGGGCGCAGCATTGAAGAAGTCAACACAAATGAATATACGATCGAAGGAGATCCTATTGAAGGAGGCTGAGGAGATACAAGCTAGGACTCCCACTAGAGCTAGAATGGCTAAAATAATACAATTACGGAACCAAATTAAAGATTTAAATATTCACCAAGCAGAAAAAAGTTTGACCTCTTTGAAACAAATATACTATGAGAGAGCTAATTGTTCCCAGTCACTGTAAGCAAGAAAGCTGCGTCAGTGGAAGGCAATGAACACACCGCAGGTGCTCCATACTCCTACGGGCCCTACCTCTAACCCCCATAGAATTATGGAAGAGTTTAGTAAATATTATCATAATTTATATAACCTGGATCGGACAGGAGCACAGAAAGCTCCACCTACTGATAGGACTCAATCCTGCCTAGAGGACTCACATTTACCGAGCTGGAGCTGCATACTCTTAATATAGATATTGATGAGGAGGAATTATGGGAAGTGCTGAAGACAATGCCCACCTCTAAAACCCTGACGGCCTTCCCTCTAGCTATTATAAGACCTACAAAGAAATCCTGTCACCACATCTGTTAGATATGTTCAACAGTTTTCTGAGAGGGGAAATTGTCCCCACCACATTCAAGGAATCATATATCACACTCATACTGAAAGAAGGCAAGGATTTGACCAGGTGTAGCAACTATCACCCAATTTCCTTACTCAATTCAGACTATAAAATTTTAACTGAGATTCTTTCATTAAGGCTAAATAGCTTACTTCCTAAACTAATCCATATAGATCAAGTGGGCTTTATAATGGGTAGGAAGGCTGGGGATAATACGAGGAGGATCATAGATCTGGTCAATATAGCTAACAAAAGAAGGGACTCCATGCTACTCCTGAGCCTAGACGCGGAGAAAGCATTTGACCACCTTAACTGGGATTTTATGGTGATTCTGCACTCCTTATACAGAGATTTGGGAACAAAACTTAAAATAATGGAGAGAGTGTCTCAATCAATACCCATCAACAATGGCACGCGACAGGGCTGCCCTATTTGCTATTAGCATAAAGCCCTTAGCTCAAAAAATTAGGGAAAACCCTGACATACATGTCCTAATGTAAAGGGGACGCAATACAAAATTGCTATGAATGCGGATGACGTTATTCTCTCTATCACTCGTCCCCAGACGTCCCTCCCAAACCTATATGCCACGTTAGAAACATATGGGATGTTATCTGGGTATAAAATAAATGAGTCTAAATCGGAGGCCTTACCTATTAATGTTTCAGACCCACAGATTAAACTTTTGAAATTGAATTTCCCATACAATTGGCAACTTAAATCCATTACATACTTGGGAATAAAAATAACCCCAAATCATGGTTCGTTATATGCAGCCAACTACCCTAAGTTGATGGATGTATTTCAAGAAAGACTTGCTGGAATGGAATCGGTACAGTTTCTCATGGTTCAGGCGCATTTCGTCTATTAAAATGAACTTGCTTCCCAGATTATTATACCTTTATGATACCTTACCTATAGCGGTTCCTAGGCGGAACATAGAGGACCTCCAAAGAGCAGTCATAAAATTTGCATGGAATCATAAAAGACACAGAATAGGACAAAAAGTTTTGATGGCTCCTAAAACATTGGGAGGCTTATCACTACCCAATTTATATCACTACTACTTAGCGACTAAAGTAAAACAAGTAGCAGGGTGGTTCTCTGAATATCCATTGACAACAGGGGCGGAAATAGAGAGGAATTATTTACAAAAGGGTTCCCGCCCATGCACCCTATGGACAAGATGTAAGCAGGCCATCCATATCTTACACTTAGAATCTATGAAACAGACAGCCTTAAGTTGGAGAAGGTGACTTCTCACTTGGGATTCCATCCTAACAAATCCCAGCTGATCCTGTTACTCAATAACTATGACTTCCTACCAGGGATGTCGCCCACTATCAAGGATCAGCTAACCTTGCCCAAAATTACCCATCTTTACTCCCTATTTAAAACAACAGACGGTACCCTCAGAACATATAGGGAAATAACAGAAAGAGACGATGGAGGCCTAATTTCTCCCTTTTTGTATATACAGCTAAGACATTATGCTCTAACCATATTCCCAACAGCACGTCTCCCACAAAAACACCCTCTTACTGAATTATGTAAACAATCCCCAACACAAAGGGGCCTGATCATGAGGTGGTATTTGATCATTAATGAAACAGATATTGAAAAGCACCCTCATAAATATATGGTACATTGGGAGAAAATGCTTGGAACTGAGATCCCACTCTCCACTTGGGACAAAATTTGGGAAAACGCAAGGGTGACATCTGTATGTGCCACCATTAAGGAAAATATTTATAAGGTTATAATGGGATGGTATCACACCCCACAACTTTTACATAAATTATTTCCTGATACCACAGATTCTCGTTGCTGGAGATGTGGGGAACATGGGGGCTCACTCCTCCACATGTTTTGCACCTATAATAAACGGAAACGGTTTTGGGATATGGTCAAAAGTTGGGTTGAGAAGGTGGCTATGATTGTAGTGCATCTGAATACATTGGTGTATGTGCTGGGTAATAGGATCCCCAAACTAAGGAATCCTTTAGAAAAAATGGTTGATTGCATACTCGCAGTGGCTAGGGGGTTAATAGCAAAGAATTGGAAAGCATTGACCCCCCCCCCCTCATCAGAAAAGGAATTACTGGAAAGAATCAGATTATCTAACGGCACTCAAATTTGATAAGGTGGATCAGTTTAATAAGATCTGGGGTAATTGGGATGCTCTAGAGGCCATGTTAAACACTTGAAATATGACAGGGTACTGGAGAAGCAATGGAGGAGGGGATGTCAAACAAAATCAAAGAAGGTACATAGGTTTGAAAATTGAGGGTACAATATGTATGTATGGTAAAGGAGCAGAATGATGGTGACTTGCCAGTATCACTAGGATAAAAACTTTAACATCATGCATAAGAAAAGTTCTGTTTTCTATATGTCTGTAATACAGAAACTCATCTCATGCTGTTTCTTCTGTAACTGTGAAAAATGTCATGGCCCATTGAGGGCAAATTATTCGCTGTTGGTGTGAAAAATAAATAAATAAAAAAAAGTCTGTTTCATAAATTGATATTTATTATAGTTAGGAAATAAAATAGAAAATAATTTTAATAATATATCAAAATGAGACAATTACAGAGTTTATTTGTAGAAAACATAAATGGACATTGGGGAGGTTAGGAATAGTTTAATTGCAGGTTCTACATAGAGCACAAGAGAAATATCACCAGGTAAAGAATATATATAAGGAGACTGATGTACAGTCCACTCTCAAAGATAAGAGCAAGTACTTGAGAAAAAACTGTAATGACTGTGTCTCTGTACAAAAGAAATGATAAGTGTTTCATGGTCTATAACCAGAGATCTTTCACTGGTTCAACTGAGTGTGATATTCTGCCTGACAGTGATATGGGTAATACCCTGCAATACTGGGCAGAGTGGGTCAGACTTACAGTGCCGTATTCACCTCACCAAGCCTAAGTATGAATACAAATACTTTCAGGATGGAGACATCATCATTGGAGGAGTCCAATCTGTACACACTGGGGTGTATTATATACCAGATATCAATGGAAAACATATTCCTCTTTGTATAAGGTAAGAGTCCATATGTATTGTCCAATATATGTGTGTGTGTGTGTTTATTAATTTAATATATTTAATTATTTTATTTAAAGAAGTTTTAGCACATTTCTCTGTCACATGGAGCCCTTTGAAAAGCACTATATGCGCTGAGCTGTGCAGTAATGTTATACATAGACATTTTTAAAACTTATACCAGGGTAACATCAAGTATCCCACAGTCAGTTACGTGGATTTAGACTTTCCTTCTCCTTTAAAGATTTAGCATGCTCACCAAACAAGTTGTGCCCAATATGTGTATTTCCCCATCTTGCTGTACAAAATGACTTGCTTTACCATGTGGATAAGGTTCAAGGAGAGATTGTGGAACAGCTAGTGGTCCCGCAGCCATATAGGAGAATAGTTCTCAATCTGGCCCATTGTCATCCACTAGGTGGCCACCTAGCGTATCAGAAAACCAAAGACTGAATGCTGCAGCAATTCTTTTGGCCGGGGGTACATGCAGATATAAAGAACTACTGTGAATCCTGCCCAGAGTGTCAGAAATCGGCCCCAATGCCCCATTCTTGCAGTCCATTAGTCCCGTTGCCTGTAATCGAAATCCCATTTGAGCGTATTGCCATGGACTTGGTAGGGCCACTAATAAAATCTTCTAGGGGGCATCAGTATATTTTGGTAGTCATGGACTACGCTAGTCAGTAGTCCCCTTAAGGAACACCTCTTCAAATACCATAGCCCGAGAGCTGTTCCACATGTTCACCCTCACAGGAATTCCAAAAGAGATCCTTACAGGATCATGTCTAGGGCGATGAAGGAATTGTGCAGGTTTCTCCAACTCAAACAGTTACACACATCTGTGTATCATCCCCAAACTGACGGGTTGGTTGAAAGGTTCAACAAGACCCTAAAGGGGATGTTAAAAAAAGTGGTGGATAAAGATTGGAGAAATTGGGATTGTTTACTTCCCTATCTCATGTTTGCCATTAGAGAAGTCCCACAGGCCTCTACAGGGCTTTCACCCTTTGAGTAGTTGTATGGCCGCCACCCACTAGGGCTGTTGGACGTGGCAAAGGAGACATGGGAATCTGAAGCCACCCCACACAAAGTGTGGTAGAGCATGTTGCAGACATGCAGGACCATCTTGCAAAAGTAATGCCCCTTGTGAGAGATCATATGCTTCAGGCCCAGCAAGCTCAAAGCCACATATATAATAAGTTGGCTCATGTCTGAACTTTCCATCCTGGGGACAGGGTGTTAGTCCTAGTTCCTACGGTGGAAAGTAAGTTCCTGGCCAAATGGTAAGGCCCCTACGAGATTATAGAATGCATAGGGGACGTTAATTATAAGGTGTCCCAACAAGACAAGCGAAAAAAAGAGCAGCTCTACCATGTTAACCCAATTAAGCCATTGAAGGGCTGTCCACCTGTCCTGCAGCTGTAGAGGTAGAAATACCACAGGTGCCTGAGGTAAAGTTGTCTCAGGTCAGAAGCAGGAGATGAAAGAGTTTCTGATCCGGAATAGACAAATATTCTCAGACAAGCCTGGTCTTACTGATGTTATTAAACATGACATTATAACTGGACTTGGAGTTAAAGTCAATGTCAAACCTTATAGTATACCCGAGGCACAACGCCAGGCAGTGACAGAGGAGATTAGAAGGATGTTGGAGCTGGATGTAATTGAGGAGTCCCATACTGAATGATCCAGCCCCATTGTCCTTGTCCCAAAACCCGGATGGTAGCATCTGATTTTGCAATCACTTCAGAAAGTTAGTAAAGTAGATTGTTAATTAGTTTATAGAATTTGAATATCAATAGTTTTTTGGGCGTGACTTTGATAAGCCATTTATTATGAATAAGATGGGAGTTTTCACTCTAAGGCACTTAAAGGGATACTGTCATGGGAAAAAAAAAAAATTTCAAAATGAATCACTTAATAGTACTGCTCCAGCAGAATTCTGCACTGAAATCCATTTCTCAAAAGAGCAAACAGATTTTTTTATATTTAATTTTGAAATCTGACACAGGGCTAGACATATTGTCAGTTTCCCAGCTGCCCCAAGTCATGTGACTTAACTGATTCATTTTTGGGTGGGGTTTGAGTCCATCATATCTCAGACTGAATGTGATGAAGTGACCTCCACAGACTTGCTAAGTTGATATTTTACTGTTCCCCTTAAAATCTGATATCTTAAAATTGTTTACGTAGGTGAGTTGAGGACAATTTAAGAAGGACATTTCCTCTTTCAGTTTAAAAAATTTCCTCTGCACAGAATCAGTGAGATTATGGAATGCCCTGATGGATTATGTTTTGTGGGCAGATTCTATTAACCCCTTTAAGATGTGCTTGGATGATTTCTTGATCTACATTTATAGCACAGGTCTTGGTATATAGTTTATATATGTGAATGTATAGATAAGTCTGTACATATATGTATGCTAAATAGCCACATAATATAACTGGTTGATGTAGATTTCCCATATAACTCTTCTGGAATTATTCAACAACCTTAATTTTTTAAATTGTCTGAATCTTTTCATATATGCATATAAATAGTATATTATAACTATTGATCTACTTATCCATAAGTATCCATAAATGCCTGAAGGTCTGATAAAGGCCCCTATCGTAACAGGAATATATTGTCAATAAACCTTGGCTATCGGGGCACCATGGTCTCCAACTGCTGGAGAAGACTCCCCCCATGTTTGTCCCCCTTCAATTAAAAGATCCATAAAGTACAAAACTCAAGAGCTACAGGATGTTTATTTTATTTACCCATGAGTTACTTGCTTGATATACAGCTTTTAAAGAACATTTAATTCTTCCACTTCTAAATAAACCAGATATGCATTTCAATCCACACCTATCTAATCTCTTAACAGCAGGTTCTGTGATCCCAACATATTTATCCTTCTTTCTCCTAAAAAGCATTTGAATAAGTTATTGGAGGTACTCGGTTACAATGTAATTGTTGAATTCCCCCTTTGTTTAACCTTTTTTTGTTTTACATATTTAAAATATAGTTTAATCAGCAATGCAAATTAGTCAACAAATCAAATAAAACTTTCCTGTTTACAAATGAATTTCACTAGGAATTCTACATGTACAACGTTTTCATGCAATTCATAATTTTAATAAATCATCAAGATTGTAGGTGGCTTTAATCATTTAAATGGAATTGCTAGTCACTAGTCTTCCCAAGGTCATTATTGGGGATTACAGTTAATTAGTAGATAATGTGGCACAGTTTGGAAATTCTTTTTACATAATTCCACATTAACAAACACAATATTTTCACAGTCCCAGTTATAATTACTACCAGGACATAATTTCCTTGTTGTTTGCCATTGATGATATCAACAAGAACCCTGATCTGCTGCCCAACATCACTGTGGGATATCAAGTATATGATTCATGTATGGAGCCAAGTCTTGCTATACGTAATATACTGCAGATATTATCAGGTCCAGGGGAAATGGTTCCTAATTACTCCTGTGGAGACTATGGAAAAGTTATTGGTTTTATTGCAGATCGGTCAATTGTTACAACCCTGCCTATAGCACAATTTCTGACCTCATATGGATACACACAGGTAAGTAAGCTTATTAGATAGTATTGTTAATAACATATACTCCAGTTTTTTCACTAAAAGGCTTATGTCTAAGTGTGTTCTATCTGAAAAATGGTGGCATCACAAGGCAGATTCCATTACCTGTGAGGCAGCAGAGGGAGTTAACAGAAGTTCTTTACTCTGCACGTACTCTCAACCCAAGTTAGGAATATGGTAAATGAACCATGTGTGATCATGTGGATGTTGTAGTTTACAGATATGGGGGTACAGTTCAGTCAAATTGGTTATTCAAGGTGTTTAAACTCCCATGGTTTTTCTTAAGCTCTTGGGGCTTTATAATTTTGTGAAGAAGTTTAAATTTTTCTACCATTTTAATGTCTGAATCACTTCAAAGTTAAGTATTCATGAAGTATGGGTTACAAATGGGTTGACAGTTGCTTAGTCCTTTTAAGTACAATAAACAATTAGCATTGTTTTTAGAAGACTATTTATTATTGTTTTTACATTTTGTAAGGGCTGTTTGCCATATGTACCCCCACACAGGCACCATACTGGCCAATATTATATAGAAATATTATGGTCATTATCCACAATAGATTAAGAGCATTAGATATATTTTTTTCATTTTTCAAAATTGGCTTTTGTTTATATTTGTCTCTCTAACATTTCAAATCCATGTTCCTATGTTTCAGATCAGTTATGGGGCCACAGACCCAGTACTGAATGATAGAACACTATATCCATACCATTTTAGTACAGGACTAAATGATGATATTCAGCACATTGCTATAGCAGAACTGGTGGAACGTCTGGGTTGGACCTGGGTGATCATTCTGGCACCTGGTGATGACCACGAAGAGAGAGAGAGTGAGAGTAAGAACCTCAGGAATGAGATCAATAAACATGGAGCCTGCGTTGACTTCATTGGGACTCTAACTGGAGATAGAATTGCAAATATAAGAACATTAGAAAGGATACAAAAATCTACTGCAGAGGTTGTTGTCTTGTGTGGGAGGCTTTTTCCTACTGAATTTTTAATTTCCCTTGTAGAGACAATGATAAAAGACAAGACGTTGGTCATTCCACAAACGTGGCTGCACATTTATTCCTACTTGCTATTTAATGGCAGTCTCCTTTTCTATAATGAAAACAACTGGTGTTATGAGAGAAATGAATCCATACCCTATGAATTGACTGTTAAAGAAGACATTTTATTTAAAGACCTATTTTTATTTACACATAGATGTGTGACACTTGATAAAGAGAAGGATGATTTATTTCAGAAGGCTTATGGAACAGTTTTTAATAATTGTTCCAGTTTAGAAATATCAGTTTGGCCACTAACTCCTAATTACCAAGTGTACAGAGCAGCAACTGGATTGGCACATGCAGAACATCTCATGCTCTCCTCATCTGGAAAATCCCATCATAAAGATATCCACAAATACATTCACAGAAAACAGGTAACAAATATGATTGATAAAAATCAGAAACACATTTCTATGACATTTTCTAAAAATAATAGCAATAAGGTCAAAAAATGCTCTATGAGACAGAATAAATGGTAAATAAAAGAAGAGCTTTATTAATTAATTTATTGATAAGCCAGTACAGATGTTGGGACTCATTGGTCCTCGTCTGTGAAAAAGGGGTGGGGCTTGGGGTGATCTCTCTGTGACCAGGAAGTCTATGCAAGTTGGTGCAGCTTAGAAAGCAGAGGAGAAACATAAAAGATAATGAGTGGGGTATTTTACTTTACTGGATTGAGTGGAACCAACAGAGGCTCGGACACTTTCAAAAATAAAAACAGTTATTTACAAATGTATCACCATGCGCAAAGTGCATATTTTGGATGGAAATTGTCTTCTCTTTTTCCCATAATGCATAATGAGTTTTTTAGTGTGTTGTCTGGCACATTTATTTCATTATGCATACATGCAAATTGAATGCAATTTTGTCTGTGGTGTTTTTGTGTATAGGACACAGTTTGGGAATTACTCCATTTCCAGTGTTAAAATACCATGAATATGTAATTATTTTGGCATGTGTGTGCATATTATCTTAGAAATCTTAGATTGTGGAAATCTTGGCATTACCTCCATGCTTAGAGTTGTTACAGCCCCAGTGTTCCCTGGTGTCAATAGACTTGCTTGTATGTTATTCTTCAGAGAAGACTTGTTGACACATTAATGCTTAGCACAACTACACAGAGGTATAAGAAGCACCTTTAGGCACAAGTACCTATAATGACTGGTATCAATATACACAAAGTGTGCCTACATGTGCAAACAAATGCACATGTACACACATATGTTTTCCTTGTTTTAATCAAGAAAAATCTATGATTATTGTTGACTATGAAGATTTTCATTCATCCAGGTCATAGTATAACTTGGCATATAAACTCTTCCATTAATCCATTTACAATGGCACTCTTCAAAGAGGTGACATCTGAAGAAACTCACAGAGGTGTTGATTCTATGTAGTTGTGATAGGATTATCCAATGTGTCATGTGACTCCTAGATACAGGTGTTACTTGTGAGAGTTGCATGAATGTGTGAAGTGTTCTGAATCCGCCGGAGTTGCATGACACATTGGATAATCCTATTACAACTACACAGAATCAACACCTCTGTGAGTTTCTTCAGATGTCACCTCTTTGAAGAGTTACAATGTGCCATTGTAAATGGATTAGTGGAAGAGTTTATATGCCGAGAACTTCCCACACCAGTCAGTTGTACTGAAGAAGCTGCTCGGATGAGTAGTGAAACGTCTTCATTGATTACTCAGCAAGTCCTGTTGTTTTTAGATTGACCTATACTAGATATATGATTATTGTTATTCCATGAGTTAAATAGACCAAACAGGAAAACTGAATCAAGTCTATGTTTGGTCCTGTGAGGATGAGAACTATCTCAGCAGTAAATGAGATCTGTAATTTCCACACATATTAAAAGGTTCAGAGAACCCAAACATCATATTTTAATTTATATCTACTGTAATGTGCACAACTCACATTAAAAAGGTATTACAATTCTTCACATAATCTCAGACGTAAGTGCACAAAGCTTCATTCATGAGAATCTCATTCTTGTTCTATCCTGTCACACTCCATTGTAGAGAGGATATTAACTCACATCTTATATATATCAGTATATTAGTTTATTAACTGTAAACTCCAATGAACTGTACCCACTTCAATGTATTTGTATGTTTGTTCTATAACATTCTTGTTCCAAACTGTGGATTGTGTTGGTGGTTCATAAATAGGTGTTAACAGTAATACAGTAATCTTATTGTACAGTTACACCGATATCTAAGAAATGTGCGCTTCACTGAACCTTGTGGAACAGAAATTAATTTCAATGAGCTCAACAAATCTCCTGTGAAGTACGGAATTTCCACTTGGCCTATTTATTTCAACTCAGAAAACAAACAAATACCAGTCGGTGAATATTTTTGGTCAGATTCTGGAAGTTCTCTAAAGATCGATATCCAAAGCATATTTTGGAAGAAAAACACCAATAACCAGGTAGGAACAATTTTATATGCTGTTTAGGATTAAAGAAAAACATTTTGAAGAATAAATGCATTACTTTATTATGCTAAAAAGAAACAGAAACTCAACCCACTGGGGGGTCCCATCAACTAAGGTGTTTGGATGCCATTCTTCATGCAAAATTAATGGAAAATGACATCATCAGCATTATAGCTGATTAAATTGAAATTGTTATAAAATTACTCATCAGCGACATCACATTTCCTCCCCAATGATATTGGATTGAAACTACATGAGTAACTAATGATAAAACGTTACAGACTATAAATACGTCAAGTACAGGAACTTATAATTAAGATCAGGCATTAATGTTGGCATCTACACTGAATTTCAAGGTTCTCTGATTTTATGGACTCACATGATGATATAATGATGCCACAACCATGAGTGTCACCATTTAGAACCTGGCAGTGACAAAGTGCTGGGCAATGCTCCTGACACAATGATAATTTTGTCATAACCTCCTATACATTTGTAATTCTGAACTCTGGAATGGTAAGTTGTCCACAGTTGGCCTCCTCATCTAGTCAGTTAAATCATCTTTTACACTTCGTTTTCTGTATTGGTGCCAGACTCTTCAGCTCATATGTAAGTGCCCCTATAAGTGCTGGGGAACCCTGGAGCTACTGTCACACTTAACATGGAAATAATTCCAGAGTTTTTGTGGTGAGTTGTGCCAATCAGAGCACCAGACTTGTAGCAAATGATTGTAAGGAAGGAAACAACAACTCAATAGAAATTAAGGACAAATGGTCACATAAATATACGTAGAGGCTACTTAATGTGCATTTAACTACAAGAGACTCTGATTACATATTTTACACCTTTTATAGCTTTTTTGTTGGGTTTATAAAAAATTAATAAGTAAATTCCATGAATTTCTAGCATACGGACAAACTTCTTTTTGGTTTCATTGCAAATACAGAATGATGAAGGTTTCTTGGAGAGAAGTTCTGAAAAATGTATATTTTAAATGAACAGTTCATTGTAAAAGTAAAAACTGGGTAAATAGATAGGCTGTGCACAATAAAAACTGTTTCTAATATAATTAGTCAGCCAAAATGTAATGTATAATGGATTGACTGGATGTCTACCAGAACAGAATTAGGCTAGGGCGAATTTGACCAGTTTCACTTCATCAAAAATTTGCTTCCAGCGAAATGTCGCTGACGCCCATTAAAGTCTACGGGCGTCAACATTTTTTTTTGACGCGCAGTGAAATTTTTTTTTGACGGAGTCATTTTTTTTTTAACATGCGATTCCATAAAAGTCTATGTGCCTCATTTTCGCAGCAAAACAAGGTGAAAAAATGTGCCCATCCCTAATCAGAATCCAACTTCCTGCTTTTCAGCTCTCTAACTCTGAGTTAGTCAGTGACTATAAGGGGGCCCACATGGGACATTACTGTTCTGTGAGTTTGTAATTGATCCTTAGTGACATATTCAAAAGCAAATAGCTATGACCCATGTGCTCCCCTCTATTCTGATTGGTTACTTACTGATAACCAATAAGAGACAAGAAAAGCAGGAAGTAGTGTTCTGGCTATTATGTTACACATCCAGTCACTCCAGCCTTTATACATTACATTTTTGCCTAACTAACTATATTAGAAACATTTTGTTTTTATTTTGCTCAATGTATTTACCCAGGTTTTATTTTTATATTGAACAAGTCTGACATGTATTTTAAATGCTTTTACTTCTTACTCCCTTTAACCTACCAGCAAGTCTGAAGGAATTGTATTAGATATATTACACTGTACCCCCATGTATGGAAAATATAGGACAACCAGGACATCCCTTTAAAAGTAAAAACATTAAAAAATGTACATGCCTCATGGTTTGTTACTGCTTCGTGTGTGTGCTACAGAATGCATACTTTTTCACAAATATAAAATGAGTAAATATGTATTACTAATCCAAACTAGTAAAGTACAAATCATTAGTAAAGATAGATTTTAAAGTAAAAAGAAATGTATTAAAGTTGACTAAAACTATTACTTGAGAAAATCGTATCTCCCACATGTCGTCAGACCTGTCAATTAGTCATAGTTGTACAGCTATGTCCATTATCCAAATACCCGTTATCCAGAAAGCTCCAAATGATGTAATGGCCATCTCCGAGAGGGGCAGATTTACTAACCAAAAAGTTGTCAGCGTCCACTTTGCACCCAGCGCAACATTTCACCAGGCAAGTATTTGCTCAGACTACACTAATTCACTAAAATGCGGAGTTTAGTCACGGGCGGCGATTGCTGTCGACTTTTTCCCAGCGTTACTTCAGCAATGCGAGCATTTGATAGTGAAAATGTGCTAGCTTTTCTGCCTAGCCAAACTTCGTGAGGGATCTTGTGCTCAGGTCAATTTGCATAGGGTGGGAGATTTAGGGGCCGATTCACCAAGGGTCGAATATCGAGGGTTAATTAACCCTCGATATTCCACTGGGAATTAAAATCCTTCGACTTCGAATATCGAAGTCGAAGGATTTTAGCGCAAGTAGTTCGATGGAACGATCGAAGGATTATTCCTTCGATCGAATGATTAAATCCTTCGAATCGAACGATTCGAAGGATTTTAATCCAACGATCGAAGGAATATCCTTTGATCAAAAAAACTTTGGGGACCTTCCCCATAGGCTAACATTGAGTTCGGTAGGTTTTAGATGGCGAACTAGGGGGTCGAAGTGTTTTCTTAAAGAGACAGTACTTCGACTATCGAATGGTCGAATAGTCAAACGTTTTTTAGTTCGAATCATGCGATTCAAAGTCGAAGTCGTAGTCAAAGGTCGAAGTAGCCCATTCAATGGTCGAAGTAGCCCAAAAAACACTTCGATATTCGAAGTTTTTTTACTTCGAATCCTTCACTCGAAGTTAGTGAATCGGCCCCTTAAAGTTGTATGAATGTCTTTATTTTAAATGTTGGTGCATATACTTACAAATTACAATTTTTAAAACACATGTCCAGGGAACCTTAATAAAGACAATAGAGTTATTCTAATGCCCTATACAGGTGCCCACTGTAAAATTAATGTTCCATATTTTTGCAAATGTATAGGGAAAACCGGTTACCCAAAACAAGTTTGTTAAGTCTATTGCAGGCAATCCGGCTGAAAAAAGTAAAAGACACCAGCGTTTTTTGGACTTTGATGCATTTTCGGGTCACAGAATATAATATAAGTGACAGAAGATTGAGGAAGATCTAACTATTTTAAGGCACTTTGCCTGGTCTGAGGTGGCGAATGCAACTCTGGCAAATGAGTAACGTTTAGTAAAATCTGCACTTTAGTGAAATTGTGGAGTAATGTCCATTCGCCAGAGCAAATAGGCCCCTGGTGATATAGTGCGAATGATCGCTAGCACCTGTCTCTTTCTGTAGCGAATTGGCACCTGCATCCATTAGTAAATCGCCAATGTCCCTGTGGGCAGTAAAGCTGGTGAATTGTTGCTAGCGTTAGCCACTTCGCCATTTAATAAATCGACCCCATAGACTCCATTTTATCTAAATAATTCAAATTCTTAAAAATGATTTCCTTTTTCTGTGTAATAATAAAACAGTCGCTTGTACTTGATCCCAACTTAGATATAATTAATCCTTATTGGAAGCAAAACCAGCCTATTAGGTTTAATTAATGCTTAAATGATCTTCTAGTAGTCTTAGGGTATGTAGACCCAAATTACATAAAGATCTGTTTTCAGGAAAACCTCCCATGCATTCTCAATAACAGTTCCGATACTTGTACCATGAATCACAGGGAGTCTTGAGAATAGAAGAGGGAAAAGATGTTAAGGTTCATTGTATGTTGCTGATAATATGAATAGCAGATCCCCTCTTATATTTAGTGGTGATTTTTCTAGATGGTTGAAGATATGGTGGTTCTTATTGATAGACTGGGGAGCTTGACCTGAGGAGCTAATCCTTGCTTACTGTGTGATATCTTACTCACCCCAATATGTGCAGCCTTCACTATACAGGCCTGCTGCTATCATTAACCCAGAAATTTATTTATAACAATTTATAACACTTCCAATCATATAACTTGCAAATTGAATACTTGCAGAAATATGATCCATAGTACCATTGTGACTTGGTCATATTTCCCAACCAGAATGAGTTTTAGCTAACATCTACCTAAATACTGTAAGTTCAGTATAGCTATTTTGGTTGGATGTTGGTGGTTATATAAATCTTAAAGGTTATAAATGCTTGGGAGTTCCCTCCCACTCAGTTACAGTAATCAGCTTTAAATCACCACAGTTGATAAGAAAGCAAATTACCTCTAAATTTGTCATGGGAATCCAGCAAAACCGGAAGCTTCTCACTAAGGTGGCCCAAAAGAATCATGGCTTGCCCTCATCAGGGAGCCATATGTGCCATGTGCCATTTAGTCCTTATGTGTGATTTCTGCTCAAACCAGAATGAGTTTTATCTAACACCTACTTAAATACTGTAAGTTCAGTGGAGCCATTTTGATTGGATGTTGGTGATAATATAAATCTTAAAGGTTATAAATGCTGGGGAGTTCCCTTCCACTCAGTTGAAGTGAAGAATCCGCTCAGATTAGATGAAATGTTTTCAAGATTATCACCACTAGATACCGTAAATCAAGCCCTGGATACACGAAAACCTTCATAAACATTCAGTGTGATAATGTCCAGAAAGGTTCAAGAAAGAATAAGGGCTGAGTTTCATGGTTTTCCCACAATAATCAGCCCAAGATTCAACAGAAGGAAAGAGACCAGCTAAGCAATTTCTATGCATATAATTCCAAATGTTCAAGATGTTAAGGAGTAAAATGTCTTTAAATTTAAACTTGATGAACAAAAATGTAAATTATTTAATTTTATTCTGATTTGTAGATTCTGAAGTCCCAGTGTTCTCCAAACTGCCCTCCCGGCTACAGAAAAGTCACAAGGGAAAGAGCGCCGCCCTGCTGCTATGACTGTGCCAGATGCTCAGAGGGGGAGATCTCCAACTTAACTGGTAACTAGTCATATTGTAAAGAGAAAACAATAAACAACCAGAACACATATATGCTGCAAAGTGGGGGCAAGTCCCGGTGTTTATTGAGATAAACAAAAGACTCTTCCTCACTTTGCAACATATTCTTGTGCTGGTCATATATTGTTTTCTGGATACCTGTGGGGGCGCTGTCCCCTTATACAGCTGCAGAACCAGTAATCTAAGGAGAGGCCTGATGTGCCTGTGAGCTTGTTTTCTAATGCCATAAATACTTATTTACAATATTTAAAATATTTATGGTTACAATGAAAGTTACATAAGTAATAGTGTGATGGTCCATGGTTTAAAATTGGCAAAAAATGAGCCAAACTCTTTCCAAATATTTGCAACTCCATGTCTTTTAAGAAGGAACAATAATATGAATTGATCATGTGTTTTTAAGGCAAAAGAAATCGAGGGAATAATTTATGGTTGTATGTTTTATTGTTGGCTGGCCAGCCACAGCAAACTAATTATTTATTAATCAATCAATAAATTGATATCAAATAACCTGCCACCTCTTTATAACATACATATTACCTCTGAGTATTTGAAGCAGTGTCCTAAAGGGGGTTTAAGGCTGAGGATTCAGTGTGGAGAATCTTCACGAGGGGTTAGTTGTGTTGTATTATCAGGTAAGAAAGCAGCATTGAAATAAATTATCATTCATCAGTAGATCAGTGCTTAGCAATTCAGATCCTATTTTTGTCTTGAATATGTTCATGTAGAAGGTTTACAAATATATGACAGCATTTTGAATACAAATAAAAAGAAGAGAGTGCTCCCCTAGGGTAACACACATTTAAACATTGTTTTACCAATAATTACACTTAACAATTGATGAGAAAATCATCACATCAGTCTTGTAAATCACCACAGTTGATAAGAAAGCAAAACCTCTGCATTTGTCATGGGAATCCAATAAAACCAAAAGGATTTTTTTTAAGGTGGCCCAAAAAAATCATGGCTTGCCTTCATCAGGAAGCAATATGCTCATGTGCCATTCAGTCCTTATGTGTGATTTCTGATTATCAGTCAAATTGAACATCTGCATAAGTTATATCATAGAAAATACTTTTTTGTAGCAAAATATATCAGAATCTAGGGGCGACTTTGTTCTCAATGCAATTGCATTGTTTGTAGAGGATGTTATGTGGGATTAGAAAATCTCAATAAAAGCCTTGAGAGAACCTAACATTTTTTAATATGACTTAGATGGTAAAAAGTGGTTCAGCCCTAGTATTAAACTAACCTTATATTGTAAAAGGTCATATTTAAAGGTAAAGTTACCAAATCCCTAACTTTGATAACAGATTTATTATTTTCAGATATGGAAAATTGTCTAAAATGTCCCATCTATGAATGGCCAAATAACGAGAAAACCATGTGTATTGAGAAGCAAACTGAGTTCCTCTCATATGAAGGTGATTCCCTAACTCTGGTCTTTATTGTCCTCTCTGTGGTGTCTCTTTTATTAGTGATAGTTTTAATAGGAATTTTTATTTCATATCGGGACACTCCATTAGTGAAGGCCAACAATCGCAATCTGAGCTTTATTCTCCTTTTCTCCATCAAGCTGAGCTTCCTCTCTGTGTTTTTGTTCCTTGGTCGCCCATCTGATATAACCTGCATGCTCCGACAAACCTCTTTTGGGATCAGTTTCTCCATAGCTATATCTTCTGTCCTGGCAAAAACAATTATGGTTTGTATTGCTTTCAAAGCCTCCAAGCCTGACAGTCCATGGAGAAAATGTTTGAAAGTACAACTGGCTCATTGTATTGGTGTCATTTGTTCATTAATTCAGTTTCTAATTAGTGCTATCTGGCTGGCCCTTTATCCACCATTTGTAGAATTGAACCTCCTTTCTGAACCTGGAAAAATCATCATTCAGTGCAATGAGGGCTCTGTCATTGCCTTCTATATTGTCCTCTCCTACATGGGATTGTTGGCATCTGTGAGTTTCATTGTAGCTTTCTTGGCTCGGACATTACCGGACAGTTTTAATGAGGCCAAGTACATCACTTTCAGCATGTTGCTCTTCTGCAGTGTTTGGATCACAATGATCCCGGCCTATCTGAGCACCAAAGGCAAATACATGGTGGCAGTGGAAATATTTGCCATAATCTCATCAAGCTGTGGCCTTCTCTTCTGTATATTTCTACCCAAATGTTACATTATTATATTTAAGCCAAAGAGGAATACAAAGCAATATGTACTGGGGAATAATAAATAGAGAAGTGACTTATTTGATACATTTTAATATGTAATAATCTTTAATCTTTAGGCTCTCCATTTGCTATGTAATAAAAGTATATTTCATTGAAAAGTAGGATAGTCTCATATACTGTAATCTTGAATACAAAAAAGTATTCTTTTGATTGTGGTTCTATGAGTCTCTTGGAATAATGTACACACCACACCTAGGGGCAGATTTATCAAAGGTCGAAGTGAAGGTTCGAAGTAAAAAAACTTAAAGCTATTTTTGTGTACTTCGACTAGGGAATAGTCCAACTTCGATTCGAAGTAGGAAACTTCGAATGTCAAAATGTTTTTTTCCGTCAACTATTTGATCCTTCTATTCGACTTTGACCATCAAATTTGAATGTCGAAGGATAAAAATTTATCAATCTTCACTCGAATTTTTTTTTAAACATTATTTATTCCCCAACTTTGACCTGCCGTAGTAAATGGTTAATGGGTCCATGGAATGCTGGGAAAACATTGGATTAGCAATAAAAACCTATACCTGATGCTATTTTACTTTAAAAAAGGCCATCACCTAGGCTCATTATGTTACCCTCAACCCAGGGAGAGTGGATAACATTGAAGCAGGACAATTCCCTAATTACTTATGACACATTGATTGTATTCATCTATTGATCACACACCACCTCCCCATCAACAGGAGCACTAACATTGTAAGCGCTCCTAAGACAGCAATCTGTGTTTCCTGGAAGTGTCCAGGACTATCCTCCTCACTCAGCTCCCAATCACCTCTTCACCCAACAACAAATGCCTGAGGGCTGGCTTGTGGGTAAGTTATATGTTATATTTTCTATAAAGCCATTTGAAAGATTCCTGTAAAAGAATGTGCATGTATTTGGCATAGACCAGCTACAATCTTGTAACAATACACACATTATGCTTCTTGGGACTTTACTTCAATTAAGTGATTTTGGCAGGGATTGTAATTAATGGCACCTGACTGACTTTGAGGCTGGAAGTGTGTTAATCAATTAACTAATTAGGAAGGGAAGGAATGTCCCCTACCAAGTTGTTGATAAAATTGCACTTACGATGCCTCTCAGTCACTGGGGTGCTTTCCTTTATTGGTTTTGCACCTCAGCATTGTGTTTGTCATGTTGCAGTGCAGCCTCACCTCACAAAAGATATTGATGAGGATCTTCAACTCCAGGATTGTGGGGTATATTGGCAGATGGAGGGCTAACCAACCACAGAGAAAGGGGGTTAGGTATTTACCCTGAGAATGATGTACCTGCTCTGTGTGTTTCAAATGACATTATCCATGTGTATTGCATTTTTGGAAACCACCTTAGCAAAAGTAAAAAAACAGTTTTTGGTTTTGTGGGTTTACTGACAAAATCTTGTTCAAAATCTCAAACATTTTTATAAGAATAAAATAACAATATGGATTTGTGACAAAAGTTTGTTTGTTTGTTGAACACCACATAAGCATTTGTACAACCAATTAAACATGAAGCCTAGTTGTAACACACAGGAGGAATGTGGTCTCAACATTCATTTCAATATATAGCAGCCCCAATTGAGAACTAAAGGCCAGAGCTTTACAAAAGGTTTAGTGAGTTACGGGCAAGCATTTCTTGCATGAGATTCATAATGCACCCCAGTGTCCATGCTGGGCAAGTTAACAAATTAAAGAAGACAAAAAAGAGAAATTTCCTATCATGATTACTGAAAATTTATTTTCCTGGCCACTCTTCATGTCAGCATTACTATGGGTTATCTGCCCTGCCCCCTACTAGACAAGTCCCTCCAAAATCAAATAAAAATCCCACAGCCTCCTTACCCCCTCGTCTTTATAATTCAGTTCTGATGGGTGGGTCTGCTGACATGAAGAGTGGCCAGGAAAATAAATTTTCGGTAAGTATGATAGGAAATTTCTCTTTTTCCTGGCCACTCCATGTCAGCATTACTATGGGACATACCAAAGCAATAAAACAAACAGGGAGGGATTCAAACAAAGAGTTTTAATCAACAGAATTAGCCCGCAACACTGCAGATGCAAAAGTAGGCTGGGAAGCCCCCCTAACATCCAACTGGTAGAATTTGAAGAAGGTCCGCACAGATCATTGACTTTGACACATCCCCTTCTGCTGCCCAGGAAGCTGCTACAGCCCTTGTTGAATGTGCTTTAAGCCCTACTGGTGCCTGTTTGCCCTGCAAATTGTACGCCTTCTGAATCAGGATCACAATCCATCTAGCAATCGTAGACTTTGCTGGTGACTCCCCTTTTCGGGCTCCTGCTGGGATTACAAACAGCCTATCAGTCTTTCTCACAGACTGTGTCAATGTCAGATAATGATTTAACATCCTTACTGGATCCAATTTTCGGGAAACCCCAGAATCAACAGAATCCTTTTGAAGAACAGGTAATACTGTTTCCCGTGTCAAATGAAAAAGTGAAGCCACTTTTGGAATAAAGGCATCATGAGGCCTTAAGACAACTTTGTCTTGTCTTTGCAATGTCTTGATCCTTTATTGAAAAAGCTTGAAGCAGACTTACTCTGGCTGCCGAAACAATAGCTATCAGATAAACAGTTTTTAATGTCACCATCCACAATGATGCCTCTTCCAACGGAAGATCCCAGGGAGGTGAAAAAACCCTCTTTGGAGGGCAAATCTTTAAGGTTGCTGTAA
The DNA here is from genome assembly GCF_017654675.1 of Xenopus laevis. NCBI lineage: Eukaryota > Metazoa > Chordata > Amphibia > Anura > Pipidae > Xenopus > Xenopus laevis. Next base: position 3,939,467 of record NC_054371.1, read on the forward strand.
AGAAACGTTTTACCAACGGATCTTTTGCCCACTGAATCTCTGTCATAGCTGATAAAGCTGCCACTTGAACTTTTAGAGTTCTGTACTGCAGCCCCTTCGTTAACCCTTCCTGCAGGAAATCTAGAATCTGGGACAATGGTGGTGGAAGAAAAGGAATTCCCTTCTGTTTCTGCCAAAGCAGAAATCTTTCCCAGAACTTGTAATAGGTGGCCGACGTAGAATGTTTTCTTGCCTTTAGTAACGTAGTCACCACTGATTCGGAAAAACCTAGCGCTAAGTATTTCTCGTGCTCAGCCTCCATGCCATCAAATGAAGGGAAAAAGGATCCGGATGTAACACCGGCCCCTGCAACAGCAAATCCTTCCTTGGTGGAAGTGGCCATGGTTCCTCTATCGCCAATCTCCTCAACAATGGGAACCACGGATGCCACGGCCAGTGCGGAGCTATTAAGATTACTTCCACCTGCTCCTGGATAATCTTTTTTAGAACTCGAAGGAGAAGAGGAATCGGAGGGAAAATGTAAGCAAGGTGATATTGCCATGATTGTAGGAGAGCATCCACCCCTAGGGCTGCCGGACAAAACCTCCTTGTGAAGAAGACTGGAAGATGAGCATTTTCTGGGGATGTCATAAGATCCATATCTGGCAGACCCCATTTTCTGACCAGCAGTTGAAAAACTTGTGGATGAATCCTCCACTCATGCTTTGACAACATGGTTCTGCTGAGATAATCCACGCCTGGAACATGTACTGCTGTCAGATGTTCCAAATTCTCCTCTGCCCAAAGCAAAATCGGAGTCACTTCCTTCATGAGACGAGAACTTTTCGTCCCCCCTTGCCTTTTCACATAAGCCACTGCTGTAGCATTGTCTACTTTCACTTTTATTGCTTCTCCCTGGATTTGTGACGCAAATATCAACAAGGCCTGATATATCGCTCTGATTTCCAAAACATTTGCATGCTTTTTGAAATCTTTCTGTTTCCAGGAGCCTTGAGCTAACTTGCCCCCCAGAAGAGCTCCCCAGCCTTGTGAGGAAGCATCTGTTGACAGAATTTTCCATTCTATCTCGGAAAGAGGAAAACCCTTTTTCAAATTCTTGGGGTTCTTCCACCACTGAAGACTGTTCTTGAGCTCTGTAGACAGCTGAATCTGCTGATTCCAATCCATGTTCCAATGATTCCAGTGAGCCAGAAAATGATGCTGCGCTTCCCGCATATGGAAATGCGCCCACCTGGTCATCGGAAGAGAAGCTGCCATGAGACCTGGAAGTGACATGAACCGTCTGGCTGACACCACCTCCTGCAAGTAGAAACTGTTGACCGACTGTACTAAGCGTTCCACCTTTTGGGAAGGCAAACTGACTCGATTTTTCTTTGTGTCGAAAAGGGCTCCCAGATACTGTAACGATTGGGATGGTTGCAGTTGACTTTTTTCCCAGTTTATTAGCCAACCGTGAGACTGTAGAAAAGAAACTGCTCTCTGTTTGTGTAACATCAATAGTTCTGGAGACTTGGCGGCAATGAGAATATCGTCGAGATAATGCCAAATAGCCAAACCTTGCTTCCTCAGTTCGGCAATTAAAGTTATCAATACTTTGGTAAACGTTCGGGGAGACGTGGAAAGGCCGAACGGCAACGCCCGAAACTGAAAATGCCTGTGACCAACCGCAAAGCGTAGAAAACGCTGATGACTCCTTTCCACAGGAATGTGCAGATATGCATCTTTTAAATCGATGGACATGAGCCAATCTCCCTGCTGCACTGTGGCAATAATTGTATTTATAGACTCCATTTTGAACTTTTGTATTCGCACCAAGGCATTCAGCTTCTTGAGATCGAGTACTGGCCTCCATCCTCCTGAGGCCTTTCTTACTAAAAAAAGGAGAGAGTAAATTCCTCTTTCTCTCTCTAAACAGGGAACTGGAACAATTAGCTCTTGTTCCAGAAGCATTTGCACGTATTCCTCCAATGCACCTCTCTTTTCTTGACACCGAGGAATCGGTGAAACAAAAAATCTGTCTTGGGAAGGGATTGAAAGAAATTCTATTCTGTACCCTCTTCTTAAGACTGCCAAGACCCACTGGTCTGTAATTGTACCCTCCCAAATGTGAATAAACCTTGAAAGCCTTGCCCCGACTGTTACATTCTCGGTCGGATAATTGTCAGGAAGGTTTCTTAACAGAGGGCGACTGCTTAAATCTTCCTCCTCTGCTAGCCGAAGACTGACTTCCTCTCCATGACTGTCTGGCTGTATCTTTGAAAAAATATCTAGAGCCCCCGAAGGAAGCTCTTGCTCTTCCTGAGCCTCGAAAAAGAAAACCTTTAAATGGCTGCTTTGGTTTCTTCCATTGCTGCGGAAGAAAACAGCTTTTTCCTCCTGTCGCCTTGGCAATTACTTCCTCCAATTTCGGACCATACAGGCTTCCGCCTACATAAGGTAGATTGCAGAGACTCATTTTTGAGGCCGTATCCACACCCCATGCCCTAAGCCAAAGAGCCCGTCTCGCCGAAACAGACACCGCCATCGACCTGGAAGCTAGACGTGTGAGGTCCACCGCTGCTTCTGACATGAATCCAACGGCCATCTTCAATTCTGCCAAGCCTGTACTTATCTCCACATTATCGGATCCCTCTGTCACAGTTTTATCCAAACTATCAATCCAGAGGGACACTGCCTTAGCTACACACACTAGCGCTACTGCTGGCTTACAGGAAGCTCCCGCTACTTGATACGCTTTTCGTAACTCGGACTCAATCCTTCTATCCATAGGATCCTTTAGGACTGACGAATCATCTATTGGCAGCACTGTCTTCTTTGCCAAATGTATCACTGGCGAATCAACTGCTGGCGCCGAATCCCAGCTTTTAGTATCTTGTTCTTTGAAAGGATAAAGCTTTGCAAATCTCGTAGCCAAAGAGGAGAATGATATCTTCTTTGCTGCCTTTCCCCACTCTGTAGTTATTAACTCTGATACTTCTGAAAAAAGAGGAAAAAAATCCTTTGGCTTTGATGAAGATGGAAGTACTTTAGATTTTTTCTGAGACTCTTCGGAGTCTTCTACTCCCAAAACTAACTTTACTGCTTTAATCAATGGATGCACTAATGAAAGATCAAAAGATGATGATTCTCCTTCTTCTTCATCCTCATCCGAAAATATGTCTGAAACATTAGCCTCTATTACATTCTCATCCTCTGACGATGAAAAGGTGTGCTCCTCTTCTCTCGGCACTGAAAACTCTGACCTGAGTGGCGTCTCTCTGCAGGGACTGGAACTCCCCCCAAGAAGACGAAAACAAGATCGACAGAATTTCTTTCCAGGAAGTGGCGTTTCAAAACATCCTGTACAAGTCTGCAGTGAAGAAGAGGATTTTCTTTTCTTGCCTTGTACCTCCGTCATCTCTACAGGGCAAGCTACACAGAAAGAACAAAGAAGAGGGAGAGAAAGAGAGAGAAAATCAAGCACCAAAAAATATATATATAAAATATATATATATATATATAGCAATATGCGATTTTAAATTGAAAAACAAAACATTACATACCAAGCAAAAAGGGCAACTGGCAGGAATAAGGCTGCAGAGCACACGGCAAGAGATAACGAACAACCTTTTCTCTGGCAATAAAAAACATTAGAAAAGGCATTAAAGCTAACAAGATCCTCCATAAGTGAAAAAGACCCTGCTCAGCAGCCTGAGTACCTCAAGCACATCAGCAAAAATAGTCGCCATACCTTTCCTCCTGTCTGCTAAAAGAATAGTCGCCAGTACTGAATACACGCGCCAATTCACAAGACTATTACCGGAAATTTGTCGCGCTGGATGACATCATCATTCTGCTCCTCCGTCTAAGCGCCATTTTGGAAACTGGCGACCGAACTGGAGCTAACAAGCCGTATACTCTGCAAATCCCTCTGACGATCTGCCAAACCATCAACCAGGAATCGCCTTTCTATGCGATTTTTAAAACTCATATCTGAGGGGGCTTCATGCAACAGTTTTTACTGAATGAATAACCCTCAGGCTTCTTTCCCCCAATCTTTACACGTATTGGATATGGACTTCTGCTAGCTGCCCCTGCTGTCCGTAAGAGAAAAAACAGGACAAAAAGAAAAAGACGAGGGGTTAAGGAGGCTGTGGGATTTTTATTTGATTGGGGAGGGACTTGTCTAGTAGGGGGCAGGGCAGATAACCCATAGTAATGCTGACATGGAGTGGCCAGGAAAAAAGGTTTGGCTTTGAGTAGCCCTGTGTACAAAACAAGAATATAACAATGAATATGATTTACAAATGACACTTGTCAATATATGACAATATGGGATGTTTGAAAGTATCAGCACATATGAGGTTAATGCTGGCCAGGTAATTTGTTGGAATAGTTGAAAGTTCAATGTAAAAAGCAATGCTTTGTGCCTTTAAGGCATATCATATACCTCTGACTTGCTATTTAAGTACCACAGGTGGAGGAGGTGGTGGAGGAGGAGGAGGTAGTAGTAGGCAATAGCACATATTATGAGTGCTGGGTAGCCAAAGTAGGCCATAGGTAGCCAACAATACTTTATAGTGCAAAGTAACAACCAACACTTTGTGCCTTTAAGGCAGGGATCCCCAACCTTTAGAACTCGTGAGCAACATTCAGAAGTAAAAGGAGTTGAGGAGCAATACAAGCATGAAAACTGTTCCTGGGTGCCAAATAAGTGCCTGTGATTGGCCATTTAGTAGCCCCTATGTGGATTGTCAACCTACATTGAGGCTCTGTTTAGCAGTACAACTGGTTTTTATACAACCAAAACTTGCCTCCAAGCCTGGAATTCAAAAATAAGCACCTGCTTTGAGGCCACTAGGAGCAACATCCAAGGGGTTGGAGAGCAACTTGTTGCTCACGAGCTACTGGTTGGGGATCACTCCTTTAAGGCATATCATATATCTCTGACTTGCTATTTAAGTACCACAGGCGGAGGAGGTGGTGGAGCAGGAGGAGGTAGTAGTAGGCAATAGCACATATTAGGAGTGCTGGGTAGCCAATGTAGGCCATAGGTAGCCAACAATACTTCATAGTGCAAAGTATAAGGTACACTGTTTTCACTTTGACAGTTGCAGAACACAGGCCATTGTTACATGAATGCACATAACATGTAAAACACAAACATACAGAGCTTGATTAGCACAAGTTACCTTACACAATAAAAAGTGTAGTCATATGCTTGCAATGATTGGAATTCATTGACCCTTACATGTGAAATTTTTTGGCCAAGTGAATGTGTTGGGCAACACTGCAGCATCGCCATAGAAATATGTTAGAGCAAATTCACTTGTTGATGTTTGTAAGTGCTTTTCCAGATGTTAATGGAAAGAGCGCCAATGGGTGTTAGATATGGCACACCTTGGTGCTGATAACACCATACGTATATACATATGTTAGAGCAAATGCACTTAGATGTTTTGAAGTGCTTTTCCAGATGTTTATGGAAAGGGTGCCAATAAATCTTAAAATGGCACCCCTCAGTGATGAGAATGGAGCACAGTGTAAACAATGGGATGTGTTGTTTGGGAGTCAGTCCCATTGCTGGGTAACGGACAAAGTGATACCTGAAGCGTCAATAGGGCAAAGTTTGTTACCAGGAGAAAATAGGCAAAGAGGCCAGTGTCAGTTGGAAAATGACACAGACTGGAGCTGGACCGTGTCCCCTTCCATGCCCCCTTTCCCTCCGATGTTGAGGAGCTTCAGGGGGTGGAGGGGGAGCAGCAGGTGGACCAGGGACTTCACCCTCAGCAGAGCCCCCTGGTCCGTGAGGCTGGGCTGCCATGGCTGCTACCAGGTCCTGGAATCCACGATGGATGGTCATCCGGGTCTGCTGAATGTCAGCATGGATTTGGGCCATCCACCGCCTCATCCAGAGTTCCTGGCAGCGCTGCTGATGAAGTTTCATGGCAGCCACCATCGCGTTGACGAGCCCCGGTTGTGCCGCAGGTTGATCACCCAGTAACCGTCCTTCCTCCTGTGGTGGTACCCCAATTTCTGCAGCAGCACGACCTACAAGAAAAATCAAATATAAATATATATATATATATTGGACATGTGCATAACCCACAAACAAAAGGTTAGAAAAGGTTCCAAGTTAGATTGGGGGTGGTGTTTTTGTTTGAGGGGGGGTGACATAAACACAACATTAGAGTGGAAATTTCACGCCAGTCTGTAGCTATGAAAACTTTTTTTTTTTTAGACAAAAGTCATTTCATTTTAAAAATATACTAAATAAACAATGAAGGCCAACTGAAAAGTTGCTTAAACTTGGCCATTCTATTATATACTTAAAAGTTAATGTAAAGGTGAACCACCCCTTTAATGCAGTTTCTAAACATTTGTGGTATAGTGGAGAAATGGTTAATAAAGAAATGGCTGCCATTTTGTCTATGTTACCGCTGCACGTAAATAACTAGTAATGAACAAACAGCAAAGTTGTAAAGAAAAGCACAAGAAACTCCTCTAATGAAAAACAGGAGCAATATTTTAGCAAAGAAGTGAAATGCTAAAGGGGAAATTAGACATTTATCTAAATGATGGGAATGTGGAAAAAAAGGAGTCAGATATTTGTTTCTATAAAAGTCAACTTATTCTCCAGTCTGTGTCCAGTCCTTCACAGCCCTTTTTGCCCAAAATGTCCAGAAGCCAGCACTCATAGGGTTTCAGTCTGAATGGAGGGACACATCCTTCGCTGGTCTTCTGGGCTTTAGCTCTCCTGGTCACCAGCTTTGCCCTTAGCCAACACTTCAGGTCACTTAAATAACTTGTATATAGTGGGGCGATCCCTGTGTAAAGCGCCCACAGTGTTCACTTTGTCGGTTACCTGCTGCCAGAGTTGTTGGCATCTGATAGCCCTGATACGATGGGACCGACACCCAAACAGCACATCCCATTGCGCTACCACCTCGTCCACCAGTGCTCCATTCTTGTCACTGGTAAATCTTTGGGCCATTTTGGTGGTGGGGCCCTCCTCTCCTTTGTCATCCTTCTTCTCTCTCCTCTTTGAGGCAGTTGGTCGTGCCTCCATCTCCACCTCACTGCTGGGCAGCCTCCATGGTCTCCTCCATGGGGAGCCTCTCTGAGCCCTGAGTGGGGTGCGTGAAATGGTGCATGCCCCAGATGGTGAGTTAGACATGCATCGTGCCCTGGGGGACTCACTGCGTGGGCTGGGGGACACCCTCCCTACATTACGCTCTTGCCCCCCTGCCCTACACTCCTCCCTCCCTCTACAGGACCCCCCTGCCCTACTCTCCTCCCATCTATGGGTCCCCCCTGCCTTATGCTCCTCCCCTCTGAGTCCCCCCTGCCCTACATTCCCCCTCTCTTTGGGACCCTACGCTCCTCCTCTCTATGGGACCCCCCTGCACTATGCTCCCCCTCTCTATGGGACCCCCCTGCCCTACTCTCACCCCCGCTACAGGACTCTCCTGCCTTACTCTCACCCCCACTATGGGACCCCCCACCTGACCTACTCTCTTCCCCTCCCCTAAGGGACTCCCCACTCTCTTCCTCCTCCTCTTCCTCCCCCCAGGAAGCCCTCCCAGTGACACCCCAGCCTGTGCCCTCCTCTTTCCCCCTCCTGCAACGACTAAGATCCCACGTAGTGTGTGCTCCAGCCACCGTTGGCACCTCCCCAGGGCTGTAGAGACATCCCCCCTCCTCCTTCTCCTCAATCCTCCTCCTTGCAGCTATTTTTTTGGAAAATGTCCAAGCCTGCCTTCAGACACCTCCTCCACCTGTGAAGTCTAAATAGCAAGTGCGCAATCAGTCTGAAAATGCCACTGGAGGGCTTCCTGTGTGAAAAAAATGGCAGAAAGGAAGTGGGACATAAAACTTTGAATCGATTGATTCAAATACAAGTGGTGCAAGGTTCACTTCGATCCTCTTCAACTATACGCAATGACCAAAACCTTCGAATCAAAGGCGCTATTCCTTCGATCGAAGGGTTACATTGTTCGATCGTATAATTTTACTTTGATCAGAAATGTCAGTTTTCGCTGGAAAAAATACTTTGACTATCGAAGTACTCAAATTTAGTTTTTTAACTTCGAAATTTGACCCTTAGTAAAAGTGCCCCCTAGTATATTAAGCAAACTTTATTCCCAATAAAGTTAGTAAAACAATTAAGAATACACAACCTTTTCAATCAGCAATACAATCAGTAAAATAATCAAGAATGCATCAATGTTTGAGTCCGCATCATCATCTGTACCAAGCGACTGGGAGATCCCATTTCAGTTGACAGAGAAGTCACAAGTGGAAACCAAGGGCTCTGGGCAGCAAGCTAGTTTACTCCACAAGAGAGGTCTCAGCCATCAAAATAGGGACGCTGTTATTATTTGCTCAAATAAAAAATGAGCTCAGAGATTAAACCACTTGGTCAATAACAGATCTTACTTCCCAGGTGCTCATCAGGAGTTGGCCAGGTTTCCAACACACGAAGCAGAGATCTCATCTTATTGGTTATTTGTACATATTCTGCCCCCGGCTATAATGAAGGAGGATTCTATAAGATATTTTAGAAGTCAAAAACATATTAAGAAGTAATAGGAGTCCTTACAATATTTGGTCATTGACAAATTAAGTTGAAAAGTTTCTTTATTATAGAGCTGCCTCAAACATATATAAGTTATTTTAACAAAGTATTACCCCAAGACATCAGGACACTGTGCTGTCCTGTCTTGCAGGAGTTGCATGTTTTTGCACTTTGTCTGTTGTCTGGTACATCTATGTTGTGTGTAGCACCATGGTCCTAGAGGAAAGTAGTTACAAACGTATATGGATGAAATGACAATAAACTCACTCTTGACTTGACTCTTGACTCTCTTGATAAAACTTCTCTCATTACATTCATCCCTTTGCTCTAGGTAATACACATGACAAAACATGTTTTGGTTATTATTATTGTTATACAAAAACTTCTCTTATTCCACCTGTTGGCTGTGGATAATGTGTTTGGAAATAAGTATCTTGAGTATGACAGTTATTATACACAGGCATTATTGACTTGTCATAGTAGACACATTTTCTTGGCTATTATTAGACATTAGTGGGCTGCCATTATAAGAGACAGGCATTGCTTGGATATTAATAGAACATTCCCTGAATATATATGACAGGGCTGGCATACACCACATAAGTATGAGCAATAGGATAAATATACAAATACAAATTCCAAAAACGTATCTTAACTCCCCAAAGTCAGGTAACCTTTCAAATAATGAATCAACCACCCTTGTTTGTATCTACTTAGGGGCTGATTCACTAAGGGTCCAATATCGAGGGTTAATTAACCCTCGGTATTCGACTAGGAATTGAAATCCTTCAACTTCGAATATCAAAGTCGAAGGATTTAGCGCAGATAGTTCGATCGAACGATTGAAGTATTATTCCTTCGATCGAACCATTAAATCCTTTGAATCGAATGATTCGAAGGATTTAAATCCAACGATCGAAGGAATATCCTTCGATCAAAAAAAGTTAGCCAAGCCTATGGGGACCTTCCCCATAGGCTAACATTGACTTCGGTAGCTTTTAGATGGCGAACTAGGGGGTCGAAGTTTTTTTTAAAGAGACAGTACTTCGACTATCGAATGGTTGAATGGTCGAATAGTCAAAAGATTTTGACTTCGAATCCTTTGATTCGAAGTCATAGTTGGAGTCGAAGGTCGAAGTAGCCAATTCGATGGTCGAAGTAGCCCAAAAAACCTTCGAAATTTTAAGTTTTTTTACTTCGAATCCTTCACTTGAAGTTAGTGAATCAGTCCCTTAGAGTGGTCATTCAAGTTAAGGCAACACATTCCTTCAAAATCCTGTCACCCATTATTATGCACCAACAGTTAATAATCAATTATATCACATCTTTGTAACACTGCTTTATGTGTTCTCTGAAAATCCAGCAACAAATCACTTAAAACTTGACTAGCATCTAATAGTCCTACCTCTTTAGATTAAAACTTTATTGGAAACATTTATCAAAGTACTCTGAGCCACCATCTATTCCATTCGAAGTTAGTGAATCAGCCCCTAAATGTCAGTGTGTTGGGAGTTTCCTTAAATGAGAAGGATCTAGGGGTCTTTGTAGATAACACGTTGTCTAATTCTGGGCAGTGTCATTCTGTGGCTACTAAAGCAAATAAAGTTCTTGTATAAAAAAGGGCATTAACTCAAGGGATGAAAACATAATTCTGTCTCTTTATAGGTCCCTGGTGAGGCCTCATCTGGAGTATGGGGGCAGTTTTGGACTCCAGTCCTTAAGAGGGATATAAATGAGCTGGAGAGAGTGCAGAGACTAAGTGCAACTAAACTGGTTAGAGGGAGGGAAGAGTTAAATTATGAGGGGAGACTGACAAGGTTGGGGTTGTTTTCTCTGGAAAAAAGACACTTGTGAGGGGACAGGATTAGACTTTACAAGTACATTAGAGGACATTATAGACAAATAGCAGGGGACCTTTTTACCTATAAAGTGGATCACGTACCAGAGGCCACCCCTTTAGACTAGAAGAAAATAACTTTTATTTGAAGCAATGTAGGGGGTTCATCACAGTCAGGACAGTGAGGTTGGGGAATGCACTGCCGGGTGATGTTGTGATGGCTGATTCAGTTAATGACTATAAGAATGGCTTGGATGATTTTTTGGACAGACATAATACAAAGGCTATTGTGATACTAAACTCTATAGTTAGTATAGATATGGGTATATAGAATTTAATTAAAAGTAGGAAGGGGTGTGTGTATGGATGCTGGGTTTTCATTTGGAGGGGTTGAACTTGATGGACTTTGTCTTTTTTCAACCCAATTTAACTATGTAACTATGTAACTATGTAATTAAAAAACACAAGTGGCTTGAAATTCAGAGAGCCACATTTTCAGATCCTGAAGTAGATAATAGTAAACCAAAGTCCTTCACTACTATCAGAGGGGAACTCTCCATCACTAAGCACTATCTTGTTCTCAAGGGACCTAAACTTGTAGTTCATATGTGCCTTCTCCAAACCATTGGAAACATGAATTCCATCTTTGTTCCCCAGCATGCATCAGTGTGTTGAAAATACAATAAAACACTGTTCTAAATGCCAGCTGATAACCAACTCTTCCAAGTCTGAAACACTAGAAATGTCTCAGCTGCCATCTAATGTATGAGATGAAATTGCAATAGACATTTATGGTCGACTTTCAAATAGTCAGTATATGCTTGTGGTCATGGACGCATAATCATGCTATCCAAAAATTTCATTTATTTTATCAACATCAGCTGTCAGTTTACTTCCTTCTATGGACAGTATCTTCTAAGCCAATGGCATACCTCAGGACAGATAATGGTCCTAGATGCAATGCATATACAGTATATTTCAACAATTTGCTAGATACCTTGGATTCAAACAAAAAGGAAAATAACTCCACTCTGACCAAAGATCAATGGAATTGTTTAGAGATTCGTGATCACTCTTCAACAATTCCACCTAGAGTCTAGGTAAAAGAGTTAAGACTGAACACAGAAAGAAATCACCAGCACTCGGTCTAACCCACATTCTGGAGTTGACCAGCTGCTATAAAAGATAAAAAGCCAATATTTGTATATAAACAGAAAGAAAAAAATTCCCAGCACGCAGTTTAAAAATAATTATTTTTTCTAAAAATGAGGTGTTAGTACCACTCTTTGGCCAAAATATGTAAGCTCACGTGTCACATTAAGGCTCCTCATTGTACATGAGAACTAAACTGTCCATTAGCATTCTATGTATGTAGTGCATTTAAAGTCCCCCAGCAAACAGTGTGACTCATAAGACCAACAATTATCCTTAACTCAGAGGCTCTAGTGAGAAAACAAGGAGCTTTTAAGCCCCACCTATAAATCATTCCCTGTTTTAAATGCTGAATGGCAGCTATAAGCAATATTTGGCTAACATTTTTACACAAAACACAGAAAGAAATTGCCAGCACTCTGTCTAACCCATTCTGTAGCATTGACCAGCTGCCCAACTGGAGCAAATCCCCCTAAAACAGACACTTTACATGTTCTTGCATAACTACAGAAACACACTCCACTCAACAACTAATATATCTCCAGCACAACTTATCTTCAACAGACCAACTTTCACTTGACTCTAGAGATTACTGGTACACGTACTCAACCACAAAGAGACTCATACATAAGAAACACAGACTTCTAAAATAAAGAGAAAATGAAACACTATGCGGATCAAAGACGCCAAGCTCAATATTCTTCTGCCCAAAAGGATGATACTGTGGTTGTCTTACAAAAGAGACATAACAAAATCTCATCTACATACAACCCCATTCTGTACCAGGTCACTGCGCACAGCCACCCGTGATGGACACCACAGCATAACCCACAATGGTTCCCTTTCCATTGGGCATGTCTTCGACAAATAATGGAACATCTGAGTGTACTCCACCACTCCAAGAAACTGAACAATTTCCTATAGGAAAAGACACAGATGTCTCAGTCCCACAAAGAGAGATGGTGGGCCTCAGGAAAATGAGGAACCATGTTCAACAAGACGGTTGACAAGAAGGCCAAGGTGATCTACATCAAGACTGATTGAAGAGATTTAATCTCTATTCATAATTTAAGTCACATATATGCATTAATTTCATTGTTACCCTATGTGTTTGTTGGATACTCTGATACATTAATGTTGAAGTAAATGCTTTCTTTTTTTTTAAAGGTAACAGTAGTGTTACAGTGAGAACTACACAATCAATCAATAAAATTGGATTACCATGGATTACCACATGTAATCCTTGCATTAAGCACACACTGAATGAAGCAGAGACTTTAAGAAACATTTTCAAAACATCAGGGCTGGGGTAATACTCGCATTATGTATTGGGCAGGACTGGGTTAATACTCACTCACATAACATTGGGGGTAATACTCACATTAGTAAATAGACACGGCTGGTTTAATACTCACATTATATTTTGGGAAATATTGGGCTAATGCATATATCAGTACTTTGTGGATGTAACGTGTAATATAAATGATTTTAGCTGGATCTGATTGGTTAAAGGGATACTGTCGTGGAAAAACATGTTTTTTACAAAATGTATCAGTTAATAGTGCTACTACAGCAGAATCCTGCATTGAAATCCGTTTTTCAAAACAAGAAATGGATTTTTTTATATCTAATTTTAAAATTTGCTATGGGGCTAGACATTTTGACATTTCCCAGCTGCCCTCAGGTCATGTGACTTGTGCTCTGATAAACTTCAGGCACACTTTACTGCTGCACTGCAAGTTGGAGTGATGTCATTACCCCTCCCTCCTACAAGCTGCTGTAATGTAAATAGAGCCTTGTCTGCTGAGCAATTGTACAATAGGCAGGAATCAAGATAAGCTCCCACTGACACCACTTCAGAAGGACTGAAATAAGATAGTCCTGTGATCACTGCCCCACTTACGTTTCAAAAATAAATATATATATATATATATACACACACACACAATTCATTTTGGGCACTGGAAAAAATATTTTATACAGATAGTTTATTATATTTGTTTACACAAAAATGAATTACAGAAACGCAGGAGTCCACTCCCAGGACTGATGGCAGGGAATAGAAAAAAAGGATAAAATAAGGAGGACATACTTGAAAACCAGGAAAACTTAGGAGGAAGTCTAGGAAGGGTTAAAATAGCTGTTGAGAAAGGAGGCAGTAAGTAGTTAAGTAAAAAAGAAGTATTGCAGGCAGGAAAGGAGCGCAGTGTGTGTGAGGTGGATATTAGCAGAGGGAACTCACAGCTCCTTTAGCTCATCTAGTAACCAGTAAAACTAACTAGGAAGGCAACAAGGAGAGAAAGTTCCCCCCTCCAAAGGAAAGCAGAGAACAAACTTACAGAAGGGGAGGAGCTTTGATAGTGTCTGTGGGAGGAGCTAGTGCAGCTGTAGAGCAGGACGTAGGAAAGTGAAAGGAATTGGTTCCCTGCAAACCATGTGACCTCTCTCCTCCAAACATCACATGGGCAGAGAGGGGAGGGGCTAGATTCTCATGTGGTAGTGCAGGGACCTGGCTTTTCATTACAGAGGGGCTGCCTCCAAGCACACAGGTAATGCTGCGCCTGCTGTTAGAGCAGCACACGATGAATGTGTAATGAGCAAAAATGGAAGCCCCCATGACAAAATACAAACTAAAATAACTTATGCATGGATTTGTGGATTAACATTTTATTTGCCAGACAGTGTTTATGGATGTGTGTTTTTTATAAAAATGCAAAAAAAAAAAAAAATTTTTAAATGACGACAGATTCCCTTTAATTACTGTATCACATAACACAATGAGGAGATTGATTTAGAAAGAAAGACAAAGAACTTTCCGTCTGAATGAGAAAGTCTGTGTAGGGGCCCCTATGGGTTAATTTGCCTTGCAGCTTTAAGGCCCCACCTTTTTCTTCGAGTTTTCTGCCAGGCGAGGTGTGACAACTTCCTGCTACACTGCACTATAGTGAGTGTAGGGAGTGGCCTCTTCCTCTTTCTCTTCTGGAGGCTGATCCAGCTGGATGTGCTCAGGGGGACTGAGTGCAATAGGCCAGAAGAAGTCATGTGTCCAAGTCGGGGAGCAGGTAACCCCGTGAATGAGGAATAGTTGCACTAGGGCAGACTTGTCATAGTCTCTCTAGGAGAGAAAGGCAGAGAGGTGAGAGAGAAAGAGCAGCTGAAGCTCCAACAAGGATTTGCAGTAAGGGAGGAGCTTCCCAGAGGCTCTGTGTGTTGCCTCCAGTCAGGGACCTCAGTGAAGAGGGACTGTAGGGTACAAGCTGCTTCCTGACAACTTCCAGGAGGGAATGTGTGTGAATTCTGCAAATGCCTAATGGAGACCTTTCCTCTGTGAGAAATGTCTGTGTCTGCTCTAGGTGAGCTGCCTGCAGATCTGTGTGACCTCTCTATATGCTGTTGCCTCAACTCCTGCCTGAGTACAAACCTGATGTCACTTACCTCGTGCACAGTAATAAACCTTGTTCTGTTTTACTGCAAGAACTCCTGGCGCCCAAGTCTTTTGTTATTGCACAGTAGCCTGTGGGAGTTGTAGTTACACTACACCACACCTTTAATCTTCCATATAGCGAAAGCCCTAACCTGAAGTGTTAGAGTCACGTGTAACCCATGCTCTAGTGCACTAGCTGCTGAATTAACCCAAATAGGTGTTACATCTGTGTTACAGGCCGTCCCTGCAGGATTGTGCAGAGAAACTGATCCGTAAGTCACTGCTGCTGTTGGAATGACTTTGGGGAGCGGTTCCCACGGGAGTTGCCAGACTGTTATTTTCTAAAGAAAAGTTTCAGGAGAAGTTATGACAAAAGTAATTTTTATGACAAAAGTAACTGATAATAGTGCGACCCCTGGGGAGTTACACACATATAATTCCCTTTTCTATTTCTTCTGTATAAAGAGTGAGGACTCCCAGTACTCCCGGCACAGACTGATCCACTGAAGGAACTGACAATCTTTAACTCTTCATTTCCCTTCAGTGAATTAACAACAAACACTAGGGGCAGATTTACTAAAGGGTGAAGTGACCGTCGCCAGGGGCCTAACTAATATACAATTCATATACAATTTCAATAAATATTGGTGAAACAAATCAACTAGACATTATAGGGGCCTGAAAAATAATTTGCTGTGGGGCAGCAACAATTTGCCAGAAATCTCAGCCTCAGGGGCATCGCATAGACATAGAGGACAATTCGCTGGCAATGAGACCGTCGCTAGTGTTCCTTCACACTCTATCAGCAGGCGACTTTTGACTCTGGTGAACAGTCGTTACTCTGCAAATTTAGTAAAGTGCAAATTTTACTGAACTGTTAAGTTTTAATTTAATTTTGTTTGTGGGAATCATGGAATACCGAATGGGGTGGTGCAGTTTTCTAGGTTATTCTTTTTCCTAAAGTCTACATATATGTCCTACCAATTAGATACAGTTGTTAAAGGAGATCAAACCCCCAAGACAAAAGTCCCCATCCACAGCCATCAAATCAAGCCCCTCTCTGCTCCCCCCTGCAGAGTATTTTTCAATGAATAGTGTCTCTCATAGTAAAGCTGACCTGCACAAGCAAAAATAAAGATAATCCTGGAGTATCTTCAACTGCACATGCGCCAGCAAACTCCATGTCTCCCAACTGATCGTCTCTGCCCTGCATTTCTGCTTGTATAAGTCAGCTTAATTATGAGAGATACTGTTCACTGAAATGGACTCTGTGGGGGAGGGAGCAGAGAGGGGGCTCATTTTATGGCTGTGGATAGGGGCTTTTGTGGGGGGGTTAGTTCTCCTTTAGAGCTTGTAGATGGCTATTCAAATCTTTAGTTGTGTGATGGGGACTGTGAAATAATACATAGCACTTTGGGATGTTGTACCATTTTTGCCGAACTCATTTTTCCTACATGATACATATCTCATTTTCCATTTTCCCACTTTAGAGTTCACTTTAGAGTTCAGTCTTTGGCATAATCTGTGAACAGGTGGTCCTAGATAATTCAGATTTTTTTTCTCTTCAATTTTAAGGGTTACATTTGTTTCAAAGTCTTTTTCTCTTCTTATGAAAAATATACTGAAATGGCTAAAGTGTTGGATTTGTAAAATGTATTAATAGGATAAAAATGATAAAAACCTGAGAGAGGGATGTGATCGCATTTGTATTATAATACAAAATATAGGGCTCATTAACTTGCAATTAATGTACAATTTGGGGCACAATTTGCCATATTTTGTTCCTTAAAAATTGTACAAGAATATTTGTGATTGTGTTTTTTGGTGCTTTGTTATCGCACATTTTGCACCTTACTGTTTCTACAAAGTCTACTAAGACTTTTGGCTTGAACTAAAGGCTCAACAATCATAAATCGACCCCTTAATGCTGGTACACGGTGAGTGCAATTTTTGAGTAGATGCTGTGGTGAACATGTATTTGATTATATTGGCTGTTTTTAATCATGTTTGTACACTGTTATGAAGGTACATGGAGGGTCATAACTCTACCTTTGATGAAGTGACAAAAAGAGGCATGAAACGTGTCAGGTGATTGTGTTTTGGGATGTGAATCCCAATACACAAGCCCACATAATAAAATGTTAATAATAAAATGTTAATTTTTTTAATCCTGGATGATATACATCATTAGAACATATACCATGGAAACTGTGAGACTGGGTGGTAGGTCCCATTTTATGTGTGATCTTGGAGAAATCAGTGAGGAGATCTTTTATAAAGATGGAATTAAAGATAAAATTAAAAATTCCTTGAATTTGAAATTACACACTAAATATATTACACATAATACAATAACTAACATAAGGGAAGCCCCCCACACAGATGATTTTACAACATAAAGTTCCTAGTGAACAAATGTCACATCTGAAAAACTATATAGCACACTTGGTAAATACATTTGGAAACCACAAAAACACAAAAAGCCAGGATCACACATAATCACAATACCCAAATTGTAAAAAGCTTATTATTCATTGTTTATTATTCATACACAACATACAGTATATTAAAACCCAACAGTTACAATTTGAGTCAAAGGAACTTTATCACTACCAGTTGCTATAAAAAAAATTGGAACAAGATAAGGCTGTTACCATTGATATTTAAATGGAGACTTTTGGGAAGAAAGGGGAGACCGATTTATCAACATTCTCATTTTAGAGGTTTTTCAAACCACAAATAAACATATTTTCTCTAAAACCACAAATGCCATGTAGTCTATTAAAATATCTGAATATACAGTATAAAGCACAAATGAAATAAAATGCTGAAAGATCGAAAATGTATGAAAACCTCTAAACATTCAAGTTTTTCTTGCCTGAATTGCTAAAAAACGACAAATAGGATCAGTGCAGCTCCCATTGACTTCTATAGGAAGTTTAACATTTTGTATAATGTTTTTACACTTTATAAATCCTGAATTTTCAGAGTTTTAGAGAAATAAAAAGAAAGCCACAAGTTATTAGAGAAAATAATTGATCCAAATATGCAGATGATTTAATCCTTCTGTTCATGCGAGTATATTAAATGAATGGGGTTTGATGCACAGCTGATTTGAGGTTCTAAAATTAAGCTTGATGCCTTTTATTACAAATGGGAGTTGTAGACTCTTGAACGACTTGTTGCATAGACTGCTCCCTTATTCCCTGTGGGTAGGGATGTAGCGAACTGTTCGCCGGCGAACTAGTTCGCGCGAACTTCGACTGTTCGCGTCCGCCGCAAGTTCGCGAACGTCGCGCGACGTTCGCCAATAGGCGTTCGCGTCAAAATCGGTCGCCCATTCGACCATTCGATCGCTAAAATCGAACGATTTTCGTTCGATTCGAACGAAAATCGTTCGATCGAACGATTAAAATCCTTCGATCGTTCGAATCGAACGATTTTCGGATGATCGAAGTTCGCGAACAGTTCGCGAACAGTTCGCAAATTATGCCGGTGTTCGCGAACGGCGTTCGCGAACACATCGGCGGCGGTTCGCTACATCCCTACCTGTGGGCACTTTACAGGCACCAATAGATCAATAGCATCATATCACATTGTAAAATAATGTAGTAATAATAATAATAAAGAGAAATGGGTACTGAGAGGCAGTAACATGGATGAAAGTAAATGTAACGTCACTGATACACAAGTATGATTTGCATGGACATTATAGAGAAGATGCACATTATCTGTAGATTTAATTTTCATGATTAAAAACTTTTTCAGATTTTGGTATATCACTTCATTTTTAGTATAATTATTTTTCCATATCATGTGTTCTCTTAACAATAGAAATTACTTTAGTACTGGATGTTTTATAAGTTAAGAATAAAATAATGTAATAAAAGTCTGTTTCAGAAATTGATATTTATTATAGTTAGGAAATAAAATAGAAAATTTTAATAATATATCAAAATGAGACAACTACAGAGTTTATTTGTAGGAAACATAAATGGACATGTGGGGGGTTAGGAATAGTTTAATTGCAGGTTCTACATAGAGCTCAAGAGAAATATCACCAGACAGAGAATATATATAAGGAGACTGATGTACAGTCCACTCTCAAAGATAAGAGCAATAGATGTATCAGTACTTGAGAAAAAATGTAATGATTGTGTCTCTGTACAAAAGAAATGAGAAGTGTTTCATGGTCTATAACCAGAGATCTTTCATTGGTTCAACTGAGAGTGATATTCTGCCTGGCAGTGATATGGGTAACACCCTGCAGTACTGAGCTGAGTGGGTCAGACTTACAGTGTCGTATTCACCTCACCAAGCCTAAGTATGAATACAAATACTTTCAGAATGGAGACATCATCATTGGAGGAGTCCAATCTGTACACAGGATGGTGTATTATATACCAGATATCACTGGAAAATATATTCCTCTCTGTATAAGGTAAAAGTTCATCTGTATTCCACAAGATATATATATATATGTGTGTGTGTGTGTGTTTATTATTTTAATATATTTATTTTATTTAAAGTAGTTTTAGCACATTTCTCTGTCATGTGGAGCTCTTTGAAAAGCACTACATGCGCTGAGCTGTGCAGTAATGTTATACATAGACATTTTTAAAACTTATACCAGGGTAACATCAAGTATTCCCCCAGTCAGTTACATGGATTTAGACTTTCCTTCTCCTTTAAAGATTTAGCATGATCACCAAACAAGTTAATCTGTAGCCAATATGGACTAAATTAGGCTAGTCTGATCATTGGCCCAGGAGCTAACAATCAGATAAGCAGTTGCCCTCTTTTGCCCACTAGGCAAGGACTGCATTTAAATGCCAATGTGGCCTCACCCAATGCAATATTTTTGTAATGTGAAGGCCTATTTATTTGAGGTTGAATTTTAGTGATATTGGAGCTTTTTGAAACCACAAATAAAATCTATCCAGTATATGTAATAAAAGGCACTAAGTTTGCCCAGGAGCAGTAGCCCATAGCAACCAATAAGATGTTTGCTTTTAAACAGGTGGCTATTAAATTGTACCTGCTGATTAGTTGTAATGGGCAACTGCTCCTGTGCAAACTTAGTGCCTTTCATTACATAACCCAATATGTCTCTAAACCAAAAATGCCATGAAAGTTATTAAAATATCCATATGAATGGCAAAAAAATGCTGAATGATGCACTAAAACATACAAATGTCTCTAAAACCTCTTAAAAGTTGAGCATGAGATAATTACTAGTAAAAAATCCTCTAAAAGTCTGAATGGACAAACAAAAGGTCCAAAAGGATCTGGCCAGCTCCCATTAAATTCTATGGGACCTTGACTACTTTTACTTAGTGAAGTTTAGTGTTAGAGTTGCCATAGTTTCTACACTTAATAAATTTAGAGAAAAAATACAATTTGTTGGAAAAATATTAGTAAATCACGCCCTTACATTTTTTGTTAATTTTAGAAAAGAGAATAATGAAACAGATGTAATAAGCATTACTTTTTAAATGTTTTGTATAGTCAACATGCTTGTGAAATATCTTGAAATAACATAATCTATCTGACTGTGGTGATGCACCCAAGCATTAGTATTTTTAGACATGCTGTGGTATGGTGACAAAAAGGTCCCCAGTTTCCTGGGGAAAAGTGATTGATGGAATGTATGTTGGGCCACGGATTCTCAGATATTGTTACTGAGGTGAGACCAGTAGTGCTGTTAGCAGAGAAACACTATGTCTCTCTGCAAGGTTTTTGTAATTGATCATCCGGGACTGGTCTTACTGGGAATCCGCAAGAGTAGGGAGGGACGGATTCCCAAATCCGTAGGCCAGGTTTTTCAAAAGGCCTTAGGCCTATTTAATACACCTGATGTTGAGCAGCATTGCTGAATGTGTGTGAGAGAAAGACTGCTGGATTGCTTAGTGAGAAGGAAAGCAAAGCATTTATTTTGTATTAATCAGAAGGTTACCTTCCACCTGCGAGTGGAAGTTTTTGAACCGCTGAAAAATAAATGCGGGCAGGAAGCCCTAAATCTGATCCTGGTGTGTAAAGTTGCCTCTTTTGCAGCCTACCAGCGAGTGAACCCCCACAATGCGTATTCTTTTTGTTAGGTTAAAGTGACCACCCTTCCATTGCACCAGATTTGAATCCTTCCTTGTAATTCCCTTTCCAATTAATATCTTCCCATTTTTGCAAATATGAGTGTTAATATCCTTGGGTAGTAAAGGGACTGTTAATTAGTTTATAGAATTTGAATATCAATAGTTTTTTGGGTGTGGCTTTGATAAGCCATTTATTATGAATAAGATGGGAGTTTTCACTCTAAGGCACTAATCAACATCATTAAGGAAGAATCACATTAGAAAATACATATATCATCATAATTTAGATTCTGAAGTTTCTCTCCTAGTTTCTTCAAGGTTAGTGCTGTGGTTTGGGTTTGAGTCCATCATATCTCAGACTGTATGTGACGAAGTTGCCTCCACAGACTTGCTAAGTTGATATTTTACTGTTTTCCTTAAAATCTGATATCTTAAAATAGTTCATGTAGGTGAATGAGTTGAGGATGGTTTGAGAAGGACATTTCCTCTTTCAGCTTGAAAAGTTTCCTCTGCACAGAATCAGTGAGATTATGGAATGCCCTGACGGATTATGTTTTGTGGGCAGATTCTATTAACCCCTTTAAGATGTGCTTGGATGATTTCTTGATCTACATTTATAGCACAGGTCTTGGTATATAGTTTATATATGTGAATGTATAGATAAGTCTGTACATATATGTATACTACCTGCCCACAGAATAGAACTGGTTGATGTAGACTTCCCATATAACTCTTCTGGAATTATTCAACAAATTCATTTTCTGTTTTTTAATTGTCTGTATCTTTTCATATATGCATATAAATAATATATTATAACTATTGCGTATCCATAAATGCCTGAAGGTCTGATAAAGGCCCCTATCGTAACAGGAATATATTGTCAATAAACCTTGGCTATCGGGGCACCATGTTCTATTCTATGTTCAATTAAAAGATCCATAAAGTATAAAACTCAAGAGCTACAGGATGTTTATTTTATTTACCCATGAGTTACTTGCTTGATATACAGCTTTTAAAGAACATTTAATTCTTCCACTTCTAAATAAACCAGATATGCATTTCAATCCACACCTATCTAATCTCTTAACAGCAGGTTCTGTGTTCTCAACATATTTATCCTTCTTTCTCCTAAAAAGAATTTAAATACGTTTTTGGAGGTACTCGGTTACAATGTAATTGTTGATCCCCCTTTATTTAACTTTTTTTTGTTTAACATATTTAAAATATAGTTTAATCAGCAATGCTAATTTATCAACAAATCAAATAAAACTTTCCTGTTTACAAATGAATTTCACGAGGAATTCTACATGTACAACATTTTCATGTAATTGAAAATTTTAATAAATCATCAAGATTGTAGGTGGCTTTAATCATTTAAATGGAATTGCTAGTCACTAGTCTTCCCAAGGTCATTATTGGGGTTTACAGTTAATCAGTAGATAATTTGGCACAGTTTGGAAATTCTTTCTACATAATTCCACATTAACAAACACAATATTTTCCCAGTCCTAATCCCAATTACTACCAGGACATAATTTCCTTGTTGTTGGCCATTGATGATATCAACAAGAACCCTGATCTGCTGCCCAACATCACTGTGGGATATCAAGTATATGATTCATGTATGGAGCCAAGTCTTGCTATACGTAATATACTGCAGATATTATCAGGTCCAGGGGAAATGGTTCCTAATTACTCCTGTGGAGACTATGGAAAAGTTATTGGTTTTATTGCAGATCGGTCACTTGTTACAACCTTGCCATTAGCACAATTTCTGAGCTCATATGGATTCTCACAGGTAAGATAACTTATTAGATAGTATTGTTAATTACATGTACTCCAGTATTTTCACTAGCAACACTGCTAAATAAACACATTGCAGTTTAAAAATACTGCCTGGAGCTGCTTGATTTAATTTGCTTTCCTGATGTTGTAGTTTACAGATATGGGGGCACAGTTCAGTCAAATTGGTTATTCAAGGTGTTTCAACTCCCATGGTTTTTCTTAAGCTCTTGGGGCTTTATACTTTTGTGAAAAAGTTAAAAATTTTCCACCATTTTAATGTCTGAATCACTTCAAAGTTAAGTATTCATGAAGTATGGGATACAAATGGGTTGACAGTTGCTTAGTCCTTTTAATTACAATAAACAATTAGCATTGTTTTTAGAAAGACTATTTATTATTGTTTTCGGGGGGGGGTTCGCTACCCACACAGGCACCATACTGCCTCATATTATATAGAAATATCAGGTCATTATTCACAATAGATTAAGAGAATTAGGTATATTTTGTTAATTTTTCAAAATTGGCTTTTCTTTATATTTGTCTCTGTAATATTTTAAAGCCATGTTCCTATGTTTCAGATCAGTTATGGGGCCACAGACCCAGTACTGAATGACAGAACACTATATCCATACCATTTTAGTACAGGACTAAATGATGATGTTCAGCACATTGCTATAGCAGAACTGGTGGAACGTCTGGGTTGGACCTGGGTGGTCATTCTGGCACCTGGTGATGACCATGGAGAGAGAGAGAGTAAGAACCTCAGGAATGAGATCAATAAACATGGAGCATGTGTTGACTTCATTGGGACTCTAACTGAAGATACAAACACAAATATAAGAACATTAGAAAGGATACAAACATCTACTGCAGAGATTGTTGTCTTGTGTGGGAGGCTTTTTCCTACTGAATCTTTAATTTCCCTTGTAGAGACAATGATAAAAGACAAGACTCTGGTCATTCCACAAACGTGGCTGCACATTTATTCCTACCTGCTATTTAATGGCAGTCTCCTTTTCTATAATGAAAACAACTGGTGTTATGAGAGAAATGAATCCATACCCTATGAATTGACTGTTAAAGAAGACATTTTATTTAAAGACCTATTTTTATTTTCATATAGATGTGTGACACATGATAAAGAGAAGGATGATTTATTTCAGCAGGTTTATGGAACAGTTTTTTATAATTGTTCTAGTTTAAAAATACCATTTTGGTCACACAATCCTAATTACCAAGTGTACAGAGCAGCAACCGGATTGGCACATGCAGAACATCTCATGCTCTCCTCATCTGGAAAATCCTATAATAAAGATATCCACAAATACATTCACAGAAAACAGGTAACAAATATGATTCATAAAAATCAGAAACACATTTCTATGACATTTTCTAAAAATAATTGCAATAAGGTCAAAAAATGCTCTATGAGGCAGAACAAATGGTAAATAAAACAAGCGCTTTATTAATTAATTTATTGATAAGCCAGTACAGATGTTGGGACTCATTGGTCCTCGTCTGTGAAAAAGGGGTTGGGCTTGGGGTGATCTCTCTGTGACCAGAAAGTCTATGCAAGTTGGTGCAGCTTAGAAAGCAGAGGAGAAACATAAAAGATAATGAGTGGGGTATTTTACTTTACTGGATTGAGTGGAACCAACAGAGGCTCGGACACTTTCAAAAAGGAAAATAGTTATTTTCAAATGCATCACCATGTGCAAAGTGCATATTTTGGATAAAAATCGTCTTCTCTTTTTCCCATAGGACATAATGAGTTTTTTAGTGTGTTGTCTGGCACATTTACTTCATTATGCATATATGCAAATTGAATGCAATTTTGTCTGTGGTGTTTTTGTGTATAGGACACAGTTTGGGAATTACTCCATTTCCAGTGTTAAAATACCATGAATATGTAATTATTTTGGCATGTGTGTGCATATTATCTTAGAAATCTTAGATTGTGGAAATCTTGGCATTACCTCCATGCTTAGAGTTGTTACAGCCCCAGTGTTCCCTGGTGTCAATAGACTTGCTTGTATGTTATTCTTCAGAGAAGACTTGTTGACACATTAATGCTTAGCACAACTACACAGAGGTATAAGAAGCACCTTTAGGCACAAGTACCTATAATGACTGGTATCAATATACACAAAGTGTGCATCCATTAAGCATGATCACACGTGTGGCTTATTGATATTCAGATTGCTGGTGAACCAGTCCATATTGGTTTTAGTAGGTTGGTCTTTGAATCATTTCAAATGTTTCATATTTGTATATTGTATTGACTTAAACAAGTGCCCCATCTTATGGACAATCCTGCGGTAAATAAAACACAGCAGTGTCGGAACTAGGGGTAGGCAGAGTAGGCACATGTCTAGGGCACAAAGCTGGGGGGGGCGCCAGGCACATACCTGCTCCGTCGCCTTACCCATGTCCAGTCCCCTCTCTCCCCAACTTAGTGTGGCATTTCATCATCTTCGTGCGCTACCACGCATGCGCACACTCCAATCCCCTCTCTCCCGACTATGTGTGGCATTTTGGCATCTTCGTGCGCTACCGCAAATGTGCAGACTCCAATTTGCGCTTCCGCGCAGGTGTGCATGCCGGTTTGCTCTTCTGTGCACGCCGATGTGCGCCAACTTGCTCATGCACACAACTCTGCCAGTGCTGTGGCCAGGCAGGTTACCTAGGGTGCCTGCTTGGTCTGGCCCGGCTCTCAAACACAGGCACATACCTGCTTGAAGTTACACTGAGTTACTGTTTCTTCTTATAAAAAAAAAACGTTTTGCCACTTCTGTCATTTGAGAAAACAAAACAAAAATAAATGCACATGTACACACATATGTTTTCCTTGTTTTAATCAAGAAAAATGTATGATTATTGTTATTCCATGAGTTAAATAAACCAAACAGGAAAACTGAATCAAGTCTATGTTTGGCCTGTGAGGATGAGAACTATCTCAGCAGTAAATGAGATCTGTAATTTCCACAGATATTAAAAGGATCAGAGAACCCAAACATCATAATATTTTTATTTATATCTACTGTAATGTGCACAACGCACATTAAAAAGGTATTACAATTCTTCACACAATCTCAGACGTAAGTGCACAAAGCTTCATTCATGAGAATCTCATTCTTGTTCTATCCTGTCACACTCCATTGTAGAGAGAATATTAATTCACATCTTATATATCTCAGTATAGTTTATTAACTGTAAGCTCTAATGAGCTGTACCCACTTCAATGTATTTGTATGTTTGTTCTATAACATTCTTGTTCCAAACTGTGGATTATGTTGGTGGTTTATAAATAGGTGTTAACAGTAATAATCTTATTGTACAGTTACACCGATATCTAAGAAATGTGCGCTTCACTGAACCTTGTGGAACAGAAATTAATTTCAATGAGCTCAACAAATCTCCTGTGAAGTACAGAATTGTAACTTGGCCTATTTATTTCAACTCAAAAATCAAACAAATACCAGTCGGTGAATATCTTTGGTCAGATTCTGGAAGTTCTCTAAAGATCGATATCCAAAACATATTTTGGAAGAAAAACACCAATAACCAGGTAGGAACAATTTCATATGCTGTTTAGGATTAAAGAAAAACATTTTGAAGAGCAAATGTATTACTGTATTATGCTAAAAAGAAACAGAAACTCAACCAACTAGGGGTCCCATCAACTAAGGTGTTTGGATGCCATTCTTCATGCAAAATTAATGGAAAATGACATCATCAGCATTATAGCTGATTAAATTGAAATTGTTATAAAATTACTCATCAGCAACATCACATTTCCTCCACAATGATATTGTATTGAAACTGCATGAGTAACTAATGATAAAACGTTACAGACTATAAATAAGTGAACTACAGGAACTTATAATTAAGATCAGGCATCTATCTTGGCATCTATCTTGGTATCTATGTTTACTGAATTTCAAGGTTCTCTGATTTTAAGGGCTCACATGATGATATAATGATGCCACAACCATGACTGTCACCATTTTGAACCTGGCAGTGACAAAGTGCTGGGAGTGCTCCTGACACAATGATAGTTGTGCCATTACCTCATATACATTTGTAATTCTGAACACTGGAATGGCAATTTGTATACAATTGGCTCCTTATCTAATCAGTCAAATCATCTTTTACATTTCATTTCTGTATAGGTGCCATTTCCTCTGTTTTGCCTCTTCAGCTCATATGTAAGTGCCCCTATAAGTGCTGGGGAACCCTGGAGCTACTGTCACACTTAACATGGAAATAATTCCAATTTTTGTGGTGAGTTGTGCCAATCAGAGCACCAGACTTGTAGCAAATGATTGTAAGGAAGTTAGGAACCCTAACTCAATAGAAATTAAGGACAAATGGTCACATAAATATAGAGGCTTCTTAATGTGCATTTAACTAAAAGAGACTCTGATTACATATTTTACACCGTTTATAGCTTTTTTGTTGGTTTTATAACAAATGCCATGAATTTCTTTCATATGGACACACTTCTTTTTTGGTTTCATTTCAAGTACATAACGATGAAGGTTTCTAGGAGAGAAGTTCTGAAAAATGTATATTTTAAATGAACAGTTCATTGTAAAAGTAAAAACTGGGAAAATAGATAGGCTGTGCAAACTGTTTCTAATATAATTAGTCAGACAAAAATGTAATGTATAATGGTTGGATTGACTGGATGTCTACCAGAAGAGAATCCAACTTCCTGCTTTGCACATCTCTAACTCTCAGTTTTGTCAGCGGCTTTAAGGGGGGCCACATGGGACATAATTGTTCAGTGAGTTTGCAATTGATCCTTAGTGACATATTCAAAAGCAAATAGCTATGACCCATGTGCCCCCCTCTATTCTGATTGGTTACTTACTGATAACCAATACGAGACATGAAAAGCAGGAAGTAGTGTTCTGGCTATTATGTTACACATCCAGTCACTCCAGCCTTTATATATTACATTTTTGGCTAACTAACTATATTAGATTTTTTTTTTTTGCACAGTCTATTTACCCAGTTTTTATTTTTATACTGAAGTCTGACATGTATTTTAAACACTTTTACTTCTTACTCCCTTTAAACTACCAGCAAGTCCAAAGGAGTTGTATTAGATATGATACACTGTATGGAAAATATACTGTAGGACAGCTAGGACATCCCTTTAAAAGTAAAAACATATAAATGTGCATGCCTCATGGTTAGTTACTACTTCATGTGTGTTCTACTGAATGCATACTTTTTCACAAATATAAGATCAGTAACAATTTATTATTAACCCAAACTAGTAAACTACAAATCATTAGTAAAGATACATTTTAAAGTAAAAAGAAATGTATTAAAATTGACTAAAAACTATTACTTGAGAAAATCTTATCTCCCACTTGTTGTCAGACCTGTGCCTGTCATCCAGTCATAGTTGTACAGGTATGGGATCCATCATCCAGAAAGCTCCAAATTACAGAGGGGCGGATATACTAACCGGCGAAAAGTCGCCAGCGTTCACTTTGCACCCAGCACAACACTTTGTAAGGCGAAAATTCTCTCAGACTATGCTAATTCACTAAAATGCGGAGTTTCGTCGCGGGCACCGAGTGCTGGCGACTTTTCGCTAGTGTTACTTCGGCAATACAAGAATTTGATAGTGAAGATACGCTAGAACTTCTGTGTAGCAAAACTTCGCTAGGGATCTTCTGCTCAGGTCAATTTGCATAGAGCAGGAAATGTAAAGTTGTATGGAGCTAATCCATGTTTACTGCGTGATTGCTTACTCACCCCAATGTGTGTAGCCTTCACTATACAGGACTGCTGCTATCATTACCCTAGCAACTTATTAACATTTCCAATTATGTAACTTGCAGAAATATGATTCATTGTACCATTGTAACTTCATCATATTTTCAAAACCAAAATGAATTTTAGTTAACAGCTACCTAAATACTATAAGTTCGGTGAAGCCATTGTGATTGGAAGCATGTAATTCCAAATGTTTAAGGTGTTAAGGAGTAAAATGTTTTTAAGTTTAAACTTGATGAACAAAAATTAAAATGAACCCCTGAACCTACTTTTTGAATGTTTAAATACAAAGAACTGAATACTCAATAATACAGGTAACACTATTTGTATTCTGATTTGTAGATTCTAAAGTCCCAGTGTTCTCCAAAATGTCCTCCCGGCTACAGAAAAGTCACAAGGGAAAGAGCGCCGCCCTGCTGCTATGACTGTGCCAGATGCTCAGAGGGGGAGATCTCCAACTTAACTGGTAACTAGTCATGTTGTAAAGAGAAAACAATAAACAGATGGAACACAGATATGCTGCAAAGTGGGGGCAAGTCACTGTGTTTATTGAGATAAACAAAAGACTCTTCCTCACTTTGCAACATATTCGTGTGCTGGTCATATATTGTTTTCTGGATACCTATGGGGCGCTGTCCCCTTATACAGCTGCAGAACCAGTAATCTAAGGAGAGGCCTGATGTGCCTGTGAGCTTGTTTTCTAATGCCATAAATACTTATTTACAATATTTAAAATATTTACGGTTACAATGAAAATTACATAAGTAATAGTGTGATGGCCATGGTTTAAATGTGGCAAAAAAATGAGCCAAACTCTTTCCAAATATTTGCAACTCCAGATAGAAATCCTTAGGAGTCCTATGTCTTTTAAGAAGAAACATTAATATGAATTGATCATGTGTTTTTAAGGCAATAGGAATCTGAGGAATAATTTATGGTTGTATGTTTTATTGTTGGCTGGCCAGCCACAGCAAACTAATTATTTATTAATCAATCAATAAATTGATATCAAATAACCTGCCACCTCTTTATAATATAAATATTACCTTAAGGCTGAGGATTCGGTGTGGAGAATCTTTACTATGTGTCAGTTGTGTTGTATTATCAGGAAAGCAGCACATATTTCAATAAATTATCCATCATCAGTAGATCAGTGCTTAGCAATTCCATTTCTATCTTTGTCTTGAATACGTTCATGTAGAAGGTTTACAAATATATGATTTTGAATACAAATAAAAAGAAGGGTGTGCTCCCCTAGGGTAACACACATTTAAATATTTTTATTCCATAAATTACACTTAATTGGCACATGATAAGAAAATCATCACGTCAGTCTTCTAAGTAAGAAAAGTCCAACGTGATTAATCATCAAATGTGACTTCCTCAGAGGAAAACAATCAATCAAGTTACAGTTACAGCAATCAGCTTTAAATCACCACAGTTGATAAGAAAGCAAATTACCTCTGAATTTGTCATGGGAATCCATCAAAACCAGAAGGAGTAGCATCTCACTAAGGTGGCCCAAAATAATCATGGCTTGCCCTCATCAGGGAGCCATATGCTCATGTGCCATTTAGTCCTTTTGTGTAATTTTGGATTATCAGTCAAATTGACCATCTGCATAAGTTAACTCATATGATATACTTTTTTGTAGCAAAATATATCAGAGTCTAGGGGCAACTTTTTTCTCACTGCAATTGCATCAAAATCAATGGGAGTATTTTTTGCAGTGAATTTTTGTTGCAGTTTTGCGAAAAAAAATCCACCAATGTCAGAATATGGAATTTTGATATGAAATGATGCATGGCAATAAAAAATCACTCATCACTAGCCATAGTCCATTATTAGAGTACTAGAAACATTTTAAGACTGGTCTTACCCGATAACTGAAACAATTTACTTTGTTTAAATTAATATATACAGGATGTTAAAATACAAAGTTTTGTTTCTGCTTTGTTCAATTTGTTATTGGGCACATACAAATGTTTTGTTACCCGAATGATCTTCACTTAATCGCCCATATAGAGTTACTTATTTCAAATTGTTAATTATCTGAAATTTTAAATCAAAACTATTTGCTAATTTGTTGTGCAATGCTTTAGAAGTGATAATTGGGTGAGGCAGTGGTGTTTGTAGAGGAGGTTATGTGGGATTAGAAAGCCTGAATAAAAGTATTGACAGAACCTGTAATTTTTAATATGATATGGTAAAATGTCGTTCAGCCCTAATCTTAACCTAACCTCGTACTGTAAAATGTCATGTTTAAAGGTAATGTTACCATATTCCTAACTTTGACAACAGATTTATTCTTTGCAGATATGGAAAATTGTCTAAAATGTCCCATCTATGAATGGCCAAATATTAAGAAAACTATGTGTATTGAGAAGGAAACAGAGTTCCTCTCATACAAAGATGATTCCCTAACTCTGGTCTTTACTGTCCTCTCTGTGGTGTCTATTTTATTTGTTACAGTTAAAATAGGAATTTTTATTTCATTCCGAGACACTCCATTAGTGAAGGCCAACAATCGCAATCTGAGCTTTATTCTCCTTTTCTCCATCAAGCTGAGCTTCCTCTCTGTGTTTTTGTTCCTTGGTTGCCCATCTGATATAACCTGCATCCTCCGACAAACCTCTTTTGGGATCAGTTTCTCCATAGCTATATCTTCTGTCCTGGCAAAAACAATTATGGTTTGTATTGCTTTCAAAGCCACCAAGCCTGACAGTCTCTGGAGAAACTGGTTGAAAGTACAACTGGCTCATTGTATTGTTGTTGTTTGTTCATTCATTCAGTTTCTAATTAGTTCTATCTGGCTGACCATTTCTCCACCATTCATGGAGCACAACATTCTGTCTGAACCTGGAAAAATCATCATTCAGTGCAATGAGGGCTCGGTCATTGCCTTCTATATTGTCCTCTCCTACATGGGATTGTTGGCATCTGTGAGTTTCATTGTAGCTTTCTTGGCTCGGACATTACCGGACAGTTTTAATGAGGCCAAGTACATCACTTTCAGCATGTTGCTCTTCTGCAGTGTTTGGATCACAATGATCCCGGCCTATCTGAGCACCAAAGGCAAATACATGGTGGCAGTGGAAATATTTGCCATTATCTCTTCAAGCTGTGGCCTTCTCTTCTGTATATTTCTACCCAAATGTTACATTATTATATTTAAGCCAAATAGGAATAGAAAGCAATATTTACTGGGGAATAATAAATAGAGGACTGTATCAGCAAACATGACTTATTTGGTACCATTTTATATGTAATAATCTATAATCTTTAGGCTCTCCATTTGCTGATATATTTCAAAGCAAACTAGGACAGTCTCACAAGATCTTGGATACAGATAAAAAAATATGTTTGTGTATGTACCTATTAATGCAGCTTGCTAAGGGAACTCAGGAATTATCACCATATTAGGGTGGTCAAAGATAGGAGGAAGAGGAGGATGGGTCAAGCAGGCAGAATGAATGATCATGGATGGATTCTAATGAAGTCTTGGAGAGGCTAAGCCTCCTGTGGCTGGTTACTATGCTAGCAAAGATGTAAAGAGTCTGTAATATTTCCTCTACTTTATACATACTACTAGGGCATTTTCTAGTATTTTGTTCCTTAAAGTCTTATAAAAAAGGACTTCCATTACAGCACATTCTCTCCAGGATCATATTAAAATATTAATTTCTTTAATTTATTTAAATCCTTTAAAAATGGTCAGCATTTGCTCAGTGCAATAAACAACTATTTCAATGCAATAAACAACTATTGATGCGTTTCATGCCCCATTTCTTGGCACTTCCTAAAACTTTGAGAAAACATTTGCTATTTGCAACTATATCAGTATCCCTAACCACAAGCAAATCCTTAAAGGGATCACTTAAAGGAATTCCGTAAAGGTACAGATGAAGCCACTTGGATTTGTGAGTTAAATGCGTCATGACTCAGGGTTAATTGAAGAAACTGTGTTATCTAAAGTCATCTTAACTCATTTAATGCATCTAACCCTTTCATTAGCATACCAAAGCACCATTGTTCACAATGGTGAATGCTTTAATTATATGGGATGTTCTGGCACAGTTTTCTGTGTTAAATGAGATAAATGGGATATCTGTGTTTAGTTTTTCTGTGTCAAACAGACAAACCAAAGAGGCTGCATCTGTATCTTACAATACCAAACCATGCATATAAAGCTGGTGGAAACACATGTACCTGTGGATATCAGGGTTTTAGATTGAAGTCATATATTAGTTGTTATCATATTTAATATATACAAATATTATAGAACAGGACACTAGTACAGAACTGATGTGTTGTAGAAGAAGCACAAGGTTAACCCTTTGCCTGCCAAGCACGTATGGTGTATATGCTGGCAGGTAAATGCTCAGGCTGCCAAGAACGTACATGGCACATTCTTTAGCAGTGGAGCCCTTTTTCTGCCTCAGCTTTTGCTGCCTCAGCAGAGAGTGGGGATGGAAGACAGTCCCCTAGGCAAAGAGGCTGGGGGGCTGTCAAGTCGGATCTGTGACTCAATCGTTCAAAGTAGCCGACACATCGCATGGAGTCTCTGCTACTAGACTTACATGCTTCCTGCCTGCAGAGCTGCCCATGCACTTCCTGCTGTGCAACAACTCGCTGTCCAGGACTCCTCCAGTGATCCTCCTGCTTCAAAAACGGTAAATGCATTTTTTACACACTTACTTATTTTTGCTGATATTCAGGACAACACCACATGATAGTGCTGGAAGAACATTTACTTTACTTGGCTTAATAAAACTGACCACTACAAGTGTGCATTTTGGAAAATCAAATGAGGGCCTGTTACAGACTAGAGATGTCGCGAACTGTTCGCCGGCGAACTT
Organism: Xenopus laevis; assembly: GCF_017654675.1. Classification (NCBI taxonomy): domain Eukaryota; kingdom Metazoa; phylum Chordata; class Amphibia; order Anura; family Pipidae; genus Xenopus; species Xenopus laevis. The sequence goes on from NC_054371.1 coordinate 3,972,966, forward strand.
GTTCGCGCGAACATCGGGTGTTCGCGCTCGCCGGAAGTTCGCGAACGTCGCGCGACGTTCGCCATTTTGGGTTCGCCATTGTTGGCGCTTTTTTTTGCCCTCTCACCCCAGACCAGCAGGTACATGGCAGCCAATCAGGAAGCTCTCCCCTGGACCACTCCCCTTCCCTATAAAAACCGAAGCCCTGCAGCGTTTTTTCACTCTGCCTGTGTGTGCTGAAGAGATAGTGTAGGGAGAGAGCTGCTGCCTGTTAGTGATTTCAGGGACAGTTGAAAGTTTGCTGGCTAGTAATCGTTTTGATACTGCTCTGTTATTGGAGGGACAGAAGTCTGCAGGGGTTTGAGGGACATTTTAGGTTAGGTAGCTTTGCTGGCTAGTAATCTACCTTCTACTGCAGTGCTCTGTATGTAGCTGCAGTGGGCAGCTGTCCTGCTTCTGATCTCATCTGCTGACTGCTGCAATAACAGGCAGATTTTTCAGATACATTTTTGCCCTTGATCCCCCTCTGGCATGCCACTGTCCAGGTCGTTGCACCCTTTAAACAACTTTAAAATCATTTTTCTGGCCAGAAATGTCTTTTCTAGATGTTAAAGTTCGCCTTCCCATTGAAGTCTATGGGGTTCGCGAACCGTTCGCGAACCGCTCGCATTTTTGCGCAAGTTCGCGAATATGTTCGCGAACTTTTTTTCCGACGTTCGCTACATCCCTATTACAGACTTAGCAGAAATACATATATAAAAACTCTCTAGAAATATATATTCCGCAGGCCAGCATAAGGAATTAATTAAAGGCCTCTCTTATTTAAAGACATCAATACTACATAAATCATTTTTGTGTACATCATGAATACATCTTTATTTACATTTCCAAAGTTTCAAAGAGGCTATTATCATATTAAGAATTATTAAGCCTCACTTAACTATATTGACATGGCTATAACATTACCTTAGATGATCTTCAATAAATAATGTTAATCTAACATATGACTTAACCTTTAATTGCCAGCAGAATTTCACATTTCTGGTACGCAAAATGCCAGACTTTTTTATTAAACATTTGGTACTTGTTCAGTAGGGATGTCGCGGACTGTTCGCGTCCGCCGCAAGTTCGCGAACGTCGCGCGACGTTCGCCAATAGGCGTTCGCGTCAAAATCGTTCGACCATTCGATCGCTAAAATCGAACGATTTTCGTTCGATTCGAACGAAAATCGTTCGATCGAACGATTAAAATCCTTCGATCGTTCGAATCGAACGATTTTCGGATGTTCGAAGTTCGCGAACTGTTCGCGAACTGTTCGCAATTTTTGCCGGTGTTCGCGAACGGCGTTCGCGAACACATTATCGGCGGTTCGCTACATCCCTATTGTTCAGTTTAGCAAAGTTTTTCTGTAGAAAACCTCCATGAAACTAGGAAAATTATATATAGTTTTTTTGTTGTAAATTGGGCTTTGACATGAAAGTGTAATTTTGCAAATTTTCTGGAGATTTAGGGGCAGATTCATTAAGGGTCGAATATCGAGGGTTAATTAACTCTCGATATTCGACTAGGAATTGAAATCCTTCGACTTCGAATTTCGAAGTCGAAGGATTTAGCGCAAATACTGCGATCATACGATCGAAGGATTATTCCTTCGATCGAATGATTAAATCCTTCGAATCGAACAATTCAAAGGATTTAAATCCAACGATCGTAGGAATATCCTTCGATCAAAAAAAGTTAGCCAAGCCTATGGGGACCTTCCCCATAGGCTAACATTCACTTCGGTAGCTTTTAGATGGCGAACTAGGGGGTCAAAGTTTTTTTTAAAGAGACAGTACTTCGACTATCGAATGGTCGAATAGTCAAGCGATTTTTAGTTCGAATCATTCAATTTGAAGTCGTAGTCGAAGGTCGAAGTAGCCCATTCGATGGTCGAAGTAGCCCAAAAAATACTTCGAAATTCAAAGTTTTTTTACTTCGAATCCTTCGACTCGAATTTAGTGAATCGGCCCCTTAGTGTGTATTTTGGGTGAAAAATGTAAATTATAAAAAAAATTGTGTATATCTGGAGTTTTTTTTTCCAGAGAAAAGTTAACTTTACTGCATTTTTTTGTGTTTGTAAAAGCCGTGATCCTGCCAAGTCTAACGATACCAAATATGTATCAGAAACCCACTTTTTTTGTCCAGGAGTAACCCCCAAACTAAAACAGCATTTTGAAGAATTTTACACCAGAACAAAGTCGATAGGCACATGTAACAGTTGATGCAGCATAACTTATATGTAAATCTAAATGATCCCTTCAAGTTTGGTATTTTTAGAAACGACAGACCTTCAGGTTTCTAGGGGTGCTGTAGTTTTCACTAAAAATCCAAATACATTTTACCAGTGCATCATGGAATTTAGAGCTTTTTTGTTGCATTTTTAGTTTTTCTCTAAAATGTAAACTTAGACGCAGGATCAGATGTGAATCTGACACAATAACACTATTATAAATGTTGAAACCACAGACAATTCGAAAGACAAACTTCTGAATAAAACAATACCCCATATGTATGGATACACATAGAAACGCAGCCACCAAACACCCCAAAACAGGAGCAATGCATAAGGGCAATGGCAGTTGAAAATCTGTAGGTTCTATGTGTACAACTTGCAGTTTTTGAGTCTAAACATCCCCAAAATGTGAAATAACCCACCATATATTTCTGAAAAGTACACTTCTTCAGCTATTCAAAGATGCTATTCTCGCTTTTCTACACGGAGAATTGCGGCCGCAGTCTTTCGTAGAAATCTGTGACTTTTTCTATACTAAAGGAAAAAAGATATACAAAGTTAGATTTCTCCCTAAGTTTCCATGGTAACTACCAAAAACCTGCTCAATAACAATCTGAAAGTTTCCCTGAATGGAATGATACCCCATATGTATGAATACACATACAGATGCAGCCACTAAACAACCCAAAACAGGAGCAATGTATAATATTGGAGCAGCAAATTTATGTACAGTTCTCAACTTTTTTCCTCCTAAACTGCCCCTTATCTGTAAAATAACCCCTCAGTCTTTCGTAGAAGTCAGCGAATTGGTCTGAAATAAAGGAAAAAAGATATACAAAGTTAGATTTCTCCCTAAGTTTCCATGGTCACTAACAAAAACCTGCTCAATAACAATCTGCAAGTTCCCCTGAATGAAATGATACCCCATATGTATGGATACACATAGAGACGCAGCCACCAAACACCCCAAAACAGGAGCAATGCATAATATTGGGGCTGCAAATTTATGTGCAGTTCTCAACTTTTTTCATCCTAAACTGCCCCTTATCTATGTGGATACACATAGAGATGCAGCCATCAAACACCCCAAAACAGGAGCAATGCATAAGGTCAATTGCAGTTGAAAATCTGGGGGGCTGCGCTCTGTGTGTGCTACTTGCAGTTTCTCAGTCTAAACACCCCCAAACTGTGAAATAACCCCCACAAACCATATATTTCTGAAAAGTAAACTTCTTCAGATATTCAAAGATGCCATTCTTACTTTTCTACAAAAAGAATTGTGGCCGCAGTCCTTCATAGAAGTCAGTGAATTGGTCTGAAATAAAGGGAAAAAAGATATACAAAGTTAGATTTCTCCATAAGTTTCCATGTCAAATAACAAAAACCTGCTCAATAACAATCTGCAAGTCCCCCTGAATAAAATGATACCCCATATGTATAGATACACATAGAGACGCAGCCACCAACAGGAGCAATGCAAATTTATGTGCAGTTCTCAAATTTTTCATCCTAAACTGCCCCTTATCTGTGAAATAACCCCACAGCCCATATATTTCTTTAAAGTAAACTTCTTAAGCTATTCAAAGATGCCATTCTTACTTTTCTATATGGAGAATTGTGGCCGCAGTCAAATGTAGAAGTCATCAATTTGGTCTGAAATAAGGGAAAAAAAGACATACAAAGTTAGATTTCTCCCAAAGTTTCCATGGAAATGAACAAAAACCTGCTCAATAACAATCTGCAAGTTCCCCTGAATAGAACAATACCCCATATGTATGGATACACATAGAGATGCAGCCACCAAACACCCCAAAACAGGGACAATGCGTAATATTGAGGCTGTGAATTTATGTGCATGTATCCATAGCTCATCCGAAACTGCCCCTTACCGATGAAATAACCCCCAGAAACTTTAGATTTCTTGAAAATAAACACCTCCAACTATTCAGAGATGCCATTCATGCTTTACTATGTGGAGAATTGAGGCCACATTCTGCATTGTAGAACTTCGTGCTTTGGTCTGAAATAAAGGAAAAGACAAAGTTAAGTTTATCCCCAAGAATTCTCCTGGAGAATTTTAGGACTACTTTATGATCTGCATCTGGGTGCTACTACCCCAAAATATATTTCACTCACCCGTTAGGATATAGTGGAGTGTCTTTGAGTTCCATCTGTCCTGTGGTGTTACAATACCAATTGGTTTGCTTCTTCCTACACTATTTCACCAATGACAAAATCTGTACCACATTTACAAATATATTGGTCAACAGAATCCATAGTAAATTTGGCCCATAAATTATGCAAGAGTCCTAAGAAGTTCAGGAATTTAGGTGGCAACAATGAGGATTGGGGCGTTAGCAGCTGAATCAATAAAATCATGCACCCCAGAAGTTTATAAAAAAGCTGGTGCCCCACTGGTAACAGGCATTGCAAGTGATCAAAGTGCTATTCAGAGAGCCACTGAAACTTGTCTAACCTAAACACCATATATATTCAATTTGTGCTACAAGTACAAAAATGGATTGTTCCAACCACAACTTTTCTGGAAAAAAACTGCTGAATGTGTACACTAAGAACAAATCTAAACAGAAGACCATAGTTTTTCTGTCACCCTGTGCTCAAAAACCTTTACTGAAGACATATACTACCCACAAATCCAGAGATATCTAAATCTACAAAAACAAATGCAAATGTTGCTCAGAAATACAGACCAAACTATAGATAACTGCGCTGATAGAGGAGCTTTTGAGGTGCCAGTAAAATAAAAGACTTGTGGCATCAGCATTAGAGATGCACATCATCCCACGTATTCATCACGCATCACAAGTTCTATTGTGCGTCTTATTGGCCAACCAGCACCTCATTTCACTATTTACCACCAGCGCAATACAAGTGCTATTCATAACACTACAACTGGCCTAAAACATATATTTATTTCGACGTTTCGGCTTCTATACTGAAGCCTTTCTCAAGTGGAGTCCACTTTTCTCCACTTGAGAAAGGCTTCAGTATAGAAGCCGAAACGTTGAAATAAATATTTTCTTTTTTTACACCCTTGAGAAGACCTGAGAGTGCGGTTTTTGTACAATACTTGGTTTACATAATTTTTGAACACTGCACCCAGGCAGCTGCTTTTGCTTACATGAGTGCGCCAGTTTTGTGAATATATATATATATATATATATAATATCAAAACAGGGGGGTTGTGGGAGCACTCTAAAGGCTTTAAAGTATATATATATAAGTATAATAAATGCTATTGCATATGTGCCCAAAACAGGGGTTATTTTGTTACAAAGTTATGATCATAAAATTGATAAGCCACCATACCACGTCAAGGTAAACCCCGAATGGCGGTCCCTAACTTGTTTTATATTTTATGTGCATTTTAGCATTACCTGTAATCAATGTCTGTTGAACGCTGTTTTTTCACTGAGGGCTAAATCCTCCCCAGCCAGCAATCAGGCTTTTAAAGGAGAGATATTCCCAAAACAAACGCCCAATTTTAAAAGCATAGGATCACCACTAGTTTAAAGGGGGGGTATGGGGTGCTACAACCACTGAAGCTATGCCACAGCTCCTGGCTAAATATACAATATCAAAACAGGGGGGTTGTGGGAGCACTCTAAAGGCTTTAAAGTATATATATATATATATATTTATATATATACACAAATATATATATATATATATATATATATACACTGCACGTGCCCAAAATTGAATAACTTCACGAAAATTGAATAAAATCACACAATAGCACAAAAGGAAAAAGGAACTTTTTGGCGGGCACTAAACAAGCAAACAGGGCAAAGGAACAGTCTGGAATGAAATCACCCAAAGCACTAAAAACAACAGCTATTGGAATAAAATCGGTTCTCCTATTGGCTTCCAGCGATGATCAGTGGAGAGGCCGGTAAGCATGACTGTTTTTGCTTCTTGCCTAGGGGGTTCTGCGAAGATCCGATGTGTACTTGTGGTTCTAAGTGCAGCAGCAGTGCATCGAAACCCGGAAGTGCTGCAGATCGTAGAATATACGATTTGTGGCACTTTGGTCCTTTGATCCACAGAAGGTAGATTATATGATCTGCGGCAATTAAAGGGTTAATAGATGCCAATAATTCATATGGATGCCCAACAACATTGTTTCTGTAACCTCTTTTTATCTGGGACCTGAACTAGAAAATAAAGTTATTTTCTGGAAAAAGATTTGCTCGTTTGCCGGCATGCCATTGTTGCTTTCGTTCTCCAAGTGACTATCAATATAAGGGACTTTTGCCTCTGTAAACATGTAACACACCCATTGCACGTGACAAATAAGCATCAATAGTGACGCATAAAACACCAAATCCAGTGCAAGTGTTAAAACGTGTGTCCATGTTGACTCCGTGCGGCTGGTTGTTTTTGGCTGGTGTGGTGATGTGTATGAGCCATGCTGACACGGGTATACATAACTAAGGGCATGAAAATTGACTGCGTTGTGCAAATGTTCACCTTTGAAGGTACAGTTAATACATTGCTAAGGTATCTAAGGATGAACTTAATGTTTAAAGCAATGGCAGAAACAGTTACTGAGCAAGAATTAAACAGTTGCTGCAGTTTTTGCCCTTTTTGAGAACGCCATTTGGAAAATTAAGTCCCGGCTCCAATTCTAATGCTGACTCCATTCATAATGTGCAGACACGGGAAAATTGTGCCTCAGGCAAGTCTACATTCTGTGAATTTTGAGTCTAAAACAAGTGGAGGCAGCTCCTAGTGACAACAACATCCTACCAGGCAGCTCATAGGAATACCATCCTATCAGCAGCACATAACCATACCACCCTATCAGACAGCTCATAGTGATAACACTATCCCACCAGGCAGATCATACAAAACCCTTCTTCCCAAGCAACTCACATGAAAACTAACCCATAAGGCAACTCATAGAAATTCCATCATACCAGGCAGCAGATATTAACAACATCCTACCGGGTAGCTCATAAGAACACCATCCTATGAGGCAGTTCATAAGAACACCACTCTACCAGGCAGCTCATTGACAAAACCATCCTACAAGGCAGCTCATAGGAACACCATCCTACCAGGCTGCTCACAGTGACAACACCATCCTATCAGTCAGCTCTTTGGTGGTGTGCCTGATTGATAGGTGTGCCTACTCTTACTTACCTTAAGTCAAAGTCACATATTGACAAACTGTGCAAAGTTTGGGGACCCTGGCATAATCAGTGTGAGAATAACAGCATTTGAAATTTAAACTAATGATATTTAAGGGTGAAATCTGGCTGTTGGTGGCTCTGCCAACTTTTTATAACCTTTATCCTTAGACTACCAATGACTAACTGTGCAAAGTTTGGGTACTCTGATGTTAAACGTGTGAGAATGGCTACAGCTGTTAGTGTTTTCTCCTACATTTTCTAACCTTGAACCACAGTTAACCGGTGACTACCTCTGCAAAGTTTGGGTGCCCTGGTCTCAATAATTAAAAAATGGCAATAGTTTAAATGTAAACCAATGAAAGTGTATAGGTGCAATTTGATTGCCTGTTGTTTGCCCCACTAAACTTGAAATGTTGTCAAACAGTGTGCAAAGTTTGGGGAGCCTGAGATTAAACATGAGACAATGTTAGCAGTTACACTTTTCCCACTGAAATCTATGAAAGAAATGTGATTGGCTGTTGGCGGTTCCACCCACATTTTCTAACCTTGAATACACAGTGACTGACTGTTCAAAGTTTGGGAACCCTGGCATAAATAATATGAGAATGTAAGTGTTTTAAATGTAAAACAATGTAATTCAATGGATGACATTTGATTGAATCTTGGTGGCTCCATTCACTTTTACTAGCCTTGACCTTCAGTCCACTAGTGACCAACCATGAAGAGTCTAAGGACCCTGGTGTTAATACTGTGTGAATGGCAGCAGGTTCAATTCCCCCATTGAAAGTTAATGGGTGAAATCTGATTGACTGTTGGTAGCTCTGCCCACTTGAGGGTATCCAACAACTATCATTGCATTCAGGTTGAGCACATGACTGTGATGTGATTCAAGTTTGGTGAGGCAAGCTCAAAGATGTAAAAGTGGCAGCAATTTAAATTACTCCTTTTAAAGTCAATGGAATGAAATATCCCTGTTTCATTCGGGGTGACCCCATTACTATGAGATTCAAGTTTGATGAGTGTGGCTCCAAAGCTGTAAATTTGGCAGCAGTTTGAAAATCTTCACTGTCAAAGTCAATATAAAAAGTGGAGTGATCGGAGGGTGGGATCACTTAGAAAAGTAAAAGCAACCTGCTCCACAATAGGACGAAGACGTGTGGAGAGTTTGGTTGTTGTTGTACCCCAAAAACTGTAGAAGGAAAAGTGTTTAGAGGGAGGAATGAAAGTATAAGAAGTGGAAAAACAATATATGGTGGGAGAGCAGTGTGGTGGCTTTTTACTTTCACAGGTATTGATGAGCCCACAGACTTCAATGCATTTTAGCAGGTTTTTGCCCTTTTGCAAACTTTTGGTGAAATGTGTCAGATTCATTATTCACAGATGAGAGTAAATGTAAAGTCAATGAAAAGACTTGCAATTACAGAGTTTATTTGTAGGAAACAGAAATGGACATTGGGGAGGTTAGGAATAGTTTAATTGCAGGTTCTACATAGAACACAAGAGAAATATCACTAGGCAGAGAATGTATATAATGGGATTTATGTACAGATACTTCTATACTAGAAAAGAAGAAATCATATGATTGTCTCTCTGTGCAAAAGAAATGATAACTGTTTCATGGTCTATAACCAGTGACCTTTCATTGGTTCAACTGAGAGTGATATTTTGCATGGAAGTGATATGGAACATACCCTGCATTACCATGAGCAGTGGGTCAGACTTACAGTGCCGTATTCACCTCACCAAGCCCAAGTATGAATACAAATACTTTCACGATGGAGACATCATCATTGGAGGAGTCCAATCTGTACACACCAGGGTGTATTATATACCAGATATCACTGGAAAACATATTCCTCTTTGTATAAGGTAAGAGTTTAACTTCATTCTGCAGTTATACAAAATTAATTAACTTGATGAAACTTACATCAGAACAAAATCAGCCCCACCACCAATTGCAAGCAATTTTATGTTTCTTCTCTTTTAAAGAATTGGCATGTCCACCAAACAAGTTGATCATTGCCTAATATGGCCACCCTTAAGCAGGGCCACATTAGGCTAGTCTGATCATTTGGCTTACAGGCTAACAATCAGATGAACAGTCACCCCATAGGACCTAACAGTCAGGGACTGCTTTAATATGCCAATGTGGTCCTTGCCAACAGGGATCGTTTTTGTAACTTCAATTTTTATTAATTTTAGACAAAAAAAATAGAAAAACAGATGTAATAAACATCACATTTAAGATCAAGGAAGAATCTTATTTGTAAACACATAGAAAAAATGTAGTCGGGGAGCACCTTCCATCAATCACAGGGAATGGTGTGCAGGGTCAAATAGTAATTGTAGTGAAAAAAAGAGAAAAAGAGCTGACCCATATAATTGCACCTTCCCATCCAAATACAAAACTCCGGTGAAGCCAATTAATAAAACATAACCTTTAATGATTAATTAAAACAGGTCTAGAAAACACAATTAAAAATATGGTTAGGTATAGGGGGCTGATTGACACAGCACCTATGGGTTCAAAGAGACGTGTGCCAGCAGCACTTAAGTCGTTTACAGATACGGTTGGTAATCGTTGTGGTTAAATTTAGGCGTGTAGGCCAAGCACTGTTTCTAATAGCCACAACCAGGAAACAGCCCGTACCCCACCAACTGCTTTACCCACTTGAGGATCTCTCCCGTTGTGGTATTAGGTTTTTAGGATTGTAAGCAAAGGCCAAATAGCGCAAACATCAAGATACTTGAATTAATGGTGCCAGACCCACGGATAAATGTTTGCTCAATGCCAAACCCACCCCTTCACCCACTTGAGAAGCCCTCCCTCGTGGTATTGGGTCGGATGAACAAAACCAGATGTTTTCTAGACCTGTTTTAATTAATCATTAAAGGTTATGTTTTATTAATTGGCTTCACCGGAGTTTTGTATTTGGATGGGAAGGTGCAATTATATGGGTCAGCTCTTTTTCTCTTTTTTTCACTTTGTAAACACATATACCATCATAATTAAGATTCTGACATTTTCTCCTAGCTTCTGGAAAGGTATTTGCTCTGGTTAGGGTGTGAGTTCAACATATGTTAGACTGTACATATTGAAGTTGTCTCCTTTATAAGATGATAAACTGATAAGCTCCTGTTCTTTTAAAGAACTTATTTCTTGAAATGGGAGACATACAGTAGGTGAATAAGCTGAGGACAGTTTAGGAAGAGCATTTCCCTTTCAACATGATAATTCTCCCATGCACAAAGTTTCCTCTGCACAGAATCAAACTGCTAAGATTATTGGCTGTGACACAGTGGGGCTCATTTATAAACTTTGTGCAGGGCAGATTGGTTCGCACAGTGAATATATTTACCAGGCACATGGTTACATTAATAAAGCTGAATTAGAATAATAATGCAAATGTCTATAATATCTACCGTATATACTCGAGTATAAGCCGAGTTTTTCAGCATCCAAAATGTGCTGAAAAAGTCTACCTCGGCTTATACTCGGGTCAGCAGGCAGTAGCTGAGATTGCAGTCACTTTTAATCATTCCTATACCAACAGTAGGGATGTAGCGAACTGCCGTTTATGTGTTCGCGAACGCCGTTCGCGAACACCGGCAAAAAATGCGAACAGTTCGCGAACTTCGAACATCCAAAAATCGTTCGATTCGAACGATCGAAGGATTTTAATCGTTCGATCTAACGATTTTCGTTCAAATCGAACGATCGAAGCCATTCGATCGAATGATTTCATTCAATCCAATGGCTTCGATCGTTCGATTCGAACGAAAATCGTTCGATTTTAGCGATCGAATGGTCGAATGGTCGAACGATTTTGACACAAACGCCTATTGGCGAACGTCGCGCGACGTTCGCGAACATTCGGGGGACGCGAACAGTCGAAGTTCGCGCGAACTAGTTCGCCTGCGAACAGTTCGCTACATCCCTAACCAACAGTTCACTTGGGGAGAGACTGCAATATCACACAGTGCCCTCTGTTGGTTTTATGAAAGAATAACAGTGCGCCCTCTGTTGGTTATATGAAAGAATAACAGTAACTGCAATATCACACAGCGCCATCTGTTGGTTGTATCAAAGAATAACAGTGACTGCAATATCACACAGCGCCATCTGTTGGTTATATGAAAGAATAACAGTAACTGCAATATCACACAGCGCCATCTGTTGGTTGTATCAAAGAATAACAGTAACTGCAATATCACACAGCGCCATCTGTTGGTTGTATCAAAGAATAACAGTGACTGCAATATCACACAGCGCCCTCTGTTGGTTATATGAAAGAATAACAGAGACTGCAATATCACACAGCACCCTCTGTTGGTTATATGAAAGAATAACAGTGACTGCAATATCACACAGCGCCCTCTGTTGGTTGTATAAAGGATTAACAGTGACTGCAATATCACACAGCGCCATCTGTTGGTTATACGAAAGATTAACAGTGATGGCAATATCACACAGCACTCTCTGCACAATTCTCTGTCACCATCAACTTTGCAAAGAAGTCCGTTGATCACTGGGGGGGGGGTCGCTTTGGCGTAATGTGCGCTGCTGGGAGACAGGGCTGTAGTTGTGTCTAGGCTTATACTAGAGTCAATAAGTTTTCCCAGTTTTCGTAGGTAAAATTAGGTACCTCGGCTTATACTCGGATCGGCTTATACTCGAGTATATACGGTATCATGTCTATAATGTCTTTTTAAATATGTCAAAAATCGCAATAATTAGAGAATATTTATGTGCACACTCTGCTTTGAATTACACCACAACTTTGATGTTGGAGAAAATATTTGCAAAACAGTTTCCAAACTACGAATTTAAGTTACTGTCAATGCTATTTTAGCGCAAAACCTCGCGCAGTGGGAGCACTCATGCAAACTCCTGTTTTGCCCTCAAGTTTATTTTCCCTAATAAAACAATAAAAAAGTAGACAGGTTTTCAGCTAAGGCTTTTTTTGTGGTTGTAGAGGTTATCAGACATCAAATGTTCGTTGTCCTACAATTTTTTCATTTGTTTATGAAAAATTAGTGGTTTGGGGTTTTTTTTGGGCTGGCTGTTTTCATTCATACTTTTTATATTTGAATCCTTCCAGAACTAATCATGGTTTAAGAACCTCTAAAATCTCTTACATTTGACTTTTGAGTGGTTTGGATCATTTCTTGAACAGGCATAAAATACAAGGCTATTTTAATCTAAAAAAGCTGCACAATTCAATTGATACAAATTTTTCAAGCTTTTTTTTTATCTAAAGTTATTAAAATATCAGAATAGAAAAATTATGATAGAAAAAAACACTGAATAATGTGCTAAAAATTAATTCAACATGTATAACCTCAAAAATTAATGTTATTATAGACAATAGTTAGCAAAAATTAATCTTAAACCTAAAAAAAAAGACCAATAGTATCAGCAAATCTTCCATGGGAAAATGGGACCTCGACAGTTTTTACTTGGAGCAGTTTTCTATGTGGTTTTTACACTTAATAAATCTCAATTTTTTAGAGTTTTAGTATTAGAAAAACATTTTATTTTACATTTTATAATTTGTAAAATTACTTTTGAACCCTGAAATGAAGTGATTGATTGTGTTTAAAAACACAATATATAAAATGAAGTGATTGTGTTTAAAAGATTTTATACAATCTTTTTGTTGAACCCACTGAATTAAAGCTGAAAGTCTGTAGTTCAACTGCATCTGAGTTGTTTCATTTACATTTCTTTGTGGTCATGTACAGAACCAAAATTAGAAAAAAGTTGTCTGTCCAAATATTTATGGACAAAACTGTATATATAGCTAATGGGGTTCATTTGGAGGGAATGAACTTGATGAACTTTTGTCTTTTTTTAACCCAACTTAACAATGTAACTATGTCACTATATATATATATATATTGATATGGTCCTCCCTACATAGCTGCACCAATGTGTTTAAAATAAAGATTGTGGTCTGCACTGGGTTTTGGCTGATATGACAAAATATCTACTGTTCTGGGCATAATAACTTGATAAACTTGGAAATTTGCTGCAAATTTGTGCCAGGCACATTTTTTCGCCCATCATTAATTATAATAAATAAAGTGCCCCTTGTTGCAAAATATGAGGATATTAGCAGATATTAGCCTTGTGCTTTTGTATGGTTACGGAACTTCTCGGTGACAATTCAAGTTAATCAACAAATCAAATGAAAACTTTCTGTTCCCAAATTAATTCCATGAAGAATTCTAAATGTACAAACTGATTTTCATGTAATATTTCATGTAATATTTGGATGCAATCTTTTTTTTTTGTTATCAATGACAAAGCTTCTTAATGTCTTTAAAAGAACATTAACACCAAAAAATTGTTCAAAATGAATGACAGTATAATGTACTGTTGTCCTGCACTGCTCAATCTGGTGAGTTTGCTTCAGAAACACTACTATAGTTTATGTAAATAAGTTGCTATGTAGCCATGGGGGCAGCCATTCAAGCACAGGATACACAGTAGATAACAGATAAGTACTACTATAGTTTATATAAATATCATTTCATTTCACAGTGAGGACAGTGAGGTTGGGGAATGCACTGCCGGGTGATGATTCAGTTAATGACTATAAGAGGGACTTGGATGATTTCTTGGACAGACATAATACAAAGGCTATTGTGATACTAAACTCTATAGTTAGTATAGATATGGGTATATATCATTTATGTGACAGTAGGGAGGGGTGTGTGTATGGGGCTGGGGTTTCATTTGGAGGGGTTGGACTTGGTGGACTTTTTCAAAACGATTTAACTATGTAACTATGTAACTATGTAACTATGCAACTATGTAACTATGTAACTATGTAACTATGTAAGCTGCTGTGGAGCCATGGGGGCAGTCATTAAAGCACAAGAGAAATAGTAGATATCAGATAAGTTCTTTGGAATCCCATTGTATACTAAAGAGCTTGTCCATTATCTGATGTTTATCCTGTGCCTTTTCTCCTTTTCCATCTTTAAATGGCTGCCCCCATGGCTACACAGCAGTTTGCTTACATAAACTATTGCAGTGTTTCTGAACCAAACAGATCAGTTTTATTAGTGCAGAGAAACTGTATATTATATTTTAATTATTTTAAAACATTTTAATTTTTTGGTGTTGCTGTTTCTTTAATAAATTAAATGGAAATGCAAGTCAATAGGCTCTAGTCTTTTCAAGGTCAGTGTTGGGGATTTCAGTTAATCAATTGATTAATTATCACAGCTTGGAAATTCTTTCTACATAATTCCACATTAATAGGCCCAATATTTTCCCAGTCCCAGAACTAATTACTACCAGGACATTATCTCCTTGTTGTTGGCCATTAATGATATTAACAAGAACCCTGATCTGCTGCCCAACATCACTGTGGGATATCAAGTATATGATTCATGTATGGAGCCAAGTCTTGCTATAGGTAATATACTGCAGATATTATCAGGTCCAGGGGAAATGGTTCCTAATTACTCCTGTGGAGACTATGGAAAAGTTGTTGCCTTTATTGCAGATCGGTCAATTGTTACAACCCTGCCTATAGCACAATTTCTGAGCTCATATGGATACTCACAGGTAAGTTTGCTTATTATATAGTATTTTTAATTACATACAATCCAGTCTTTTCAATGTGAGGCTTATGTCTAAATGGCAGATGTATAAAACTTTATATTTCTCTGGTTTCCCAAATTATTTTTTTTTTTAATGCTACAAATCATCAAATCATGTATTAGACCAGTTAATCCAAACCTTAAAAAGATGTTCTTAAATAAATGTAAAACCAAAGAAAAATGATAATACTAAACTTCACCATTAGTGATGAGCGAAAGTTTTCGTCAAGTTTCACAGTGAAAATGATGCCCAGAGACTCCAATGTCACATTGATTATATAACATACAATTGAATAGAAAAGACATTGTCCTGACAATAATACAGTCATTTAGTAGAGTTTAGACAGAAAAGGTAACACAAAGCAACAAGTATACAAAGTACAGATGAAGCCACTTTGGTTTGTGTGTTTAACACAGAATATCTAAATTCATGTAACCCACTTATCCCATTTAACCAAGGTTAGATTGATAAAATTAGTTTTGTCCTTTCAGCTCCAGCATCAAAAGAGTTATAATGAGTTTTTCTGTCAAAAATGATTATTGTTTTTACATTGTTTACAGGCTGTAAGGCATGCATGAGGAATCCATCTTACTGGCGCACAGACTTAGGGATATCATTCAATGGATAATGCCATTGCTGGAAATTAACTCAGCTCATAAAGCCTCATGTTATATATAAAATTCAGTTCATTATTCATGGTACATTAAAAAACAATTGTTCAGTATAAATATAAAACTGTGTAAATAGAAAGTCTGTGCAAAATAAAAAAATGTATCTAATATAGTTAGTTAGGCAAAAATATAATGTATAAAGGCTGGAGTGAGTGGATGTGTAACATAATAGCCAGAACACTACTTCCTGCTTTTCAGCTCTCTTGCTTTCCACTAATTGGTTACCAGGCAATAACCAATCAATAACTTAAGGGGGGACCACATGAGTCATAACAATTTGCTTTTGAATCTGCAGCTGAAGATTAGTGATGGGTAAATTAATTCAAAATTTGTCCCGTTTTGCTTCATTGAAATTCACTAAATGGTGAAAAATTTTCAAAACTTTGACGGTGGCTACAAATTTTTTTGACATTCCGAATTTTCGCGAATTTATTCGCCAATGGTGAAACGTGGAATTCACACCTGGCAAATAAATTCGCCCATCACTACTGATTAACTCAGAGTCAGAGAGTTGAAAAGCAGGAACTCGTTTCTGTTCTGTTATATTAGACATTCACTCCAGCCTTTATACATTACATTTTTGGCTAACTAACTATATTAGATACATTTTTATTTTGCACAGCCAGTTTATTTATCCAGTATTTATTTTTACACTGAACTGTTCCTTTATGGGTATTAGCTATGATTTTTTATTTATTTCCCAGTTTCACCATTGGGTTATGTTTAACTTTATTTCCATAACATTTTAAAGCCATGTTCCTATGTTTTAGATCAGTTATGGGGCCACAGACCCAGTGCTGAATGACAGAACACTATATCCATACCATTTTAGTACAGGAGTAAATGATGATGTTCAGCACATTGCTATAGCAGAACTGATGGAACGTCTGGGTTGGACCTGGGTGATCATTCTGGCACCTGGTGATGACCATGGAGAGAGTGAGAGTAAGAACCTCATGAATGAGATCAATAAACATGGAGCATGTGTTGACTTCATTGGGACTCTAACAGAAGATACAAACACAAATATAAGAACATTAGAAAGGATACAAAAATCTACTGCAGAGGTTGTTGTCTTGTGTGGGGGGCTTTTTCGTACTGAACCTTTAATTTCCCTTGTAGAGACAATGATAAAAGACAAGACTTTGGTCATTCCACAAACGTGGCTTCATTTGTATTCCAACATGCTATTTAATGGCAGTCTCATTTTCTTTAATGAAAACAACTTGTGTTATAATAGAAGTAAATCCAAACTAGATGAATTGGCTTTAAATGAAAGCATTTTATATACAGACGTTTACTTTTATATGGAAAGATGTTTGACACTAGATAAAGAGAAGGATGATTTATTTCAGAAGGCTTATGGAACAGACTTTAATAATTGTTCCAGTTTAGAAATATCAGTTTTGCCACAAGATCCTAATTACCAAGTGTACAGAGCAGCAACTGGATTGGCACATGCAGAACATCTCATGCTCTCCTCATCTGGAAAATCCCATCATAAAGATATCCACAAATACATTCACAGAAAACAGGTAACAAATATGATTCAAAAAAGCAGAAATACATTGCTGACATTTTCTAATAATCTATAGGATTGAATATGCTTTATCTAAATCATTTCTAGTTTTCAATGATCCGTTCCAATTAAAATATACATATTAAGACATCTTACATTTTGAGTATGCAAACAATTGTACCAATTTGATTAAGTTTTGTATTCAAAATTCCAGTTTTTGGAAATACAATTAAAACTTATACCTGTGACTCATGGACTGTTTGATCACCACAGCTAGAAACAAAATGATCAAAATAACCAAAACTACACCAACAGTTGCAAAGTATAAGAAATGGCAAATAGAAAGATAACACTTTGCAGAAACAGAACCCATCCATTCTGAGCAGTATAAGCCTGTCACTATCATTATAATATTGGGCAATATTCAGTATACGGAGTTGTATTTCGTGAAGGACTATCTAGGCCTGAAAGAACTTCTCAGCAGTAAATGGACAACATTTGAGATTGACATCATGTTTTGTTACATTGTTCCACAGAAATTGAAAGGTTCTGACAACCCAGACTGTAACAAATGCTTAATGTGGCTTAAATAATATATATTTAGATATCTGTGGAGTGCAGGACTTTCTTTCTTTCTTTTCTGTCTTTTCTACCTCAACATTGAAACACATTTCTTTTACCTGTGTCCAACAAGGCAACAACAGATTTAAAGCCATGTGAAAACCTGATGTCTGCAGATCTGAAATACTAAAGCTTTTAAACATTAGTTGTTTTCTTAGGGAAAAAAATTAACGTGCCACTAGAACATGCAACACACTTTTGAATGTATGCAAACTTTAAACATTGACCTGAGTTTTCCCAGGTTGTTGCGTTTACTCAGGGTTTGGTAAAAAAAAAGGTGTAACCTAATGATTGGCAGTTGGGCATAGGTATTTGCATAGCTTGGGATTTAAACTTTGTTTAAATGAGAGTTTTCTTTTTTGCCTTTTATGTTGTACTCTGTGCAGGCTGGTATGTATATGTACATAATTATAATTATTGTTGAAATTGATTATTTGTTTATTTTAAAATGTATGATGTCACAGAACCACAAAGCATGCTGGGAGCCTTGGGTATAAAAGGCCACTCCCAGTCAACAACAATCAGTCTGGGAAAGAATGTTCTGATGCCATGCTATATAACACCTTACATTCTGTTTTAAAGGGGTTGTTCACCTTTTAGATAACTTTTAGTATGATGTAGAAGTGATATTCTGAGACAATTTGCAATTGGTTTTCATTTTTTATTATTGAAGGATTTTGAATTATTTAGCTTTTTATTCAGCAGCTCTTCAATTTCCATCTTAACCAATCTGGTAACTAGGGTGCAAATTCCCCTAGCAAGCATGCATTGGTTTGAATAAGAGACTGGAATATGAATAGGAGAGGCCTGAATAGAAGGATTAGTAATAAAAAGTGGCAATAACAATACATTAGTTGTAGTCTCACCGAACATTTGTTTTTTAGAAGGGAGTCAGCGACGCCCATTTAAAAGCTGCAAAGAGTAAGAAGAAAAAGGCAAATAACTATAATCTGGTATGGTGCCTATGGATTGGAGAAAAGATGATATTATTCCAATATTTAAAAAGAGATTATGATCTCGGCCTGGCAATTATAGGCCAGTAAGCTTGACATCTGTGGTGGGCAAATTATTTGAAGGATTGTTAAGGGATCACATTCAAAATGTTGTCCTAGTGAATGTCATTATGAGCAGCAATCAGCATGGCTTTATGAAAGATAGGTCATGTCAGACTAATTTGATTGCTTTTTATGATGAGGTAAGTAAGATGTCGTGGCTTGAGAAAAGACCGAGAATGGTCTGAAACGTTGCCAAGTGTTTGGGGTCAGAGCCCATATCCCAATAAAGGCATTTTAAGAAAAGAAATCACTGACTGGTGCCGTCAATAACTAATGTGGTAAGTAAGATGCTGGACAGTGGGGGGGGGAAGTAGATTTGATCTATTTGGATTTTGCCAAAGCGTTTGATACTGTGCCCCACAAACGACTGCTTTCTAAACTAAAGGTCTGTTGGGCTTAATGAAGTCGTTTGCACATGGATAGGAAACTGGCTACAGGATCGGGTACAGAGGGTGGTTGTTAATGGGACATTTTCTACTTGGAGTAAGGTTCTTAGTGGGGTCCCTCAGGGCTCAGTATTGGGTCCACTTTTATTGAACTTGTTCATTAATGACTTAGGGAAGGGTGTTGTAAGATGACACAAAACTATTCAGCCCAATTAATTCCATCCAGGATGTGGCACTTGCAACAGGATCTTGACAAACTGGCAATCTGGGCAGCTACTTTGACAGGAATGACTGTTGGTGCTCCCGTCTTCAGCAGCGTCCATTCCAAGATGGCAACTAAGCTGGTAAAGGGAAAATCTTAGCTATGAGGAAAGACTGGCCAAATTGGGGATGTTCACGCTGGAGAAGAGGCGCTTAAGGGGAGATATGATAACTATGTATAAATATATAAAGGCATCATATAATAATCTCTCTAATGATTTATTTACCAGTAGGAGGGGGTCCCACTGTATAGAGCACTGGTAAGGCCCCATCTAGAATATGCTGTACAGTTTTGGTCTCCATCACTCAAACAGGACATTATTGTATTAGAGAGGGGACAGAGAAGGGCAACTAAGCTGGTAAAGGGAAAGTCTTAGCTATGAGGAAAGACTGGCCAAATTGGGGATGTTCACTCTGGAGAAGAGGCGCTTAAGGGGAGATATGATAACTATGTATAAATATATAAGGGCATCATATAATAATCTCTCTAATGATTTATTTACCAGTAGATCTTTCCAACTGACACAAGGTCACCCATTCCGATTAGAAGAAAAGAGGTTCCGCCTAAATATTCGGACGGGGTTTTTTACAGTAAGAGCTGTGAAGATGTGGAATTGTCTCCCCGAATCAAATGTACTGGCTGATACATTAGATAAAAATTAAAAAATTGTAAGAAAACAAAGTTAGTCCTTAGTCCAGTTCACTTCTGCCGATCCTGCTTCAGCCTCTCAACTGTGTTTTTTTTATACATGTGTAAGAAATGGATCAGCGCCTCTGGCAATGGAGAAAACAAACAACAGAGAAATACAAAGTGTATAGAGTAGTATTTCCAAACTTCAAATTGAACACCAAGTGCTGAAATGGTCCTTTAAATTCAGATTGAACTATCCAAAAGAATATCAAGTGTGCTTCCCCTTCAAACAGCCTTTAAATCCTCTTTATCATGCACATGTGATCTTTAGAGGTACTTCCACCAAGGCCGAGTGAAATGCCTCCTTACAAGAGAGTAGTATTTAACTTGCATGTAATGTTATCTGTGCTGGGTAATTCTCCTCCTCTGACACTCCGTGGGTATCCCCATGTAAAACAGGACATATATAGTGTAATCCGTTTTATTAAAAGTTAAAAGATATAACAATTTTTGCACTCACATCTTTTTCATTAAAAAAGCGTTCGTAAGCAGACTTTCTTTGCAGGTTGCCAAGTTGTATCCGGGATAGAGGTACTGCCGGCTTCCCCTTCTCCCTTGTGGCTTCCCCCTGCAAGCTGCTGTTCTGTCCCCACCGCCTGACGCGTTTCACTGATCCAATCAGCTTCCTCAGAGGCATGGGGTGTGTAGTTTTCTTAAAAGTCGATTGTGGCTGGTTTCCATGGTTACCCTTCCGGTGTGTCTCCTTATGCGTTCCATTCTGCGTTCCAGCCCTCTGTTGGAAGGATCTTCTTTGTTCCGTTGCTATTCCTATGTGTCTGGGCAACCGAGCGTCCTGCTTATTTGAGTTCTGAATCCATCGAACCTGAATACTCCCTTATTTTGCGAAAACGAGTTTGGGAGGGATGCATTTTACAAAACATTTTGTACATTTTAGCGTTGTTATTAATATTCTGTTTGAAATTATACAGTTTATAAAGAATCCTAGATATTTTCTTATTAACTGATACCCCCTGACAATCCATTGTATCTAGAATTATTTTTTAAAATATTATATCTTATAGTGTTTTGTGAGCTTTCAATAAATTAAATCTATAAAATTTCTATTTCTTGCCAGAGGTGCTGATCCATTTCTTACACATGATACATTCGATAGCTATAAGAAGGGGTTGGGTGGCTTTTTGGCATGTGAGGGAATATAGGTAGTGATGGGCGAATTTATTTGGCATTTGTGAATAAATTAGTGAAACTGCCACGAAAATTCACTGTTATTTTTTGGATGCCGGCGCACATTCAGCAGCGAAAATGCGCAGGCATCCAAAAAATCCATCCAAATCGAGACGCCGACATTGTTTTGCTAATTTTTTGCCATATTTCGAATTTCACAGGAAATTCAAGAATTTTTCATACAAGTTGATCCAGGGACTAGTCTGAGCTATTTTGGAGTCAGGAAGGCATTTTTCCCCCTCTGAGGCAAATTGGAGAGGCTTCATTTGGGGTTTTTTGCCTTCCTCTGGATCAACTGGCAGTTAGGCAGGTTAAAAAAAATTAAAAGGTTGAACTTGATGGACGTGTGTCTTTTTTCAACCTAATTTACTATGTAACAATGTATAAAACTATAAAAAAAAATAAATAATGAAAACCAATTGAAAAGTTGCTTAGAATGGGCCATTCAATAACATAATAAAAGTTACATTAAAGGTGAACCAACTTGCCCACACCACTCAGACATTATACTGTTTGTCTCTAATGTAATAGCCACAAAACACATTAAAAGGGCATTAACATTTATGTTTAACATTAACATTCTATCCTGTTCAAAGCATATTAATTCACATCTAATATATATCTTTATAGTTTATTGATTGTAAGATCTGTGCCCTCTTCACCTCCTGTAATCATCAGACTATCAATGTATCTGTGTGTTTGTTCTGTAACCTTATTGTACTGAACTGTGGTTCATAAATAGGTATTAACAGTAATAATTTTATTTTACAGTTACACCGATATCTAAGAAATGTGCGCTTCACTGAACCTTGTGGAACAGAAATAAATATCAATGAGATCAACAAATCTCCTGTAAAGTTCAGGATTCAAACTTGGCTTTTTTATTTTGTGCCAGACATGAAGCTAAGAACAGTTGGTAAATATGTTTGGTCAGGTTCTGAAAGTTCTCTTCAAATTGATATCCAAAAAATATATTGGAAAAAAGACACCAATAACCAGGTAAGAATAATTTCATATGCCGCTTGTAATTAAAGAAAACACATTTTGAAGAGCAAATGTATCACTCTAAGCCCACTAGAGTCCATTTTTCTGATATCATTATATATAAATGGCATCATTCAGGAACTTACTTAATTTGGCATTTATTTATTTCAAATTTCAAGGTGCTCTGATTTCATGAAAAAAAAGTGCCACCATTTTGAATCTGTGGTAGGAAAAAAAGTGCCAGGTAGTGTGCCAGACACAAGGCCAGATTTGCCATTAGCTGCTCTAAACTAAGAATTTTAGGTTCTGGGTGGCAAGTTGCAGAAATGTATCACAGATGGGCTCCTCATCAAATCAGTCAAAGTGAGGGTACAAGGCTGGATCAGACTACAGTACATCATCTTGGCATTGGAATGGGGATGATCAGTGGTCTCAGCTTTACAGACAGTGGAACTATAAATACTAATGCTGTTCACTATTTAAATATGGAGATTTATTATTCATGAACAGTTGTGTCAGACACAAATCACACTTGAATATTGAAGTTTGTACTTTAATCTACTGTCTAATACTGTAAATAATCTGAGCTAATTGTTTATGGGAACTGAGGTTTCCCAATTGCTCCATCAACTACAGCACATGAGACGGGTTTATTCACATTACCTGGATGATAATTAGCACTGGCGGATGGAATTAAAAATGGACCACATAATTACCACTACAATCTTATAAAGAAGTCAGAAGCCAAGATTTAAATCATGATACATTAGAATCCTTGCTGTATATACATAATTACTACTTGACTTTTGGGATCAACCATTGGACAACATGGATCTGCAGAATCAGACTCATACATCTAGAATGCAAAAAGGAAAGGTTGTGGGAGCACTTCATGTCTATATAAAAATGTACTAAAATACAATGGAAGTGCTACTGATCTGGCCAAATTAATTACAGACATAGAGAAAAAGAAGAGAGATTGATCAATGCACATTCACTGGTCAGATACATGTATTTACAAAGACAGTGGTTTTTTAGTTACAAAATGATGATCATAAGATTGATAAGCCACCATACCACATCAAGGTTAAACCAATATGCTGCCATTCTGTTCAGAAGTTTGACAGCAATGCTGCAGGCCAGGCTTCCATGTGGTTGTAGCACCCCCCACACCCATCCCTTTAAATGGTTGCCCCATACCTTTGGAAATGGGTGTTGGTCTGTGCAGTCTCTCTCTCTCTTAAAAACTACAAGTGGGCGAGGATTAATTTCATGGAACCAATGGTCTAGGAGGTTATCTCTCCCCTATATAAGGTAATGGCGGGGAGGACTAAGCCACATGATTGAAACCAATGCCCAGGTCGGGAGACATGTGTTTCAGGTAATGCTCTTATGCCGGGAGGCTTTAGCAATTGAGTATTATGACCAGAGTTAAATAGTTAGGGACCGCCATCTTGGTTTTACCTTGATGTGGTATGGTGGCTTATCATGTTATCATCATAATTTTGTAACTAAAAAAAACCCTGTAATCTTTAGATTACTTATATGAGGGGACCAGGGAACGTGCATTGATCAATCTCTCCTTTTTTTCTCTATGTCTGTAGTTAAACATCTAATATACTCTAATATGGACATTAGGAACTTTTAACAGAAGATTCTAAAGCTGGCCATAGACGCAAAGATCCGATTGTAAGAATCAAGGATTCATACGATGTTCAGACCGTGTGTGGAGAGTAGCGACATTTTTCGCCCGGTGGAGATCGGTAGTTTGGTCGATCGGACAGGCTGCCAATAATATCTCTGTATGTATTGACGATCAGACGATTTTCAGAGGGAGACTGTCACAAGCTTCGTACAATTACTGTCAGGGGCAGAACATCGGCTGTTTAACTACTTTATTTGATCTGACTGGTTAGTGGCAGGTCGGGATATGGGAAAGTCCGATCATATGTTGATTCGTACAATCGGATCTTTGCGTCTGTGGCAGCTTTAGACTCACAAATTTATATGTGAATGGGATTATATATATACAAGGGGCCCCTTGATCTAATCTGCATTGTCTTTATGTTTATGGGTTAGGCAGTGTAATTATGCTGGTTAAAGGTATAAGTGATTGATTGATCTCCAAGGTCTCCATTATACCAATTGACACAAGTGCAAGTGTGTATCATCCAGTCATTATGGTACCATGAATCTCATTGTTTGAGGTGAAGGTTTCAAGTTACATAACTGAAGGAATTGTGAAAATTACAGGGTAACAATGCCAAGAATCCATGTATGTTGCTGACAAGAGGTATGGCAGCCCCCTTCTGTTTAGGGATGATTGTTCCAGAGAGATATGAAATGGGATGGTTGCTGTTGAAAGCCTGGAGAGTCCTGGCCCTGAGGAGTTAACCCTTGCTTACTCAGAGGCTGCTTAGTCAGAACAATCTACATGGGGATTCTGCTATCATTACACCAGCAATTTAACGCCACTTCCAATGATGTAACTGTAATTGGACACCTACAGAAATAAGATTCATGGTACCATTGTGACTTGTTCATATTTTCACACCAGAGTTTTTGCTAACACCTACCTAAATAAGTTCAATGGAACCATTGTGATTGGATGTTGGTGGTTATATAAATATTAAAGGTGTAAAATGCTGGGGAATTTCTTACCTCTCAGTTGAAGTGAAGAAGCCACTCAGATGAGCTGAGAAAAGATCCAGATGCTTTTGTGCAGAAAGATTCAAGAGAGATCAAGAGCTTGATTTGATGTTTTTTGTAGTGATGAGCCCAAGTTTCAACAAGAGAAGAGACCAGCTAAGCAATTTATAAGCATACAATTCTAACGTTGTTCTAACGAAAATGGCAGAGCAGAACAATTTCTTTCAATTTAATCTTGCTGAATAATAAAAAAATGAATAAACCCTCAAATTCAACCCTCTAAGTAAAATCCTTTGAATTCGAATATCGAAGTAAAAATCATTCGATCGAACGATAAAATCTTCGATTCAAACAATTTGAAGGATTTTAATCGATCGAACAAAGGATTTTACTTCGATCAAAAAAAGCTTAGAAAACTGATGGGGAAGGTCTCCACAGGCTAACATTGTACCTCGGTAGCTTTAAACTGGCAAAATATGTAGTCTAAGTTTTTTTTAAAGAGACAGTACTTTTGAATGGTCTATTGTATGGTCGAATAGTCGAACGAGTTTTAGTTCGAATCGTTCAAATCGAAGTCGAAGGTCGTAGTAGCCTATTCGATGGTCGAAGTACCCCAAAAAATACTTCAAAATTCAACATTTTTTCATTCGAATACTTTACTCAAGCATAGTAAATGTGCACCAAAATGTTGAAATTAACCTGTTTTTGAATGTGAAACCCTTTTGACACCCCTTTGTCAGTGTTACATGCCCTGTGTGGCACTTACCTGATGGCACAAGACAAAGCTGAGACACTCCACAGGGGTATTGTGAGAGGCTGGGTTCCTGGTACTTACTGTGCACTGTGCCTCCACCCAGTGGGATCCGGGAATGCACCTATGGCTGGCCCCACTAGGAACACAGTAATAAAGCACACACGGTATTTGTTAAACTGAATAACCTAAATAAATGGCCAACTTGTACAAATATCACTCCTAACCAGGTGGGAGTAGGGGCCTCACTATCTAACTCACTTGCTCTAACTATCTACCTAACTAAAAGGCAATGTCTTTTAATTTCCTTTCACAAAACAGTCTCTGTATCTTCAAGTACTTCTTTAGGGTATTATCCCTTTAAACAAAAAACTCACTCGAAATCTTTTTTGGATTCTTTACAGTTTCTCTTCAGGTGAGTCCAGACTGCCAGACTTTTCTTTTCTGCCAGGTTGTGCTACTTCCTTCCAGGCCACTCACTAGGTGTTGTGTCACTTCCTGCTGCACTGAGATCACTGAACAGCTGGTTGCTAGGTAACAACATACAGCAACAGACACAGACTCTATGCATGAGCCCTTATAGGGATACGTGCAAGGGTTTTGTACTAATTGCCTGCAAATGTTTAAATACAAAGAGCTGAATACTCAATAATACAGTTAACAATATTTTTATTCTGATTTGTAGATTCTGAAGTCCCAGTGTTCTCCAAACTGCCCTCCCGGCTACAGAAAAGTCCCAAGGGAAAGAGCGCCGCCCTGCTGCTATGACTGTGCCAGATGCTCAGAGGGGGAGATCTCCAACTTAACTGGTAACTAGTCATGTTGTAAAGAGAAAACAATAAACAGCCAGAACACATATATGCTGTAAAGTGAGGGCAACTCTGTGTTTACTGTGTTAAACAAAAGAATAAGTTAACACAGAGGCTCCTCCTCACTTTGCAGCATATTCTCGTGCTGGTCATTTATTATTTTCTGGAGACCTGTGTGGGTAATGTCCACTTATACAGCTGTAGTACCAGTAATCTACGTAGAGGCCTGATGTGTCTGGGAGCTTTGTTTCTAATGTTTTAAATATGTAGAAAATGAAGGTTCACGGTAGAGCAATTGTGTTCAATTTAAATTGCTTTCATTCTGGGTGCATAGCACAACATGTTTTGGACCTCTTGGGTCCTTCCTCTGGTGCAGTTGAAGGACCCAAGAGGTCTGAAACATGTTGTGCTATGCACCCACAATGAAAGCAATTTAAATTGAACACAATTGCTCTCCAGTGAACCTTCATTTTCTACATATTATATACATTCTGGAAGTGGCAAAACCAGATCACTGTCAGATTGAGCAGCCCAAACACTCAAGAAATGGTTTGTAGCTTAAAATACTTCTATTTTTGGACATCTTAATGTTGTAAACACTTACGGTTACAAAATTTAGGGTTACAATGAAAGTAACATATTGGTTGGTCCATAGTTTGAATGTGGCAAACAAATGAGCCAAGATCTTTCCAAATATTTTGGAAATCCAGAAAGAAATCCTAAGGACTCCTATCTCTTTTAGCAGGAGCAAAAATATGAATTTAAGGCAATAGGAATCTAGAGAATAATTGATGATATTATGTTTTATTGTTGGCTGGCAAGCCACCGCAAACTAAGTATATATTAATCAATCAATAAATTGATATCAAATATCAATCTCCAAGTGTTTGGAAACTTAACAAAACTGGAAGGACTTGCACCTCGCAATGGTTGTCCAAAATGAAAAATGGCTTCCCCTCATCATGTGTCTACGTGCAAAAGATGCATCTGCTTTAGGGGGAGCACTCCACAAATACCCCGCCAGTCAGAACTGGTCCATGGACTGAGCGATGCCCAAACCCAAGACACAAGACCAGTATGGATTGCTATAAAAAGGCTGCATATAATGTAGCCTTTGAGTCTACCAGAAATAAACAGCTTTTGTACTCACAAGTACCTTTATTGAATGGCACTAATTCATGCAACAGTTATGCCCAACTATGCATAAATGCAACCACAGTCATGCAGAGTTGGATGCAGTCATTGCATGAATTGGTAAATGACCGATATAAATTGGTCTTGCTTAAGTTTAGAATCATTTCATAAAGAATAAGCATCATAACACTGCTTCATGTCTTGCCATAGTAATACAAGGTGGTTTCTAAGCAAAAGAAAACAGTAGTGAGCCATAGTGATGTGCTTCACCATAAATTTTGTGAAACTGCTAAAAAATGTGGGTGACCTTGTTGCTCATGCAAGACGGACTCACAGCACCATGCAAATTGTGTATAATCTTAAAAAGCCTTTATTGGATTTTCTGGCTTGGATCTCAAACGAACAACGTTTCAGGCCTCTATGGCCTTTTGTCAAAAGGCCATAGAGGCCTGAAACGTTGTTCGTTTGAGATCCAAGCCAGAAAATCCAATAAAGGCTTTTTAAGATTATCCAATAAAGGCTTTTTAAGATTATACACGATTTGCATGGTGCTGTGATTCCGTCTTGCATTGCTTATCCGGTTGGAGTGGACAACCTCGCACGTGCACCTGCTTGACAAATTTGTGGTTTGGGTGAGTGCTGACCAATTGTTCCAGTTGACCTTGTTGCTCACTCAAAATGCATTATAGTCAATGGGAAGTTTTTGTCAATGGGTGTTGTTTCACACTCCAAATGCATTGAAGAGAATGGCCATTTAATTGTTGCATCTTTTCCTCTGGGAATTTGCAGCAAATTTTACTGAGAAAAAAAATCCACAAATGTTGAAATTTCAAATTGAAACTCCATGATGGAAATATTTTGCTTTGTTTACATTTATATATACAGGATTTCAAAATGTGTTTTTTTTTTTTTTTGTTTTTGCACACCAACAAAAATGTTTGTTCTAGAATTGTTTCCAGAAAATTCAGCATGCAAATTTTAGATCTGCACTAAATCTAAAAAAACAATTGGGAGCAGGCATTTAAAGAAGGCAAACTTCAACCAGGTCAATAGTTCAAAGTGGAGAAAGTTTATTGTGTCCACAGCCTTATGGGTTTTGTGTCATCAACACTTAATCATAGGCTCTGGGACTTCTTTGAGTGCCTGCTCCCAATTGGTTTTTCGGTTTGTCCGCTATCCATGCTGAGGGCTAAGGGCAGTGCACCTGGGCTAGTGCCCTATTGTGGTGGGTAATCATTTACCTTTGAAGACCCTTATTCTGCACTTACTTATTTAAACTTGTTATTCATCTTAAATTAGAAGACAATACAATGTGCCAAGTGCCGATGTGTTGTGGAATGTTTTGGAAGTGACAATTAGGTGAAGCTGTGGGTTGAGTTACTTAAAACGGATGGGGTGTTTGTAGAGGAGTGTATGAGAGACATGCTTAGCACCTCTGAATAACTATGAATTAATGTTATGAGATGACCTGTCAATTTTTAATATGACTCAGATGTTCAAAACCCTAATCTTAAACGAACTTTCTAACAGGTCATGTTTAACGTTAATGTTACAATATTCCTAACTTGGATAATAGATTTATTCTTTGTTTACAGATATGGAATATTGTCTAAAATGTCACATCTATGAATGGCCAAATAATGAGAAAACCATGTGTATTGAGAAGCAAACTGAGTTCCTCTCATATGAAGCTGATTCCCTAACTCTGGTCTTTCTTGTCCTCTCTGTGGTGTCTATTTCATTAGTAACAGTTATATTAGGAATTTTTATTTCATTTCGAGACACTCCATTAGTGAAGGCCAACAATCGCAATCTGAGCTTTATTCTCCTTTTCTCCATCAAGCTGAGCTTCCTCTCTGTGTTTTTGTTCCTTGGTCGCCCATCTGATATAACCTGCATCCTCCGACAAACCTCTTTTGGGATCAGTTTCTCCATAGCTATGTCTTCTGTCCTGGCAAAAACAATTATGGTTTGTATTGCTTTCAAAGCCTCCAAGCCTGACAGTCCCTGGAGAAAATGGTTGAGAGTCAAAATCACATATTTTATAGTTATTATTTGTTCATTCATTCAGTTTCTAATTAGTGCTATCTGGCTGACCATTTCTCCACCATTCATGGAGCTCAACATTCTGTCTGAACCTGGAAAAATCATCATTCAGTGCAATGAGGGCTCTGTAATTGCCTTCTATATTGTCCTCTCCTACATGGGATTGTTGGCATCTGTGAGTTTCATTGTAGCTTTCTTGGCTCGGACATTACCGGACAGTTTTAATGAGGCCAAGTACATCACTTTCAGCATGTTGCTCTTCTGCAGTGTTTGGATCACAATGATCCCGGCCTATCTGAGCACCAAAGGCAAATACATGGTGGCAGTGGAAATATTTGCCATTATCTCTTCGAGCTGTGGCCTTCTCTTCTGTATATTTCTACCCAAATGTTACATTATTATATTTAAGCCAAATAGGAATACAAAGCAATATTTACTGGGGAATAATAAATAGAGAACTGTATCAGTAAACATGACTTATTTGATGCCATTTTATATGTAATAATCTATAATCTTTAGGCTCTCCATTTGCTGATCTATTTCAAAGCAAAGTAGGACAGTCTCACATGCTCTTCGATACAGATAAAAAAATATGTTTCTGTATGTACCTATTAATGCAGCTTGCTAAGGGAAGTCTGGAATTATCACCATATTAGGGTGGTCAAAGACAGGAGGAAGAGGAGGATGGGTCAAGCAGGCAGAAGAAATGATCATGGATGGATTCTAATGAAGTCTTGGAGAGGCAAAGCCTCATGTGGCTGGTTAATATGCTAGCAAAGATGTAAAGAGTCTGTAATATTTCCTCTACTTTATACATACTACTAGGGCATTTTCTAGTATTTTGTTCCTTAAAGTCTTATAAAAAAAATGACTTCAATTACAGTGCATTCTCTCCATGATCATATTAAAATATTCATTTCTTTAATTTATTTAAATCCTTTAAAAATGGTCAGCATTAGCTCAGTGCAATAAACAACTTCTTCAATGCAATAAACAACTATTGATGCGTTTCATACCACATTTCCTAAACGTTGACAAACCATTTGCTATTTGCAACTATATCAGTTTCCCTAACCACAAGCAAATCCTTAAAGGGATCACTTAAAGGAATTCCGTAAAGGTGTCTTACCACTAAACTATAACTTATACATTTTATTTTACTTTTCACAATATTAAAAACAATACCAAACCGTACATATAAAGCTGGTGGAAACACATGTACCTATGGATATCAGGATTTTAGATTGAAGTCATATATTAGTTGTTATCATATTCAATATATACAAATATTATAGAACAGGACACTAGTATAGAACTGATGTGTTGTAGAAGAAGCACAAGGTTAACCCTTTGCCTGCCAAGCATGTATGGCGTATGTGCTGGCAGGTAAATGCTCAGGCTGCCAAGAACGTACATGGCACATTCTTTAGCAGCTAAGCCCTTTCTCTGCCTCAGCTTTTGCTGCCTCCGCAGAGAGTGGGGATGGAAGACAGTCAAGGCAAAGAGGCTGGGGGGCTGTCAAGTTGGATCTGTGACTCAATTGTCGCAGATCTGATTTCAAAGTAGCCGACACATCTCGTGGAGCGTCTGCTAATAGACTTACATGCTTCCTGCCTGCAGAGCTGCCCGCGCACTTCCTGCTGCGCAACAACTCGCTGTCCAGGACTCCTCCAGTGATCCTCCTGCTTCAAAAATGGTAAGTGCATATTGTTTTTTAACACTTACATACACGTACAGTACATTTATTCACTTACACACTCATTTTAGTAAAGATTGGTGTTTTCCATTTTTTGTTTTAGCACACTGTGTCCTGTTTGTACGGTTATTTTCATATATTTGCACTCTTATTAGTGCACAAACATGTATACACAAAAACTCACAAACAGGTTTTTTTTTACGTATTCATTGTACTCTTATCTTTTGTTGTTTTTTTTGCCTAAAAAAGGAGACAAAAATTTGCACATTGAAAAAAATTGTTGTGTCAACACAAAATTGCTGCCCATTCAGTCCAATGTGTTTAGCTAATTTTTTACCATTTCTAAAATTAAAGCAAAGTAAAACAGGACAGATTCACTCATGACTAATATTGACACTTACTGTACATGTGCTTGAGTGAATACATCATTTTAATAGTGTAGAATGTGTGTGGTTCTTTTTTTGCTGATATTCAGGACAACACCACATGATAGTGCTGGAATAACATTTACTTTACTTGGCTTAATAAAACTGACCACTACATGTGTGCATCATGTGTGCATTTTGGAAAATCAAATGAGGGTCTGTTACAGACTTAGCAGAAATGCATATAAAAACTCTCTAGAAATATATATTCCGCAGGCCAGCATAAAATTGCAGACGAAGGAGTTAATTAAAGGCCTCTCTTATTTAAAGACATCAATACTACATACCGTAAATACTCGAGTATAAGCTGAGTTTTTCAGCATCCTAAATGTGCTGAAAAAGTCTACCTCGGCTTATACTCGAGTCAGTGGGCAGTAGCTGAGCTTGCAGTCACTTTTTTTTTTATTTAATAGAAATTTTACAGAGAAATTGTTGACAGTTATATAAAAAGATAAAAAGATAAAAAGTAGATTGAAAAAGTAGATTAAAAAATATAAGACAAGTGCTACATAAGTTTTAACAAGTCCATTGTACCATATTAACACGTTACCAAAAACTTTAACAGAAAAACCCTGCATACTGTTATTTCAATATTGTTATTCTGGCTGTTACACTTGCCTGGAATATCCATAGTATCTTAATTTGCATAATCCTTATCTAGCCTGTCCCTAAATTAAGGTTACTTATTTAGAAACCTGACCCATGGTTCCCAAATTTTCCAATATTTATCACTTTTGTTATGGATAATATGTGTTATTTCTTCCATCTTCCTAGTGTCTTCTACTACCTGTTGCCACTCCAAGTAACTGGGAGGGGCCAACTCCTTCCAATGTCTAGGAATTAACGACCTGGCCGCATTCAATAAATGCAAGGTAAGAGGGTCCCTCAATATTACATTTTTATCCATAACTAGGCTTAACAGGATTAATGGAGCATCCACCACCGCCAGGTTTGACTTCGTTACTTCTGTTATTACACTTACTATTTTACCCCAATAAGCATTCAAATCTTTACAATTGAACCAGATATGAACATGAGTTCCCTTATCTTGCCCGCATCTCCAACATTTATCTGTATGTTCTGGAAACATCCTTTTCAACTTAACTGGTGTAAGGTGCCATCTAGTTACTAATTTATAATTCATTTCCTTCACTCTTATCACTCTAGATGAACTATGAACTAATGCCTGAATCTTATTCCACGTTGAGGGGGAGATATTGATATTTAATTCCTTTTCCCACTTCCTGCACGCTGTCTCCTTACCCAAAGTGATGTTTGATAGTAATAGTTTATATAAACTGGAGATTGCTTTATTAAGGGTTTCTTTGCATTCCAGTATATTTTCCCATTTAGTTTGCTCTCTATTCCAATCTGCCTCTTTAAATTTAGAGATAAAATGACACAATTGACAGTAATTCCATGGATCTCTCGAGTATTTGCTCCATTTCTTTTGAATTTCTTGTAATGATATTATTTTGTTATTCACCAAAAAATCACTTATTCTTGTGGGTCTGCCCTCTATTAATTGCCATTCCTTAAAAGCTCCTTGCTCTAGGCTAGGGATAAATGAAATATTCTTCACTAAAGGTTGTAAAATGAATGGGGTTTCAGACAGATGCATCTTTGTTCTATTACTAAACCATATCTTAAATGTGGGAGCTATTAGTGGGTGGTCCTTCACCCTTTTCGGTAGACATTTGGGATCACTCCAAAGAAAATTTAACAAATGTTTCCCTACCCACTGTTGTTCCAGAACCACCCACTCTTTCTTCCTATCCTCTACAGACCATTTTTTTATCCGTGCTAAATGAATTGAAGCTTGCAGTCACTTTTAATCATTCCTATACCAACAGTTTCCTTCGGAGAGACTGCAATATCAATGCAATATCTGTTGGTTATATGAAAGATTAACAGTGACTGCAAAATCACACAGCGCCATCTGTTGGTTATATGAAAGAATAACAGTGCACCCTCTGTTGGTTATATGAAAGAATAACAGTGACTGCAATATCACACAGCGCCCTCTGTTGGTTATATGAAAGAATAACAGTGACTGCAATATCACACAGCGCCCTCTGTTGGTTATATGAAAAAATAACAGTGACTGCAATATCACACAGCGCCCTCTGTTGGTTATATGAAAGAATAACAGTGCACCCTCTGTTGGTTATATGAAAGAATAACAGTGACTGCAATATCACACAGCGCCATCTGTTGGTTATATGAAAGAATAACAGTGACTGCAATATCACACAGTGCCCTCTGTTGGTTATATGAAAGAATAACAGTGCACCCTCTGTTGGTTATATGAAGGATTAACAGTGATGGCAATATCACACAGCACCCTCTGTTGGTTATATGAAAGATTAACAGTGATGGCAATATCACACAGCACCCTCTGTTGGTTATATGAAGGATTAACAGTGATGGCAATATCACACAGTGCCCTCTATGGGTTATACGAAAAATTAACAGTGATGGCAATATCACACAGCGCCCTCTGTTGGTTATATGAAAGGTTAACAGTGACTGCAATATCACACAGCGCCCTCTGTTGGTTATATGAAAGAATAACAGTGACTGCAATATCACACAGCGCGCTTTGTTGGTTATATGAAAGAATAACAGTGACTGCAATATCACACAGCACCCTCTGTTGGTTATATGAAAGAATAACAGTGACTGCAATATCACACAGCACCCTCTGTTGGTTATATGAAGGATTAACAGTGATGGCAATATCACACAGCACCCTCTGCACATGGTAGTGGGACAGTGGGACAGTGCACACAGTAATCTGTTTGGCAATTCTCTCTCACCATCAACTTTGCAAAGAAGTCCGGTTGATCGCTGGGGGGTCGATTTGGCAGAATGTGCGCTGCTGGGAGACAGGGCTGTAGTTGCGTCTAGGCTTATACTCGAGTCAATATGTTTTCCCAGTTTTCATAGGTAAATTAGGTACCTCGGCTTATACTCGGGTCAGCTTATACTTGAGTATATACGGTAAATCATTTTTGTGTACATCATGAATACATCTTTATTTACATTTCCAAAGTTTCAAAGAGGCTATTATCATATTAAGAATTATTAAGCCTCAATTAACTATATTGACATGGCTATAACATTACCTTAGATGATCTTCAAAAAATAATGTTAATCTAACATATGACTTAATCTTTAAGTGCCAGCAGAATTTCACATTTCTGGTACGCGAAATGCCAGACATTTTTTTTAAACATTTGGTACTTGTTGAGTTTAACAAAGTTTTTCTGTAGAAAACCTCCATGAAACTAGCAAAATTATATATTGTTATATATTGTTTTTTTCGTTGTAAATTGGGCTTTGACATGCAAGTGGAATTTTGCAACTTTTCTGGAGATTTAGTGTTTATTTTGGGTGAAATTATAAAAAAAAAATTGTGTATATCTGGATTTTTTTTTCCACAGAAAAGTTAACTTTACTGCATTTTTTTGTGTTTGTAAAAGCCGTGATCCTGCCAAGTCTAACGATACCAAATATGTATCAGAAACCCACTTTTTTTGTCCAGGAGTAACCCCCAAACTAAAACAGCATTTTGTAGAATTTTACACCAGAACAAAGTAGATAGGCACATGTAACAGTTGATGCAGCATAACTTATATGTAAATCTAAATTATCCCTTCAAGTTTGGTATTTTTAGAAACAACAGACCTTCAGGTTTCTAGGGGTGCTGTAGTTTTCACCAGTGCATCATGAAATTCGAGCTTTTTTTGTTGCATTTTTAGTTTTTCTCTAAAATGTAAACTTAGACACAGGATCAGATGTAAATCTGACAAAATAACACTATTTTAAATGTTGAAACCACAGACAATTTGAAAGACAAACTTCTGAATAAAACAATACCCCATATGTATGGATACACATAGAGACCCAGCCACCAAACACCCCAAAACAGGAGCAATGCATAAGGGCAATTGCAGTTGAAAATCTGGGGGTTGTACTCTGTGTGTACTACTTGCAGTTTTTGAGTCTAAACACCCCCAAACTGTGAAATAACCCCACAAACCATATATTTCTGAAAAGTACACTTCTTCAGCTATTCAAAGATGCTATTCTCACTTTTCTACACGGAGAATTGCGGCCGCAGTCTTTCGTAGAAATCCGTGACTTTTTCTATACTAAAGGAAAAAAGATATACAAAGTTAGATTTCTCCATAAGTTTCCATGGTAACTACCAAAAACCTGCTCAATAACACTTTGAAAGTTCCTCTGAATGGAATGGTACCCCATATGTATGAATACATATACAGATGCAGCCACCAAACAACCCAAAACAGGAGCAATGTATAATATTGTGGCAGCAAATTTATGTGCAGTTCTCAACTCTTTTCATCCTAAACTGCCCCTTATCTGTAAAATAACCCCTCGGTCTTTCATAGAAGTTAGTGAATTGGTCTGAAATAAAGGAAAAAAGATATACAAAGTTAGATTTCTCCCTAAGTTTCCATGGTAACTAATAAAACCTGCTCAATAACAATCTGCAAGTTCCCCTGAATAAAATGATACCCCATATGTATGGATACACATAGAGACACAACCAACAAACACCCCAAAACAGGAGCAATGCATAAGGTCAATTGCAGTTGAAAATCTGGGGGCTGCACTCTGTGTGTACTACTTGCAGTTTCTCAGTCTAAACACCCCCATACTGTGAAATAACCCCACAAACCATATATTTCCGAAAAAAACACTTCTTTGGATATTCAAAGATGCCATTCTCACTTTTCTACATGGAGAATTGTGGCCTCAGTCTTTCATAGAAGTTAGCAAATTGGTCTGAAATAAATTAAAAAAGATATACAATGTTAGATTTCTCCCTAAGTGTCCATTGTAACTAGCAAAAAACTGCTCAATTAAAATCTGCATGTTCCCCTGAATAAAATGATACCCCATATGTATGAATACACATACAGATGTAGCCACCAAACACCCCAAAACAGGAGCAATGCATAATATT
The DNA here is from genome assembly GCF_017654675.1 of Xenopus laevis. NCBI lineage: Eukaryota > Metazoa > Chordata > Amphibia > Anura > Pipidae > Xenopus > Xenopus laevis. The sequence goes on from NC_054371.1 coordinate 4,009,877, forward strand.
GGGGCTGCAAATTTATGTGCAGTTCTCAACTTTTTTCATCCTAAACTCCCCCTTATCTGTGAAATAACCCCACAAACCATATATTTCTGAAAATTACACTTCTTCAGATATTCAAAGATGCTATTCTTACTTTTCTACACAGAGTATTGTGCCCGCAGTCAAATGTAGAAGCCATTAATTTGGTCTGAAATAAAGGAAAAAAAGACATACAAAGTTAGTTTTCTCCCTAAGTTTCCATGTCAACTAATAAAAACCTGCTCAATAACAATCTGTTCCCCTGAATAGAACAATACCCCATATGTATGGATACACATAGAGATGCAGCCACCAAACACCTCAAAACAGGGACAATGCGTAATATTGGGGCTGTAAATTTATGTGCATGTATCCATAGCTCATCCAAAACTGCCCCTTACCGATGAAATAACCCCCAGAAACTATAGATTTCTTGAAATTAAACACTGTCAACTATTCAGAGATGCCATTCATACTTTACTATGTGGAGAATTGAGGCCACATTCTGCATTGTCGAACTCTGTGCTTTGGTCTGAAATAAAGGAAAAGACAATATACAAAGTTAAGATTTATCCCCAAGAATTCTCCTGGAGAATTTTGGGACTACTTTATGGATCTATATCTGGGTGCTACTACCCCAAAATATAATTATATAGTGGAGTGGTTTTGAGTTCCATCTGTCCTGTGGTGTTACAATACCAATTGGTTTGCTTCTTCCTACACTATTTCACCAATGACAAAATCTGTACCACATTTACAAATCTATTGGTCAACAGAATCCATAGTAAATTTGGCCCATAAATTATGCAAGTGTCCTAAGAAGTTCAGGAATTTAGGTGGCAACAATGAGGATTGGGGCGTTAGCAGCTGAATCAATAAAATCATGCACCCCAGAAGTTTATAAAAAAGCTGGTGCCCCACTGGTAACAGACATGGCAAGTGATTAAAGTGCTATTCAGAGAGCCACTGAAACTTGTCTAACCTAAACACCACATATATTCAATTTGTGCTACAAGTACAAAAATGGATTGTTCCAACCACAACTTTTCAGGAAAAAATGCTGAATGTCTACAATAAAAACAAATCTAAACAGAAGACCATAGTTTTTCTGTCACCCTGTGCTCAAAAACCTTTACTGAAGACATATACTACCCACAAATCCAGAGATATCTAAATCTACAAAAACAAATGCAAATGTTGCTCAGAAATACAGACCAAACTATAGATAACTGCGCTGATAGAGGAGCTTTTGAGGTGCCAGTAAAATAAAAGACTTGTGGCATCAGCATTAGAGATGCACATCATCCCACGTATTCATCACGCACCACAAGTTCTATTGTGCGTCTTATTGGCCAACCAGCACCTCATTTCGCTATTTACCACCAGCGCAATACAAGTGCTATCCATAACACTACAACTGGCCTAAAACACCATTGCTCAACACAAAAACTGAATGCCTAGACTAAGTACAAACCTATATATAAGTTTTTACTGCTACACTGCACTGCTCACCCAGTGCCAAATCCTACACCAAAAATCCAAGATCACTGCTATACAGAAAAAAAACTGCCAACGTTTGCCTTGTCAAACTTTGTCATTGCCAGACATTTCTGGAACCTCCTGTACATCTCCAAACAAAAGGGCAGGGAGCAGCTGCAGCAGATAATTGTAAAAATTCAATTTTGGGCCTGGTTCTGCCATTTTGTAAACAACATAAGAATTATAAAGGGCCATTTGGATCATATAAATTGCTGCTTTTTTGTACCAGACCCTGGTTTTTCTGGTGGCATCGTAATAAGTTTGGATTTGGTCGGTTTTATCGATGCCGCCAATATGCTTACTATATTCTTTACAGAGTGGCTTTGATTTTGCGGGCCTATCGCCACTTCTGTGTTGGACAACTACACTCTCATTGTGGATAGTAGTAATCATAAAAAACATTTTTGGTGTCTGCAAATTTTAATGCCAGGAGCTCATCGCTTCTTAGAGCATTTACTTCTCCACGTTTCATCAGTTCCTTGGGCAGTCCTCTGCGGTTACGCCTAACAGTGTCACAAGCTGGGGTGTCCAACCAGTAAAGGGTTCTGAATAAGGGGATGCTTGTTTAAAAGTTATCCATGTATAAGTGGTAACCTTGGCCCAACAGTGGAGTTATGAGCTCCCAGACAATTTTACCACTGACAGTCAAATCAAGGGGACAACCTGGGGGTCTAAATTAGTGTCCTTTCCCTCGTAGATCATGAAAAAACTAATATAGCCTGTGCTGCTTTCACAGAACAAGAGTAGAAATAAAGTTTTAGCAAAATGTATGTGAGTGTGTGTGTAAGTATGTGTGTGTGTGCTTGACAAAAATGCCTGTAATTGTGTGAGTGTACAAAAGTGGGCTAAATGAGAAAGCAGAAACAAATTTTTTAAAAAAACTAATCACATTTAGAGAGATTAGAAAGAAATAAGTAACAATAAAATAACAATAAACAGTGTAAGGGTGTTGTAGTTCAGCTCACTGAATCCAAGGCAGGTAATCAAGGCGACCAAATCAGCAGGAGAACAGCAGGAGGGCTCCAACAAACACAAGGGTGCAGCAGAAGTGAAGGGGGCAGCTTCAGGAGGGCTGGATTTATTTGGGCAGCCGGAGGACGTCACAGCCATGCGCCCTGTTCTCCTATTGGCTTCCAGCGATGATCAGTGGAGAGACCGGTAAGCATGACCGATTTTGCTCGTTGCCTGGGGGTTCTGTGAAGATCCGATGTGTACTTGTAGTTCTAAGTGCAGCAGCAGTGCATCGAAACCCGGAAGTGCTCTAGATTGTAGAATCCAAGATTTGTGGCACTTTGGTCCTTTGATCCACAGAAGGTAGATTATATGATCTGCGGCAATTAAAGGGTTAATAGATGCAATAATTCATATGGATGCCCAACAACATTGTTTCTGTAACCTCTTTTTATCTGGGACCTGAACTGGAAAATAAAGTTATTTTCAGGAAAAAGATTTGCTCGTTTGCTGGCATGCCATTGTTGCTTTCGTTTTCCAAGTGACTATCAATATAAGGGGCTTTTGCCTCTGTAAACATGTAACACACCTATTGCACGTGACAAATAAGCATCAATAGTGACGCATAAAACACCAAATCCAGTGCAAGTGTTAAAACGTGCGTCCATGTTGACTCCGTGCGGCTGGTTGTTTTTGGCTGGTGTGGTGATGTGTATGAGCCATGCTGACACGGGTATACATAACTAAGGGCATGAAAATTGACTGCGTTGTGCAAATGTTCACCTTTGAAGGTACAGTTAATACATTGCTAAGGTATCTAAGGATGAACTTAATGTTTTTTTTTTTGTTTTAATCATTTTTATTGATTTCAACAAACATACAAAAATAAAAAACAAAACAAAAGAAAAATACACATCAAGCAATCGTGGGTAATATCAATAAGCTTCAGAATGCCTCCCAACGGTCTGACAAGTACAGAAATCACAATATCACATAGTCAGGCAGTGAAAAAGTGGCAAATAATGACAGATTACAGTGTAGCTGGTTCAGGGGTTACAATTCTTATACATTGGAGAGTCCAACCAGGGGTGCCATACAAGCTCAAATTTGCCCGGGCTGTCCCTCTGCAGATACACCAGTCGAGCCAATGTAAGATGTTCCTGTACCAAAGTCGTCCATAGTGCTATAAGAGGGGGTTCCCCTGCAAGCCATTTTAGAGCAATACATTTTCGGGCAAGAAATAGTGTTTCCCGTAAAAGAATAAGCATGGAATGTGACTTACTAAGATGAGATACTATCCCCAGCAAGCATCATCGAGGCGTAGCAGCGACCTGCAGCTGTGTGATGTCAGTGAGAATCTCACAAACTCTGACCCAGAATAGCGCTACAGGAGGACAAGTCCACAGCAAATGAAAAAAATTTGCACCAGGCAGTTGACATTTCGGACAGCAATCATCTGGTCTTAATTGCGCTGTATACAAACGAGTAGGGGTAATGTATGCCTGATGTAAGATAAGTATTTGTGTGAATCTACTCCTAACATTAAAGGACACTAAGCTAGGGGCTTCCAGGGCCTCCTCCCACTCCTCATCCTCCAAATCAGGAACAGTACTTTCCCATTTATTTCTAGCACTACTGGGCGTGTGTTTCTTATTCTTAAGTAGAATGGAGTAGATCCATGCCAAAGGATGAGTCCTACATATAGTGACCAGGTAGTCCAATATATTTTCGACCGGTGATTTAACAATTTGAACAGGTGAGACTGGCCATTGTGCCTTAATCGCATGTTGAAGCTGGTAGTACTGCAACCATGCCTTAGATGTGACCCCATAGTCAGCCTGCATTTGCGGAAAGGATTTGAATACTCCCTCAATAAACAAATCATCTATTATTTGGAGACCTTGCGGATGCCAGTATTCCTGTAGTGTGGTAGTTTTCAAATGGGGAAGCCGCTCATTTTCCCACAGAGAGGTATTGGGTGAGATCCCCTGATACTGTATAAGCGTATGAGACACCTGCCATACTTTGAAGAGAGTTTTAAGGAGTGGGAGCAAGAGGGCAAAATTGTTTGGTGCTTCTAGAAAAATCAGGAGAGGTACTGCCTCGTTACCCCAACAAGAGCGTAATATTTTATAGGAAGCTTCAGTTAGATCTCCCCTGATCCAAGGCAATAAATGCTGTAATTGCGAGGCCAGATAATAGGACCTCCAATCAGGTAGTGCTAGGCCTCCCTCCAAAGTGGGGAGTTGTAAAACAGAATATGCCAGCCTACTACGTTTGCCTGCCCAGATAAAAGCTTTAGTCTCAGAATCAAGGCGGGCAAATATCTTTTTGGGTATATAAATTGGGGAGTTCACAAAAACGTACAAAAGACGGGGAAGGAAAATCATTTTACAAATGGCTATCCTGCCCGGCGGAGACAGAGGGAGGGATCTCCATGCCTTCATTTGGCTACTAATTCTGGAAAGCACCGGTTCTAGGTTATCTTTTAAATAGTGGGTTTGTTTTTTCGCAAAACGAATGCCTAAATACTGAAAGCTGTCTACCCATTGCAAGGGTTGATTGGGCATTTGGTAAAGGGGGGCAGAGGCATCCAACAGAAATATGTGGGACTTACCCCAATTAATCAACAAACCAGAAAAAGTGCCATAGGTATTGATGACATGCAACAACTGCACCAGTGAATCTGCTGGGTCGGCTAAAAAAAGCAACATATCATCAGCATAGAGTGCAATTTTCTCTTCTATGCCCCGATACTTGCAACCCACAATATTCGCGTCCGCTCTGATTATAATAGCCAACACCTCAATAGCTAGGGCAAATAGACCCGGGGACAGCGGGCAGCCCTGCCTCGTGCCCCTCTCAAGCAGGAAGGGTTCCGAAACTCGGTTATTCGTGCAAACCCTAGCCCTTGGACTGTGATAGAGCAGTTGCACCCAGGATATAAACTGCGACCCAAAGCCAAATCTATTAAGAGCCTCCCACAGAAATTCCCATTCAATCGAATCGAATGCCTTTGCAGCATCCAAAGACAGGACAACTCTTTTTCCAGCATTCACGTGTGGCAGTTGTAAATTTGTATAAAGTCTTCAGATATTTATAGTGGTAGCCGTGCCCGGCATGAATCCTGTCTGGTCCCCATGTACTAATGTAAGAATAACCTTATTAAGTCTGCGGGCCAAAATTTTCGCCAATATTTTTATATCACAGTTTAACAGAGATATCGGTCGATAAGATTCGCATTGTGTGGGGTCCTTCCCTTTTTTAGGAATTAGAGCTATAAGGGCCTCCGTCATGGATTGAGGCAAGGAGGTGGTGGACAAAGCATGATCATAACAACCTTTCAGCCTAGCAATCATAGTTTCTTTATACTGCTTATATACCTCGATGGGAATCCCATCAGTACCCGGTGCCTTACCAGAAGGGAATGTACCTATCGCATCTTCAATTTCCTGTTCAGTTATTGCACTGTCCAGAAGGTCTCTATCTAAAACCGACAAAGTGGGGAAGCATACCCCATCCAAATAAGCGTGTAGTTCTGATTTCGAATAAGTCACCTTGGACGCATAGGCCTCCGAGAAATAAGTTCGAAATGTGTCATTAATTTCTTGGGTATCAGTCACCTGTACACCATCCCGTTTACAAATACTCAAAATTGCTGTAGATGGAGAAATCTCCCTGCACAGCAATGCCAAAAGGTGTCCAGTTTTGTCCCCAAACTGAGCAACCTTATGTTTAGTGTATAATATACTTTTATGAGCTTGCTGTCTCAAACACTCCTGATATTCCCGAGTTTTAAGCAACCAAACGTCTCGATTCTCATTGGTGGGGTGTTGAGTATAGAGTGACTCAGCAGCTGCCAAACTCGCTTCTAAAGCAGAGATCTTTTCTACCCTCTTCTTTTCCCAAGTACTGACTCTGGACTTAACCAAACCCCTCAAGTAAGCCTTCATTGCATCCCACTCGCTAGAGGGAGAAGCCGTATGCTGGTTAAATGACCAATAATCCTCTATCGCTTGGGGTAGCCCCGTGGCCACGTCTGGGAGTTTAAGCCAATAAGGCTGCATTTTCCATGGTTTGTTGGACTGGGAAACCATAGATATGGCCAGAGAGAGGGGGGAGTGATCAGATATCCCACGGGGTAAGATCTGTACATGGTGTGTGAGCGGGAGGATGTCTGAAGACACCAAAGCCAGATCAATTCGGGACATCGCACTATGCGTAGCTGAATAACAGGTGTATTGTATCATAGTCGGATGCTTGGCCCTCCAGACATCCACCAGCCCAAGAGCTGCTAAAAATTGTTGAAAACGTTGGGAAAACCGTGAACCAGACCCCAAAGTGGTAGAAAGCTTATCCAAGGTAGCATCTAAAACACAGTTGAAATCCCCCATACAAATTATCGGGAGAGTGGGAAATTTAGATAGCGGTGCAAAGCATTCTGCCAGGAGTTCCAGAGTGAATGGAGGGGGCAGGTACACCCCTGCTATTAGCAACTCAGTATTCTCTATTTTGGCATGCACATAAACAAATCTACCCTTAGGGTCAGTTTTGACTGCAACCGGTTGGAATGCCAGACCCCTTCTAACCATTATAGACACCCCTCTTGCATAGTTCGAATAACACGCATGATATGTACTACTGAGCCAGGAACGTCTGAGAGACAGAATTTTGTCATGTGTCATATGCGTTTCCTGAAGTAGTACGATATCATGTGGGTGTTTCTTTAAAAAATTGAACACTAGGGATCGTTTGACTTTGTCCCGTAAGCCCCTCACGTTCCAGCTAAGAAGTTGCAACTTATTCGCCATAGTGATATTCAAGTCCCAAATATTTCAGGAGATCAAAGAATCCTGCCATGTCAGATCTGGCATATTGCGAAAAAAAAATTGTCAACCCACATTCGGACCGTATACAGTTGTCATAAAACAATACCCACCAAACTAAACTACCCTTCTGCCCTCCCTGCATTAAACCCATATCCCCTACTTGGGTTCAGCTTAACTGGATCCCGAACTAATCAAACTCTATATAGCCTGGGGAAATTCCAGGACCGAGCCTATAGCTCAACCGTGAACAGCAATGAAGTGCAAAGGTAAAGTCAAATGAACAGTTCAATACTTTTAAACATACCGCTCCCAGAAGTATGTGCCATAGTTGTGGAGCCCTGAACGCTCCCCAAGGTAAGTCCGAACCTGTAAACTGAAATACGGTGGTGATATGTCCAACAAACCACTAAAGGGAAAGTAGCCGCAACATTTGCGAAATAAAATAAGAGAAGTCACTCCTAGTCACTCCGACCAGATGGAACTCCGGTATGACTGCGAGGAACAGGAATCGAGTCCAGCCATTCTGATACTTGTTGCGGGGTCACAAAAAAGGACGCTTTTCCCATATAAACAACACGCAGCTTAGCCGGGAAGAGCATGGCATACTTGAGATTCATCTTCTGTAGTCTCCTCTTTACATCGGTAAACTTGGCCCTCTGTTTTCTCACCTCCGTTGAGAAATCCTGGTACAGGGAGATGGTAGCATTCTGGAAACGTAGCTCCTTGGTTCGCGCCTCCCTCAGTGCAGTGTCTCGATCCCTGTAATTCAGCAAGCGTGCTATCAGCGGCCTATGCCCAGCTCCTGGTGGCAGTGGTCTGGCCGGTATCCTATGAGCTCGTTCAACCAACAGCATAGTCAAAAATACTTTATCGCCAAATTGCGAGAGAAGGAATTGCTCAACAAATGTCTCTGGGGTAGTCCCCACGGCCCCCTCAGGTACGCCCACCAAACGAATATTGTTTCGCCTCAGGCGATTCTCAAGATCGTCAGTTTTGGCCTCCAACAATTGTATGTGCTTTGTGGCGCCCGCCATGTTTGTCTGCAAAGGGCCAGTGGCATCCTCCAATTCCCCAATTCTACGTTCCGCTTCCGAGGTGCGGTCACGCAAATTAGAGAGGTCTTGTTTAACAATCGCAAAGTCACATATGAGCCCATCCATTTTATTCACCAGAGCCTCATGGTTTTGCCTCATAAATTGCATCAGCTCCGACAGTGACGGTTCTGCGTCACAGGGTACGGATGGCGATGGCGGGGAAGCCATAGAGGAGGGACTGGCTGGCGCACTAGTAATCGGGTCTGTAGGCAGACAGTCTGCTTTACCCAAAGCAGAGTCATGCGCGAAGGCCTCCAGTTTCTTGGCCGCTGAAACACTAAGCACAGATTTGGTGCCGCTCACCTTACCAGCAGACCGCGGGGCCTCCGTGTCAGAGTCGGCGCCATTTTGGAGACGCGCAGCAGCTTTGAGCTCCTTCACTTTGGAGGTGCTTGTAGACGCCTTAGTCGCAGCGTTTCGCCTCATAGCTCACCCTCGATGACCAGAGTGGTGCAAGCAGCAGGCCAGCTGCAGTTATAGTCCAAAAGGGCATAGTATTGCAGGGTAATTTCAGGATAATAGCGGGAGCAGCAGAAAAGCACGTCTTCCCTCTAGCTCATGCTGGCCACGCCCCGAACTTAATGTTTAAAGCAATGGCAGACTCAGTTTCAGAGCAAGAATTAAACAGTTGCTGCAGTTTTTGCCCTTTTTGAAAACACAATTTGGAAAATTAAGTCCCGGCTCCAATTCTAATGCTGACTCCATTCATAATGTGCAGACATAGGAAATTTGTGCCTCAGGCAAGTCTACATTCTGTGAATTTTGAGTCTAAAACAAGTGGAGGCAGCTCCTAGTGACAACAACATCTTACCAGGCAGCTCATAGGAATACCATCCTACCAGCAGCACATAACCATACCACCCTATCAGACAGCTCATAGTGATAACACTATCCCACCAGGCAGATCATACAAAACCCTTCTTCCCAAGCAACTCACATGAAAACTAACCCATAAGGCAACTCATAGAAATTCCATCATACCAGGCAGCAGATATTAACAACATCCTACCAGGTAGCTCATAAGAACACCATCCTATGAGGCAGTTCATAAGAACACCACTCTACCAGGCAGCTCATTGACAAAACCGTCCTACAAGGCAGCTCATAGGAACACCATCCTACCAGGCTGCTCACAGTGACAACACAATCCTATCAGTCAGCTCTTTGGTGGTGTGCCTGATTGATAGGTGTGCCTACTCTTACCTACCTTAAGTCAAAGTCACATATTGACAAACTGTGTAAAGTTTGGGGACCCTGGCATAATTAGAGTGAGAATAACAGCATTTGAAATTTAAACTAATAACATTTAATGGGTGAAATCTGGCTGTTGGTGGCTCTGCCAACTTTTTATAACCTTTATCCTTAGACTACCAGTGACTAACTGTGCAAAGTTTGGGGAACCTGAGATTAAACATGATACAATTTTAGCAGTTACACTTTTCCCACTGTAATCTATGAAAGAAATGTGATTGGCTGTTGGCGGTTCCACCCACATTTTCTAACCTTGAATACATAGTCAACCAGTGACTGACTGTTCAAAGTTTGGGAACACTGGCATAAATAATATGACAATGTAAGTGTTTTAAATGTAAAACAATATAATTCAATGGATGACATTTGATTGAATGTTGGTGGCTCCATTCACTTTAACTAGCCTTGACCTTCAGTCCACTAGTGACCAACCATGAAGAGTCTGGGGACCCTGGTGTTAATACTGTGTGAATGGCAGCAGGTTCAATTCCCCCATTGAAAGTTAATGGGTGAAATCTGATTGACTGTTGGTAGCTCTGCCCACTTGAGGGCATCCAACAACTATCATTGCATTCAGGTTGAGCACATGACTGTGATGTGATTCAAGTTTGCTGAGGCAAGCTCAAAGATGTAAAAGTGGCAGCAATTTAAATTACTCCTTTAAAAGTCAATGGAATGAAATATCCCTGTTTCATTCAGGGTGACCCCATTACTATGAGATTCAAGTTTGGTGATTGTGGCTCCAAAGCTGTAAATTTGGCAGCAGTTTGAAAATCTTCACTGTCAAAGTCAATATAAAAATTGGAGTGATCGGAGGGTGGGATCACTTAGAAAAGCAAAAGCAACCCGCTCCACAATAGGACGAAGACGTGTGGAGAGTTTGGTTGTTGTTGTACCCCAAAAACTGTAGAAGGAAAAGTGTTTAGAGGGGGGAATGAAAGTATAAGAAGTGGAAAAACAAGATATGGTGGGAGAGCAGTGTGGTGGCTTTTTACTTTCACAGGTATTGATGAGCCCACAGACTTCAATGCATTTTAGCAGGTTTTTGCCCTTTTGCAAACTTTTGGTGAAATGTGTCAGATTCATTATTCACAGATGAGAGTAAATGTAAAGTCAATGAAAAGACTTGCAATTACAGAGTTTATTTGTAGGAAACAGAAATGGACATTGGGGAGGTTAGGAATAGTTTAATTGCAGGTTCTACATAGAACACAAGAGAAATATCACTAGGCAGAGAATGTATATAATGGGATTTATGTACAGATACTTCTATACTAGAAAAGAAGAAATCATATGATTGTGTCTCTGTGCAAAAGAAATGATAACTGTTTCATGGTCTATAACCAGTGACCTTTCATTGGTTCAACTGAGAGTGATATTTTGCATGGAAGTGATATGGAACATACCCTGCATTACCATGAGCAGTGGGTCAGACTTACAGTGCCGTATTCACCTCACCAAGCCTAAGTATGAATACAAATACTTTCACGATGGAGACATCATCATTGGAGGAGTCCAATCTGTACACACCAGGGTGTATTATATACCAGATATCACTGGAAAACATATTCCTCTTTGTATAAGGTAAGAGTTTAACTTCATTCTGCAGTTATACAAAATGAATTAACTTGATGAAACTTACATCAGAACAAAATCAGCCCCACCACCAATTGCAAGCAATTTTATGTTTCTTCTCTTTTAAAGAATTGGCATGTCCACCAAACAAGTTGATCTTTGCCTAATATGGCCACCCTTAAGCAGGGCCACATTAGGCTAGTCTGATCATTTGGCTTACAGGCTAACAATCAGATGAACAGTCACCCCATGGGACCCAACAGGCAGGGACTGCTTTACTATGCCAATGTGGTCCTTGCCAACAGGGATCGTTTTTGTAACTTCAATTTTTATTAATTTTAGACAAAAAAAATAGAAAAACAGATGTAATAAACATCACATTTAAGATCAAGGAAGAATCTTATTTGTAAACACATATACCATCATAATTAAGATTCTGACATTTTCTCCTAGCTTCTGGAAAGGTATTTGCTCTGGTTAGGGTGTGAGTTCAACATATGTTAGACTGTACATATTGAAGTTGTCTCCTTTATAAGATGATAAACTGATAAGCTCCTGTTCTTTTAAAGAACTTATTTCTTGAAATGGGAGACATACAGTAGGTGTATAAGCTGAGGACAGTTTAGGAAGAGCATTTCCCTTTCAACATGATAATTCTCCCATGCACAAAGTTTCCTCTGCACAGAATCAAACTGCTAAGATTATTGGCTGTGACACAGTGGGGCTCATTTATAAACTTTGTGCAGGGCAGATTGGTTCGCACAGTGAATATATTTACCAGGCACATGGTTACATTAATAAAGCTGAATTAGAATAATAATGCAAATGTCTATAATATCTATAATGTCTATAATGTCTTTTTAAATATGTCAAAAATCGCAATAATTTGAGAATATTTATGTGCTTTGAATTACACCACAACTTTGATGTTGGAGAAAATATTTGCAAAACAGTTTCCAAACTGAGAATTTAAGTTACTGTCAATGCTATTTTAGCTCAAAACCTCGCACAGTGGGAGCACTCATGCAAACTCCTGTTTTGCCCTCAAGTTTATTTTCCCTAATCAAACAATAAAAAAGTAGACAGGTTTTCAGATAAGGCTTTTTTTTTTTTTTGTGGTTGTAGAGGTTATGAGACATCAAATGTTCGTTGTCCTACTAATTTTTCATTTGTTTATGAAAAATGTGTGGTTTGGGTTTTTCTTTGGGCTGGCTGTTTTCATTCATACTTTTTATATTTGAATCCTTCCAGAACTTTCATGTCATTCATGGTTTTAGAGAAATAGAATAGAGTTTAATCATGGATTTAGAACCTCTAAAATCTCTTACATTTGACTTTTGATTGGTTTGGATCATTTCTTGAACAGGCATAAAATACAAGGCTATTTTAATCTAAAAAAGCTGCACAATTCAATTGATACAAATTTTTCAAGCTTTTTTTGATCCAAAGTTATTAAAATATCAGAATAGAAAAATTATGATAGAAAAAAAAACTAAATAATGTGCTAAAATAACATTTATAACCTCAAAAAATTAATGTTATTATAGACAATAGTTAGCAAAAATTAATCTTAAACCTAAAAAAAAGACCAATAGTATCAGCAAATCTTCCATGGGAAAATGGGACCTCGACAGTTTTTACTTGGTGCAGTTTTCTATGTGGTTTTTACACTTAATAAATCTCAAATTTTTAGAGTTTTAGTATTAGAAATGAACATTTTATTTAAAATTTTTAAATTTGTAAAATTACTTTTGAACCCTGAAATGAAGTGATTGTGTTTAAAAAAAAAAAAAAAAGCCTTTAGTTCCTCACATTTTTATGCAATCTTTTTGTTCAACCCACTGAATTAAAGTTGAAAGTCTTCAGTTCAACTGCATCTGAGTTGTTTCATTTAAATTTCATTGTTGTAATGTACAGAACCAAAATTAGAAAAAAGTTGTCTGTCCAAATATTTATGGACAAAACTGTGTATATACTGTAGCTAATGGGGTTCATTTGAAGGGAATGAACTTGATGAACTTTTGTCTTTTTTTAACCCAACTTAACAATGTAACTATGTCACTATATATATATATATATATATTGAGACGGTCCTCCCTACATAGCTGCACCGATGTGTTTAAAATAAAGATTGTGCTTTGCACTGGGTTTTGGCTGATGTGACAAAAAATCTAGTGTTTTGGGAATCAAACTTGATAAACTTAGAAATTTGCCGAAAATTTGTGCCCATCATTAATTATAATAAATAAAGTGCCCCTTTTTACAAAATATGAGGATATTAAAAGATATTAGCCTTGTGATTTTGTATGGTTATGGAACTTCTCGGTGACAATTCAAATTAATCAACAAATCAAATGAAAACTTTCTGTTCCCAAATTAATTCCATGAAGAATTCTAAATGTACAAACTGATTTTCATGTAATATTTCATGTAATATTTGGATGCAATCTTTTTTTTTGTTATCAATGACAAAGCTTCTTAGTGTCTTTAAAAGAACATTAACACCAAAAAATGAAAGTGTTCAAAATGAATGACAATATAATGTACTGTTGTCCTGCACTGCTCAATCTGGTGAGTTTGCTTCAGAAAGACTACTATAGTTTATGTAAATAAGTTGCTATGTAGCCATGGGGGCAGCCATTCAAGCACAGGATACACAGTAGATAACAGATAAGTACTACTATAGTTTATATAAACAAGCTGCTGTGTAGCCATGGGGGCAGCCATTCAAGCACAGGATACACAGTAGATAACAGATAAGTACTACTATAGTTTATGTAAACAAGCTGCTGTGTAGCCATGGGGGAGCCATTCAAGCACAGGATACACAGTAGATAACAGATAAGTACTACTATAGTTTATATAAATATCATTTCATTTCACAGTGAGGACAGTGAGGTTGGGGAATGCACTGCCGGGTGATGATTCAGTTAATGACTATAAGAGGGACTTGGATGATTTCTTGGACAGACATAATACAAAGGCTATTGTGATACTAAGCTCTATAGTTAGTATAGATATGGGTATATATCATTTATGTGACAGTAGGGAGGGGTGTGTGTATGGGGCTGGGTTTTCATTTGGAGGGGTTGGACTTGGTGGACTTTTTCAAAACGATTTAACTATAGAACTATGTAACTATGTAACTATGTAAGCTGCTGTGGAGCCATGGGGGCAGTCATTAAAGCACAAGAGAAATAGTAGATATCAGATAAGTTCTTTGGAATCCCATTGTATACTAAAGAGCTTGTCCATTATCTGCTGTTTATCCTGTGCCTTTTCTCCTTTTCCATCTTTAAATGGCTGCCCCCATGGCTACACAGCAGTTTGCTTATATAAACTATTGTAGTGTTTCTGAATCAAACAGATCAGTTTTATTAGTGCAGAGAAACTGTACATTATATTTTAATTATTTTAAAACATTTGGTGTTGCTGTTTCTTTAATAACTTAAATGGAAATGGAAGTCAATAGTCTCTAGTCTTTTCAAGGTCAGTGTTGGGGATTTCAGTTAATCAATTGATCAATTATCACAGCTTGTAAATTCTTTCTACATAATTCCACATTAATAGGCCCAATATTTTCCCAGTCCCAGAACTAATTACTACCAGGACATTATCTCCTTGTTGTTGGCCATTAATGATATCAACAAGAACCCTGATCTGCTGCCCAACATCACTGTGGGATATCAAGTATATGATTCATGTATGGAGCCAAGTCTTGCTATAGGTAATATACTGCAGATATTATCAGGTCCAGGGGAAATGGTTCCTAATTACTCCTGTGGAGACTATGGAAAAGTTGTTGCCTTTATTGCAGATCGGTCAATTGTTACAACCCTGCCTATAGCACAATTTCTGAGCTCATATGGATACTCACAGGTAAGTTTGCTTATTTATAGTATTTTCAATTACATACAATCCAGTCTTTTCAATGTGAGGCTTATGTCTAAATGGCAGATGTATAAAACTTTGTATTTCTCTGGTTTCCCAAATTATTATTTTTTTTAATGCTACAAATCATCAAATCATGTATTAGACCAGTTAATCCAAACCTTAAAAAGATGTTCTTAAATAAATGTAAAACCAAAGAAAAATGATAATACTAAAGTTCACCATTAGCGATGAGCGAAAGTTTTCGTCAAGTTTCACAGTGAAAATGATGCCCAGAGACTCCAATGTCACCTTTATTGATTATATAACATACAATTGAATAGAAAAGACATTGTCCTGACAATAATACTGTCATTTAGTAGAGTTTAGACAGAAAAGGTAACACAAAGCAACAAGTATACAAAGTACAGATGAAGCTACTTTGGTTTGTGTGTTTAACACAGAATATCTAAATTCATGTAACCCACTTATCCCATTTAACCAAGGTTAGATTGATAACATTAGTTTGGTCCTTTCAGCTCCAGCATCAAAAGAGTTATAATGAGTTTTTCTGTCAAAAATGATTATTGTTTTTACATTGTTTACAGGCTGTAAGGCATGCATGAGGAATCCATTTTACTGGCGCACAGACTTAGGGATATCATTCAATGGATAATGCCATTGCTGGAAATTAACTCAGCTCATAAAGCCTCATGTTATATAGAAATGTCAATTCATTATTCATGGTACATTAAAAAACAATTGTTCAGTATAAATATAAAACTGTGTAAATAGAAAGTCTGTGCAAAATAAAAAAATGTATCTAATATAGTTAGTTAGGCAAAAATGTAATGTATAAAGTCTGGAGTGAGTGGATGTGTAACATAATAGCCAGAACTCTACTTCCTGCTTTTCAGCTCTCTTGCTTTCCACTGATTGGTTACCAGGCAATAACCAATCAATAACTTAAGGGGGGACCACATGAGTCATAACAATTTGCTTTTGAATCTGCAGTTGAAGATTAGTGATGGGTGAATTAATTCAAAATTTGTCCCGTTTCGCTTCACTGAATTTCACGCGAAATTCACTAAATGGTGAAAAATTTTCAAAACTTTGACGGTGGCTACAAATTTTTTTGACATTCCGAATTTTCGCAAATTTATTCGCCAATGGTGAAATGTGGAATTCACACCTGGCAAATAAATTCGCCCATCAGTACTGATTAACTCAGAGTCAGAGAGCTGAAAAGCAGGAAGTCGTTTCTGTTCTGTTATATTAGACATTCACTCCAGACTTTATACATTACATATTTGGCTAACTAACTATATTAGATACATTTTTATTTTGCACAGCCAATTTATTTATCCAGTTTTTATTTTTACACTGAACTGTTCCTTTATGGGTATTGGCTATAATTTTTTATTTATTTCCCAGTTTCACCATTGGGTTTCCTTTAACTTTATTTCCATAACATTTCAAAGCCATGTTCCTATGTTTCAGATCAGTTATGGGGCCACAGACCCAGTGCTGAATGACAGAACACTATATCCATATCATTTTAGTACAGGACTAAATGATGATGTTCAGCACATTGCTATAGCAGAACTGGTGGAACGTCTGGGTTGGACCTGGGTGGTCATTCTGGCACCTGGTGATGACCATGGAGAGAGTGAGAGTAAGAACCTCATGAATGAGATCAATAAACATGGAGCATGTGTTGACTTCATTGGGACTCTAACAGAAGATACAAACACAAATATAAGAACATTAGAAAGGATACAAAAATCTACTGCAGAGGTTGTTGTCTTGTGTGGGGGACTTTTTCGTACTGAATCTTTAATTTCCCTTGTAGAGACAATGATAAAAGACAAGACCTTGGTCGTTCCACAAACGTGGCTTCATTTGTATTCCAACATGCTATTTAATGGCAGTCTCCGTTTCAATTTTGATCACAACCTGTGTTATAATAGAAGTAAATCCAAACTAGATGAATTGGCTTTAAATGAAAGCATTTTATATTCAGACGTTTACTTTTATATGGAAAGATGTTTGACACTAGATAAAGAGAAGGATGATTTATTTCAGAAGGCTTATGGAAAAGACTTTATGAATTGTTCCAGTTTAGAAATATCCGTTTGGCTACAAGATCCTAATTACCAAGTGTACAGAGCAGCCACTGGATTGGCACATGCAGAACATCTCATGCTCTCCTCATCTGGAAAATCCCATCATAAAGATATCCACAGATACATTTACAGAAAACAGGTAACAAATATGATTCAAAAAAGCAGAAATACATTGCTGACATTTTCTAATAATCTATAGGATTGAATATGCTTTATCTAAATAATTTCTAGTTTTCAATGATCAGTTCCAATTAAAATATGCATATTATGACATCTTACATTTTGAGTATGCAAACAATTGTACCGATTTGATTTAGTTTTGTATTCAAAATTCCAGTTTATGGAAATACAATTAAAACCTATACCTGTGGCTCATGGACTGTTTGATCACCACAGCTAGAAACAAAATGATCAAAATAACCAAAACTACACCAACAGTTGCAAAGTATAAGAAATGGCAAATAGAAAGATAACACTTTGCAGAAACAGAACCCATCCATTCTGAGCAGTATAAGCCTGTCACTATCATTATAATATTGGGCAATATTCAGTATACGGAGTTGTATTTCGTGAAGGACTATCTAGGCCTGAAAGAACTTCTCAGCAGTAAATGGACAACATTTGAGATTGACATCATGTTTTGTTACATTGTTCCACAGAAATTGAAAGGTTCTGACAACCCAGACTGTAACAAATGCTTAATGTGGCTTAAATAATATATATTTAGATATCTGTGGAGTGCAGGACTTTCTTTCTTTCTTTTCTGTCTTTTCTACCTCAACATTGAAACACATTTCTTTTTCCTGTGTCCAACAAGGCAACAACAGATTTAAAGCCATGTGAAAACCTGCTGTCTGCAGATCTGAAATACTAACAGGGGAATGTAATAAAAGTCGCAAAGAGCAAAACAATTCGCACCAATAAGACTAAAAATCCACATCTCGCAATGTAATATTGTTCCTTAAACTGTTACTGCATTGCGAATTTTAATTGCGCATTGCGAATTTTAATTGAGCATTGCGAATTTTAATTGCGCACTCATAAGAAGTGCTTGAATGTGTCATAATCTTTTGGAGCAAACATAACGACTTTTTCAGTAAGAAGTTTTATTACATTGACTGCGCATTGGCGCAAACTATGAAATTCGCAAACGGTCTTTCACTGTCGGAAGTGGTCGCTAAACAGTTTCCGGGCTCGCAAAAGCTATATTAAATTCGCACAAAGCAAAATTTGTTCGCGCAAAGGCATAACTTTTCGCATTGCGAATAGTTTTTCCATTAGCGACTTTTATTACATTCCCCCGTAAAGCTTTTAAACATTGGTTGTTTTCTTAGGGAAAAAAATTAACGTGCCACTAGAACATGCAACACACTTTTGAATGTATGCAAACTTTAAACATTTACCTGAGTTTTCCCAGGTTGTTGCGTTTACTCAGGGTTTGGTAAAAAAAAAAGGTGTAACCTAATGATTGGCAGTTGGGCATAGGTATTTGCATAGCTTGGGATTTAAACTTTGTTTAAATGAGAGTTTTCTTTTTTGCCTTTTATGTTGTACTCTATGCAGGCTGGTATGTATATGTACATAATTATAATTATTGTTGAAATTGATTATTTGTTTATTTTAAAATGTATGATGTCACAGAACCACAAAGCATGCTGGGAGCCTTGGGTATAAAAGGCCACTCCCAGTCAACAACAATCAGTCTGGGAAAGAATGTTCTGATGCCATGCTATATAACACCTTACATTCTGTTTTAAAGGGGTTGTTCACCTTTTAGATAACTTTTAGTATGATGTAGAAGTGATATTCTGAGACAATTTGCAATTGGTTTTCATTTTTTATTATTGAAGGTTTTTGAATTATTTAGCTTTTTATTCAGCAGCTCTTCAATTTCCATCTTAACCAATCTGGTAACTAGGGTGCAAATTCCCCTAGCAAGCATGCATTGATTTGAATAAGAGACTGGAATATGAATAGGAGAGGCCTGAATAGAAGGATTAGTAATAAAAAGTGGCAATAACAATACATTAGTTGTAGTCTCACCGAACATTTGTTTTTTAGAAGGGAGTCAGCGACGCCCATTTAAAAGCTGCAAAGAGTAAGAAGAAAAAGGCAAATAACTATAATCTGGTATTTTATTAACATGTATTTATATAGCGCTAACATATTGCGTAGCACTGTAAAGTAAATGTGATTATACAACTATGGATTGGAGAAAAGATGATATTATTCCAATATTTAAAAAAAGATTATGAACTCGGCCTGGCAATTATAGGCCAGTAAGTCTGACATCTGTGGTGGGCAAATTATTTGAAGGATTGTTAAGGGATCACATTCAAAATTTTGTCCTAGTGAATGTCATTATGAGCAGCAATCAGCATGGCTTTATGAAAGATAGGTCATGTCAGACTAATTTGATTGCTTTTTATGATGAGGTAAGTAAGATGTCGTGGCTTGAGAAAAGACCGAGAATGGTCTGAAACGTTGCCAAGTGTTTGGGGTCAGAGCCCATATCCCAATAAAGGCATTTTAAGAAAAGAAATCACTGACTGGTGCCGTCAATAACTAATGTGGTAAGTAAGATGCTGGACAGTGGGGGGGAAGTAGATTTGATCTATTTGGATTTTGCCAAAGTGATTGATACTGTGCCCCACAAACGACTGCTTTCTAAACTAAGGTCTGTTGGGCTTAATGAAGTCGTTTGCACGTGGATAGGAAACTGGCTACAGGATCGGGTACAGAGGGTGGTTGTTAATGGGACATTCTCTACTTGGAGTAAGGTTCTTAGTGGGGTCCCTCAGGGCTCGGTATTGGGTCCACTTTTATTTAACTTGTTCATTAATGACTTAGGGGAGGGGATTGTAAGTAATGTATCAGTGTTTGCAGATGACACAAAACTATTCAACCCAATTAATTCCATCCAGGAAGTGGCACTTGCAACAGGATCTTGACAAACTGGCAATCTGGGCAGCTACTTTGACAGGAATGACCGTTGGTGCTCCCGTCTTCAGCAGCGTCCATTCCAAGATGGCGGCACCAATGATCCACATGGACAAATGGCACGTGCCTGGTGTGAATTTTGAAAATAGAAGGACTTCCAGGTCACGGTTCAATGCCCGATTATAGGAATTGCTACCTTCATTCCTGTGTATTCCTAAATTATCCCTGATTGTGTTCCTGGACTTTGACTCTTGCCTGAACCTGTTTCACGATTCTTGCTGCCTGCCTTTTGAACCTTTTTCCTGAATTTGACTACACATTTTCCTGACCCCTTTTGGATACCGCAAACTTGGACTTTAACCCAAAGCTTCCTCATTGGTCTGGACTTCTCCCGTTGGGAGCCGATAGGCCCCCTGACAGTATAATCGGGCCATGGACCCCTCTGAGGAAGTGACGCCTGATTTTTAAATAGCTCTCTGGGGACTGGCGTCCCACATGGAAGCTTATAAATCACAGCAGGTCTGTAATGGGCAAGTCCTTGATAACCTCCTTTCTCGGATAAATTTTGCCGCAGGGAAATTCTCCCACTGCAGTTGCTCCTTCATCTGCAGCCTCAGTGGCGGGTGAGCCCCGTGGCGGGTGAGCCCCGCATTCTTCCATCGCCCCACTATAATGGGGATCCTCAAGCCTGTAGATGTTTCGTTACTTAGTGCTTGATCGAGTTTCAACCCTCACAGTACTCCTGCAAACGTACCAAGGAGGGGTATGTGATGTCTCATTTGGATGGAAAACTGCTAGAATGGGCAACACCCCTTAGGGAGAACAACTCTTCTCTGACCTTCAATGCCAAGCCCTTCCTCCAAGTCTTCTGTACGGTTTTTGATGCCCCTGGTCGTGTCACTAATGCCTCTTCCTGACTGCTACAGATCCAGCAAGGGAACCGCAGTGCCAGTGAGTACAGCCATTGATTTCAGAACCTTGATGGCTAAAACTAACTGGAACAATGAGGCATATACAGCAGTCTTCTATCAAGGCTTGTCAACTAGGCTCAAGGATGACTTCGTCTCCAGAGAGCATACTGAACTTTTAGAAGACCTGATTGCGCTCACCATCAAGGTAGACACCCGGCTCTGGTAGTACCAGTCTGATAAAGAGCGAAACAAAAGATTCCTGCCTGGTCTGGCACCTCACTTTCAGAGACCCCTCCTTCCTAATCGTGTCAATCCACCTCCTGTAACTCTGTCGGAGGAACCTATGCAGATTGTTCAGATGCGTCTCTCAGAACAAGAAAGGCACCGGAGATGTTTGTCTGGTCTATGTTTATTTTGCCAATCGTTTTCCCTTGAATTTGGGAGGATCTCTGAGCTCAGGTAGTACTAGGGAATTCTACCTGGGTGGCATTGAACCTGCGCCCCCCTATGAAATCTCATTGATTCCTTTTGCCATTGCAGATTCGGCTGCCTGATAGGACAATCGATGTATCCGCTTTTATTGATTCTGGGGCTGCAGGAAATTTCATGGATGTTGCCTTTTCCAAGTTCCTGAGAATTCCTGTACACCCTCTGTCTAACCCCCTAAAGATTTTGGCAATTGACGGTCGACCTCTGACTTCGGGGATAATGTTTGAGACATCAAGGGAGTTTCCATTGTCCATTAGTGATGGGTGAATTTAACCCGTTTCATTTTGCCAAAAATTTGCCACCGGCAAAATGTCGCCGATGCCCATTATGTCTATGGGTGTCAACAAAAATTTTTTGTCGCACAGCGAAATCTTTTTTCATGCATCTTTTTTTTTTTTTGCCACACAACGCCATACAAGTCTATGGGCTTCATTTTTGCGGCAAAACAAGGTGAAAAAAATTGCCCATCCCTATTGTCCATCGCTCTGGTCTTGGCTCTCTTTCCGAAGGGAGGAGAACCTAATTCCTGGCCCTCTCATGCCCTGGAGGCCTTCCAACCCTTCTTCATTGAAGTAGGCGCATCTGACTTGGGAGCTGGAGCTTTACTCTCTCAGAGACAATTTGCAGATGGGAAAATACTTATTTGTGCCTGTTTTACAAAGTAATTCTCCCCTGCTGAGCAAAATTACAATGTCGGAATTGTGAGCTTCTGGCAGTGAAACTCTCACTGAGGAGTGGCGACACTTCCTGGAAGGAGCACCTCCCCTTTTACCATTTCCACCCAGACTCTCAAGAGACTGAATCCTCATCAGGCTCGGTGGGCACTCTTCTTCACCCAATTCAACTTTGTTCTTACATACAGCCCTGGCTCCAGGAATCGGAAGGCAGATGCCCTATCCTGATGCATTGTACCTGAGGGTCGCATCAGTGAAGAGCTAGAACCGATTGTTCCCCCCACTAAAATAATTGCTTTCCTATTCCTGCAACTGGCCAGCCAGATCCTATCTGTCCAGTCCTCTGCTCCTGCTGAGACCCCCATAGGTATGGTATTCATGCCACCCAAATTCTGTATACCCATCCTTCAGCAAAGCCACTGTTGGACTGGACATCCTGTTGTCCAAAAGACCTTCAAGCTTGTTAATCATCTTTAGAACCTTTTGCCTGAATTTGACTATGCTTTTGCCCGACCCCTTTTGGATACCGTGAACTTGGACTTTAACCAGAAGCTTCCTCCTTGGTCCTGACTTGGTCCTGAAGTGTGTTAGGCCCCCTAACACACTTATATCCTTGATGGGACTGTACTAGGCAAATCCATAATGGAGACGGAGCTTGGAGTCCTTGTAGAAAATAAACTTGTCTGTAGCAAGCAATGCCAGTCAGCAGCATCAAGGGCAAATAAGGTCTTGAGTTGTATTAAATGGGGCATAGAGTCACGGGAGGAGGGGGTCCCACTGTATAGCGCACTGGTAAGGCCCCATCTAGAATATGCCGTACAGTTTTGGTCTCCATCACTCAAACAGGACATTATTGTATTAGAGAGGGTGCAGAGAAGGGCAAGTAAGCTGGTAAAGGGAAAATCTTAGCTATGAGGAAAGACTGGTCAAATTGGGGATGTTCACTCTGGAGAAGAGGCGCTTAAGGGGAGATATGATAACTATGTATAAATATATAAGGGGATCATATAATAATCTCTCTAATGATTTATTTACCAGTAGGTCTTTCCAGCTGACACAAGGTCACCCATTCCGATTAGAAGAAAAGAGGTTCCGCCTAAATATTCGGACGGGGTTTTTTACAGTAAGAGCTGTGAAGATGTGCAATTGTCTCCCCGAATCAAATGTACTGGCTGATACATTAGATAAAAATTAAAAAATTGTAACAAAACAAAGTTAGTCCTTAGTCCAGTTCACTTCTGCCGATCCTGCTTCAGTCTCTCAACTGTTTTTTTTATACATGTGTAAGAAATGGATCAGTGCCTCTGGCAATGGAGAAAACAAACAACAGAGAAATACAAAGTGTAAAGAGTAGTATTTCCAAACTTCAAATTGAACACCAAGTGCTGAAATGGTCCTTTAAATTCAGATTGAACTATCCAAAAGAATATCAAGTGTGCTTCCCCTTTAAACAGCCTTGAATCCTCTTTATCATGCACATGTGATCTTTAGAGGTACTTCCACCAAGGCCGAGTGAAATGCCTCCTTACAAGAGATTAGTATTTAACTTGCATGTAATGTTATCTGTGCTGGGTTATTCTCCTCCTCTGACACTCCGTGGGTATCCCCATATGAAACAGGACATATATAGTGTAATCTGTTTTATTAAAAGTTAAAAGATATAACAATTTTTGCACTCACATCTTTTTCATTAAAAAAGCGTTCTTCAGCAGACTTTCTTTGCAGGTTGCCCATTTGTATCCGGGATAGAGGTACTGCCGGCTTGCCCTTCTCCCTCGTGGCTTCCCCCTGCAAGCTGCTGTTCTGTCCCCACCGCCTGACGCGTTTCACTGATCCAATCAGCTTCCTCAGAGGCATGGGGTGTGTAGTGTGTAGTTTTCTTAAAAGTCGATTGTGGCTGGTTTCCATGGTTACCCTTCCGGTGTGTCTCCTTATGCGTTCCATTCTGCGTTCCAGCCCTCTGTTGGAAGGATCTTCTTTGTTCCGTTGCTATTCCTATGTGTCTGGGCAACCGAGCGTCCTGCTTATTTGAGTTCTGAATCCATCGAACCTGAATACTCCCTTATTTTGCGAAAACGAGTTTGGGAGGGATGCATTTTACATAACATTTTGTACATTTTAGCGTTGTTATTAATATTCTGTTTGAAATTATACAGTTTATAAAGAATCCTAGATATTTTCTTATTAACTGATACCCCCTGACAATCCATTGCATCTAGAATTTTTTTTAAAATATTATATCTTATAGTTTTTTGTGAGTTTTCAATAAATTAATTCTATAAAATTTATATTTCTTGCCAGAGGCGCTGATCCATTTCTTACACATGATACATTAGATAGCTATAAGAAGGGGTTGGGTGGCTTTTTGGCATGTGAGGGAATATAGGTAGTGATGGGCGAATTTATTTGGCATTTGTGAATAAATTAGTGAAACTGCCACGAAAATTCACTGTTATTTTTTGGATGCTTGCACATTTTCGCTGCTGAATGTGCGCCGGCATCCATTTTTGGATGCCGGCGCACATTCAGCAGCGAAAATGCGCAGGCATCCAAAAAATCCATCCAAATCGAGACGCCGACATTGTTTTGCTAATTTTTCGCCATTTTTCGAATTTCACAGGAAATTCAAGAATTTTTCATACAAGTTGATCCAGGGACTAGTCTGAGCTATTTTGGAGTCAGGAAGGCATTTTTCCCCCTCTGAGGCAAATTGGAGAGGCTTCAATTGGGGGTTCTTGCCTTCCTCTGGATCAAATGGCAGTTAGGCAGGTTAAAAAAAATTAAAAGGTTGAACTTGATGGATGTGTGTCTTTTTTCAACCTAATCTACTATGTAACAATGTATAAAACTATAAAAAAAATAAAATAATGAAAACCAATTGAAAAGTTGCTTAGAATGGGCCATTCAATAACATAATAAAAGTTACATTAAAGGTGAACCAACTTGCCCACACCACTCAGACATATACTGTTTGTCTCTAATGTAATAGCCACAAAACACATTAAAGGGGCATTAACATTTATGAGAATTTCATTGTTGTTCTATCCTGTTCAAAGCATATTAATTCACATCTAATAGATATCTTTATAGTTTATTGATTGTAAGATCTGTGCCCTCTTCACCTCCTGTAATCATCAGACTATCAATGTATCTGTGTGTTTGTTCTGTAACCTTATTGTACTGAACTGTCGTTCATAAATAGGTATTAACAGTAATAATCTTATTGTACAGTTACACCGATATCTAAGAAATGTGCGCTTCACTGAACCTTGTGGAACAGAAATTCATTTCAATGAGCTCAACAAATCTCCTGTAAAGTTCAGGATTCAAACTTGGCTTTTTTATTTCGAGCCAGACATGAAGCAAAGAACAGTTGGTAAATATGTTTGGTCAGGTTCTGAAAGTTCTCTTCAAATTGATATCCAAAAAATATTTTGGAAAAAAGACACCAGTAACCAGGTAAGAATAATTTCATATGCTGCTTGTAATTAAAGAAAACACATTTTGAAGAGCAAATGTATCACTCTAAGCCCACTAGAGTCCATTTTTATATATAAATGGCGTCATTCAGGAACTTACTTAATTTGGCATTTATTTATTTAAAATTTCAAGGTGCTCTGATTTCATGAAAAAAAAGTGCCACCATTTTGAATCTGTGGTAGGAAAAAAAGTGCCAGGTAGTGTGCCAGACACAAGGCCAGATTTGCCATTAGCTGCTCTAAACTATGAATTTTAGGTTCTGGGTGGCAAGTTGCAGAAATGTATCACAGATGGGCTCCTCATCAAATCAGTCAAAGTGAGGGTACAAGGCTGGATCAGACTACAGTACATCATCTTGGCATTGGAATGGGGATGATCAGTGGTCTCAGCTTTACAGACAGTGGAACTATAAATACTAATGCTGTTCACTATTTAAATATGGAGATTTATTATTCATGAACAGTTGTGTCAGACACAAATCACACTTGAATATTGAAGTTTGTACTTTATTTCTACTGTCTAATACTGTAAATAATCTGAGCTAATTGTATATGGGAACTGAGGTTTCCCAATTGCTCCATTAACTACAGCACATTAGATGGGTTTATTCATATTACCTGGATGATAATTAGCACTGGCGGATGGAGTTAAAAATGGACCACATAATTACCACTACAATCTTATAAAGAAGTCAGAAGCCAAGATTTAAATCATGATACATTAGAATCCTTGCTGTATATACATATTTACTACTTGACTTTTGGGATCAACCATTGGACAACATGGATCTGCAGAATCAGACTCATACATCTAAAATGCAAAAAGGAAAGGTTGTGGGAGCACTTCATGTCTAAATAAAAATGTACTAAAATACAATGGAAGTGCTACTGATCTGGCCAAATTAATTACAGACATAGAGAAAAAGAAGAGAGATTGATCAATGCACATTCACTGGTCAGATACATGTATTTACAAAGACAGGGGTTTTTTAGTTACAAAATGATGATCATAAGATTGATAAGCCACCATACCACATCAAGGTTAAACCAATATGCTGCCATTCTGTTCAGAAGTTTGACAGCAATGCTGCAGGCCAGGCTTCCATGTGGTTGTAGCACCCCCCACACCCGTCCCTTTAAATGGTTGCCCATACCTTTGGAAATGGGTGTTGGTCTGTGCAGTCTCTCTCTCTCTTAAAAACCACAAGTGGGGGAGGATTAATTTCTAGGAGGTTATCTCTCCCCTTTATAAGCTAATGGCGGGGGGAGGACTAAGCCCTATGATTGAAACCAATGCCCAGGTCGGGAGACATTTGTTTCAGGTAATGCTCTTATGTCAGGAGGCTTTAGCAAGTGAGTATTATGACCAGAGGTAAATAGTTAGGGACCGCCATCTTGGTTTTACATTGACGTGGTATGGTGGCTTATCATCTTATCATCATAATTTTGTAACTAAAAAAAACCCTGTAATCTTTAGATTACTTATATGACGGGACCAGGGAACGTGCATTGATCAATCTCTCCTTATCTGATATAATATCTGATATACTCTAATATGGACATTAGGAACTTTTAACAGAAGATTCTAAAGCTGGCCATAGACGCAAAGATCCGATTGTAAGAATCAAGGCTTCGTACGATTTTCAGACCGTGTGTGGAGAGTAGCGACATTTTTCACCCGGTGGAGATCGGTAGTTTGGTCGATCAGACAGGCTGCCAATAATATCTCTGTATGTATTGACGATCAGACGATTTTCAGAGGGAGACTGTCACAAGCTTCGTACAATTGCTGTCAGGGGCAGAACATCAGCTGATCTGTTGTTCAACTACTTTATTTGATCTGAATGGTTAGTGGCAGGTCGGGATATGGGAAAAAATCATATGTTGATTCGTACGATCGGATCTTTGTGTCTGTGGCCAGTTTAAGACTCACAAATTTATATGTGAATGGGATTATATATATACAAGGGGCCCCTTGATATAATCTGCATTGTCTTTATGTTTATGGGTTAGGCAGTGTAATTATGCTGGTTAAAGGTATAAGTGATTGATTGATCTCCAAGGTCTCCCTTATACCAATTGACACAAGTGCAAACAATGTGTATCATCCAGTCATTATGGTACCATGAATGTCATTGTTTGAGGTGAAGGTTTCAAGTTACATAACTGAAAGAATTGTGAGAATTACAGGGTAACAATGCTAAGAATTCTTGTATGTTGCTGACAAGAGATATGGCAGCTCCCCATCTGTTTAGGGATGTTTGTTCCAGAGAGATATGAAATGGGATGGTTGCTGTTGAAAGCCTGGAGAGTCCTGGCCCTGAGGAGTTAACCCTTGCTTACTCAGTGGCTGCTTAGTCAGCCCAATCTACATGGGGATTCGGCTATCATTACACCAGCAATTTAACACCACTTCCAATGATGTAACTGTAATTGGACACCTACAGAAATAAGATTCATGGTACCATTGTGACCTGTTCATATTTTCACACCAGAGTTTTAACTAACACCTACCTAAATAAGTTCAATGAAACCACTGTGATTGGATGTTGGTGGTTATATAAATATTAAAGGTGTAAAATGCTGGGGATTTGCCTACCTCTCAGTTGAAGTGAAGAAGCCACTCAGATGAGCTGAGAAAAGATCCAGATGCTTTTGTGCAGAAAGATCAAGAGTTTGATTTGATGTTTTTTTTGTAGTGATGAGCCCAGGTTTCCACAGAAGAGAAGAGACCAGCTAAGCAATTTATAAGCATACAATTCTAACGTTGTTCTAACGAAAATGGCAGAGCAGAACAATTTCTTTCAATTTAATCTTGCTGAATAATAAAAAAAATCTCAACATTTGGGGGCACATTTACTAAGGGTTGAATATCGAGGCTTAATAAACCCTCAAATTCAACCCTCGAAGTAAAATCCTTCGAATTCGAATATCGAATCCAAAGGATTTTGCACTAATCCTACGATTGATCGATCAAAGTAAAAATCGTTCGATCGAACAATAAAATCCTTCGATTCGAAGGATTTTAATCGATCGATCGAAGGATTTTACTTCGATCAAAAAAAGCTTAGAAAACTGATGGGTAAGGTCTCCACAGGCTAACATTGTACCTCAGTAGCTTTAAACTGCTGAAGTATGTAGTCTAAGTTTTTTTTAAAGAGACAGTACTATTGAATGGAATGATTTTTAGTTCTAATCGTTCAATCGAAGTCGAAGGTCGTAGTATCCTATTCCATGATCGAAGTACCCAAAAAAATACTTTGAAATTCAATGTTTTTTTCATTTGAATACTTCACTCGAGCATAGTAAATGTGCCCCAAAATGTTGAAATTAACCTGTTTTTGAATGTGTAACCCTTTTGACACCCCTTTTGTCAGTGTTACATACTCTATGTGGCACTTACCTGATGGCACAAGACAAATTTAAGACACTCCACAGGGGTATTGTGAGAGGCTGGGTTCCTGGTTCTTACTGTGCACTGTGCCTCCACCCAGTGGGATCCGGGAATGCACCTACAGCTGCCCCACTAGAAACAAAGTAATAAAGCACACACAGTTTTGGTTAAACTGAATAACCTAAATAAATCGCTAACTAGTACAAATATCACTCCTAACCAGGTGGGAGTAGGGGCCTCACTATCTAACTCACTTGCTCTAACTATCTACCTCACTAAAAGAAGGCAATGTCCTTTAATTTCCTTTCACAAAACAGTCTATGTATCTTCAAGTACTTCTTTAGGGTACTATCTCTTTAACTAGAATACTCACTCCAAATCCTTTTTGGATTCTTTACAGTTTCTCTTCAGGTGAGTCCAGACATACAGTGTGATTACCAGCCTCTTGGATGCTCAGATAGGAATCTCCTGCTGGTTGTTCCTTCAGTTTGGATTCCTTTCACACTCTCTGTCCCTCCAGGCATAGTATGTGGCTTCCCTGTGCCAGCCTGTCTGCTTTTGGTGGAGCCTCTCAGCTCCGTGTGGTTCTGGCTGCCAGACTTTTCTTTTCTGCCAGGTTGTGCTACTTCCTTCCAGGCCACTCACTAGGTGTTGTGTCACTTCCTGCTGCACTGAGATCACTGAACAGCTGGTTGCTAGGTAACAACATATAGCAACAGACACAGGCTCTATGCATGAGCCCTTATAGCGATAAGTGCAAGCATTTTGATCTGATTCCCTGCAAATGTTTAAATACAAAGAGCTGAATACTCAACAATACAGTTAACACTATTTTTATTCTGATTTGTAGATTCTGAAGTCCCAGTGTTCTCCAAACTGCCCTCCCGGCTACAGAAAAGTCACAAGGGAAAGAGCGCCGCCCTGCTGCTATGACTGTGCCAGATGCTCAGAGGGGGAGATCTCCAACTTAACTGGTAACTAGTCATGTTGTAAAGAGAAAACAATAAACAGCAGGAACACAGATATGCTGCAAAGTGATGGCAACTCCCTGTGTTTACTGAGTTAAACAAAAGAATAAGTTAACACAGAAGCTCATCCTCACTTTGCAGCATATTCTTGTGCTGTTCATTTATTGTTTTCTGGATACCTGCGTGGGTAATGTCCACTTATACAGCTGCAGTACCAGTAATCTACGGAGAGGCCTGATGTGTCTGGGAGCTTTGTTTCTAATGTTGTAAATATGTAGAAAATGAAGGTTCACTGGAGAGCAATTGTGTTCAATTTAAATTACTTTCATTCTGGGTGCATAGCACAACATGTTTCGGACCTCTTGGGTCCTTCAACTGCACCAGAGGAAGGACCCAAGAGGTCCAAAACATGTTGTGCTATGCACCCAGAATAAAAGCAATTTAAATTGAACACAATTGCTCTCCAGTGAACCTTCATTTTCTACATATTATATACATTCTGGAAGTGGCAAAACCAGATCACTGTCAGATTGAGCAGCCCAAACATTCAAGAAATGGTTTGTAGCTTAAAATACTTCTATTTTTGGACATTATAATGTTGTAAACACTTACGGTTACAATATTTAGGGTTACAATGAAAGTAACATATTGGTTGGTCCATGGTTTGAATGTGGCAAAAAAATGAGCCAAGATCTTTCCAAATATTTTGGAAATCCAGAAAGAAATCCTTAGGACTCCTATCTCTTTTAGCAGGAGCAAAAATGTGAATTTAAGGCAATAGGAATCTAGAGAATAATTCATGATATGTTTTATTGTTGGCTGGCAAGCCACCGCAAACTAATTATATATTAATCAATCAATAAATTGATATCAAATATCAATCTCCGAGTGTTTGGAAATGTGACTTAAATGGGGTTTGAGGCTGAGGATTTGTGTGGAGAATCTATACGAGGAGTCAGTTGTGTGTATTATCAGGAAAGAAAGCACATATTTCAATAAATTATCCATCAGTGGATCAGTGCTTAGCAATTTAGTTTCTATCATTGTCTTGAATACATTCATGTTGAAGGTTTACAAATATATGACACAATGTTGAAAAGAAATTAAAAGAAGGGTGCAATCAGCTTTTAATAACGTATGAACAACACCAACAAACTATAAGCCAAGGGGCAGTACCTAAGATTGAGAAGGATATGCTCCTCTGAGGAGGAGTATAAACGGGAAGCCTATAAACTCTACCAGAGATTTAAGACTAGAGGATGTAAAACAAGATGTCTTCGCAGAGCTTATCAAGGGGCTCTGGCCACCAATAGGGAAGACCTGCTTTATAACCCTCATGGGCAAAGAAACCGAATTATGAAACCAACTAACCAGGGACATACGAGATTAATTCTAACCTTTAACAATAATGATAGGGATGTGAGATCTGTCATTCACAAACATTGGGACATACTGACTAGGGATCCGGCCCTGGGACGGCTGGTCTCCCGACATCCTTTAATTACATACAAAAGGAACACAAGTATTGGGGACCTGTTAACCCACAGCCATTACCAGAGGGGGTCCAAGAGGATCTGTTGCAAAATCCCAGGCACCTTCAGCTGTGGAGCGTGCGAACAGTGTCAATTTCTAAAAATGTCAAGCACTTTTGGGAATGACCAGTCAAAGTTTGACATGTATCATCATATATCATGCACTACCACATTTGTAGTATACTTATTCACCTGCCATTGTGGCAGCATGTATGTGGGGAAAACAATAAGGATGTTAAAGAGACGTATTTACGAACATATACGGGATATTAAGAATTGTAACCTTACGTCCAGTATTGCCAAGCATATATACTGCTCACATAATGGTCAATATTCTGGCTGCTCTTTCCAGGGTATAGATGGCTTACATGGAGACATAAGGGGAGGTGATTTGGAAAACAGATTACTTCAATTGGAGACTTCTTGGATTTTCAGACTTAATACCTATAAGTCAGAATTTGGACTCAATGGACAGTTAAACTTTCAAGCATTTATTCACAATTAATCAAAAGAAGTGCATTATGACATTGTCGAACTTATTACTGGTTGGCAATGCCTGCCATGCTCATAAATCAACCCCCTCTGGAGACAGCAGCCAGAATATTGACCAAAATTAACCCCCTCTCCTCCCTGCATGTGCTGAGACATCATTGGGTTCATTTATTTTATTTTATTTATTTCATTTATTTTATTTTATTTTTTTATTTTTTCATTTTCTACTCTATTTTCCTTTTATTTCATTTCAATTTCTTTCGTTTATTTTTGTTTATATTTTTGTTTATATTTTGTTTATATTTTGTTTATATTTTTTTTTTTTTTTCGTTCAGATTTTTTTCGTCTTGATTTAAGGTTTAGCGGAGACGTCCTTATACGTCACCTTAAGGACTCATAGTGGGACCGCTCATGGACTTCCACATGGTCGGTAATATATTTTACATTTGTTGAGCGGGCACGCTGGGAGATATTTGTATCTGTGGACATCCCACTGAGGCTTATTCCAAATATCTGCATTCACCCACATCTGATTGGGTGCCTTTACGAAGGTTCCGGCTACACGGCAGGTGCATCCCCCCCCTAACACTTAACGGGGTTGATAGTTCGAGGTGATCCATGCTGGAGGGGTGCCTCACATACACTTGGTGACTTTTGGCGCATTTTAGACCTGGGGACATTTCAGTAGTATGCTTTGGCTACAACCAATTCAACATCAATATTGGATGGTCTAGGACCGTTTACCTTTCTCAACGGACTGAGATTGTGGCATAAGATTGGAGTGCTACGGCTTGGTTCCAGATACGCCACTTCTACATTACAGCATATTTAATTATCATTCATGCTGTGATACACTTAGATATTATTACAAGGGATCCCTTTGTACATGCAGCGCTGCTTAGTTTGGTTTTAATTGGTTTTAACTTGACATATGGCATAGTGTTAAATAAATAATTATTATAATAATAAATATTGCCTTTTATATATTTGAAGTATTTATTCACAATTGAGCAGGTGGGGGACAGGGAGCTATAGTCCCATTCTTGTTGTGTATATACAGCTTTTAATAACCACAACTGATAACAAGGCAAATTACTGCTGCATTTGTCGTGGGAATACAACAAAACTGGAAGGAGTTGCACCTCACAAAGGTTGTCCAAAATGAAAAATGGCTTCCCCTTATCATGTGTCTATGTACAAAAGATGCATCCGCTTTGGGGGAGCACTCCACCAAATACCAGGCCAGTCAAAACTGGTCCATGGACTAAGCGATGCCCAAACCCAAGACACAAGTTTGAAAAGACCTCAATGGATTGCTATAAAAAGGCTGCATATAATGTAGCCTTTGAGTCTACCAGAAAGAAACAGCTTTGTACACAAGTAACTTTATTGAATGGTACTAATTCATGCAACAGTTGTGTCCAACTATGCATGAATGCAACCACAGTTGTTGTCATGCAGAGTTGGATGCAGTCATTGCATGAATTGGTAAATGACCCATATAAATTGGTCTTGCTTAAGTTTAGAATCATTTCATAAAGAATAAGCATCATAACACTGCTTCATGTCTTGCCATAGTAATACAAGGTGGTTTCTAAGCAAAAGAAAACAGTAGTGAGCCATAGTGATGCGCTTCACCATAAATTTTGTGAAACTGCTGAAAAATGTGGGTGACCTTGTTGCTCACTCAAAATGCATTATAGTCAATGGGAAGTTTTTGTCAATGGGTGTTGTTTCACACTCCAAATGCATTGAAGTTTATGGCCATTTAATTGTTGCATTTTTTCCTCTGGGAATTTTGCAGCAAATTTTACTGAGAAAAAAATCCACAAATGTTGAAATTTCAAATTGAATCCATTCATGGCGAGGAAGTTCACTCACTGCTAGCCATAGTCCCTTATTAGAGTGCCAGAAAAAATTTGAGATGGGTCGTACTCCATGATGGAAATATTTTGCTTTGTTTACATTAATATATACAGGATTACAAAATGTGTTTTTTTTTTCAAGAAAATTCAGCATGCAAATTTTAGATCTGCACTAAATCTAAAAAAACAATTGGGAGCAGGCACTCAAAGAAGGCAAACTTCAACCAGGTCAATAGTTCAAAGTGGAGAAAGTTTATTGTGTCCACAGCCTTATGGGTTTTGTGTCATCAACACTTAATCATAGACTCTGGGCCTTTTTTGAGTGCCTGCTCCCAATTGGTTTTTCGGTTTGTCTGCTATCCATGCTGAGGGCTAAGGGCAGTGCACCTGGGCTAGTGCCCTATTTTGGTGGGTAATCATTTACCTTTGAAGACCCTTATTCTGCACTTACTTATTTAAACTTGTTATTTATCTTAAATTAGAAGACAATACAATGTGCCAAGTGCCGATGTGTCGTGGAATGTTTTGGAAGTGACAATTAGGTGAGGCCGTGGGTTGAGTTACTTAAAAGGGGTGGGGTGTTTGTAGAGGAGTGTATGAGAGACATGCTTAGCACCTCTGAATAACTATGAATTAATGTTATGAGATGACCTGTCAATTTTTAATATGACTCACATGTTCAAAACCCTAATCTTGAGATAACTTTCTAATAGGTCATGTTTAACTTTAATGTTTCAATATTCCTAACTTGGATAATAGATTTATTCTTTGTTTACAGATATGGAATATTGTCTAAAATGTCCCATCTATGAATGGCCAAATAATGAGAAATCCATGTGTATTGAGAAGCAAACTGAATTCCTCTCATATGAAGCTGATTCCCTAACTCTGGTCTTTATTGTCCTCTCTGTGATTTCTATTTCATTAGGGACAGTTATAATAGGAATTTTTATTTCATTTCGAGACACTCCATTAGTGAAGGCCAACAATCGCAATCTGAGCTTTATTCTCCTTTTCTCCATCAAGCTGAGCTTCTTCTCTGTGTTTTTGTTCCTTGGTCGCCCATCTGATATAACCTGCATCCTCCGACAAACCTCTTTTGGGATCAGTTTCTCCATAGCTATATCTTCTGTCCTGGCAAAAACAATTATGGTTTGTATTGCTTTCAAAGCCTCCAAGCCTCATAGTCCTTGGAGAAAATGGTTGGGAGTCAAATTCACATATTTTATAGTCATTATTTGTTCATTCATTCAGTTTCTAATTAGTGCTATCTGGCTGACCATTTCTCCACCATTCATGGAGCTCAACATTCTGTCTGAACCTGGAAAAATCATCATTCAGTGCAATGAGGGCTCTGTCATTGCCTTCTATATTGTCCTCTCCTACATGGGATTGTTGGCATCTGTGAGTTTCATTGTAGCTTTCTTGGCTCGGACATTACCGGACAGTTTTAATGAGGCCAAGTATATCACTTTCAGCATGTTGCTCTTCTGCAGTGTTTGGATCACAATGATCCCGGCCTATCTGAGCACCAAAGGCAAATACATGGTGGCAGTGGAAATATTTGCCATAATCTCTTCAAGCTGTGGCCTTCTCTTCTGTATATTTCTACCCAAATGTTACATTATTATATTTAAGCCAAAGAGGAATACAAAGCAATACTTGATGGGCAATAATAGATAGAGGAATGTATCAGCAAACATGACTTATTTGAAAAAAATGTATATGTAATAATCTATACTCTTTAGGCTCTCCGTTTGCTAATATATTTCAATGCAAAGTAGGATAGTCTCATATACTCTTGGATACAGATAAAATGGTGATAAAAATTGGTAAAAACTGTATGTTACATGGCTAATTGCATCAAGTTCATTGTGTCTTTATCACAAGTGATTGATTTTTTAGGTACAAGTGTATGTACCTGGCATTATCACCATATTAGGATGGTCAAAGATAGGAGGAAGAGGATGGATTCTAATGAAGGATTGGGGAGGCTAAGCCTCCCGTGACTTGTTGGAACAAAGTAGTACTGCACAGAGCCTGTACTATGGCATCCACTTTAGATATACCACTAGGACATTTTCTAGTAGTTTGTTCTTTAAAGTCTTACAAAAAAGTACTTCCATTACAGCACATCCTCTGCAGGATAATATACTAGTACAGAACTGATGTATTGAAGAAGAAACTCAAGGTGTAAGGCCATTCTGTTATTAGGGTTTTAAATTGTGTACAATGTAAAGAATCCATCTGTTGTCTAATATCACAGGTATTTCTAGTGACGTATTTGTAGACCAAGAAAGTCACATATAGTTTCAGAAACGTTCCTGCGGCACCGATGCCATTCTGGACACTGAGCTGACACAGTAGACACTCTATTTTATTTGGCTATTGTACTTTGACTGTGACTCTGTCCCTAAAATGGAAATAGTGACACAGTTATGCTAAAACAAGAATGATGATTGGATGCCACGGGATCAGCCCCATGGAAGAAGAAATGGTTAAATTGTAACATGTTATATTGCTAATTGTCCCTCCACATCCTCACGAGTTTGCTGGATGAGCTATTATTTAATGTTCTATATTGTAATGCTCTGTATTAATGTATACCTTAAATAAAGCTGTCTGGTTAATATCCTGAGTAAATCTAAAGGGTTCAAGTCAGGCCCAAGGGGAACTTTGGCGTCAGTCTCGATTTGAGTAAGTGTTTATTTAAATCCAAGAGAGACTCATTGTGGGTGAGAATCAAATATCCCTAGTGGAGAATCATATGGGTAGACAAGCGAGAATATATGAACCGAACATTGAGTATTTGATCCTATTTGATCATTATATTCAATTATATTTTATATACTTGAATAATATATATGTTACTCTATTTTGGGCCACCTTATATTAAAGAGTTAATGTCCAGCTAACAATATAGAGTATGGATTACATTTGACTCTAACACTTAAGGCAGGGCCTTTGCTAAGTGGAAGTAATGGAGGTATGGTGTAGTGCAACTATTACTCCCATATGTAACTGTGCATAAAAAGTGAAATAATAGGGTGCCAGGAGATTCTTGCAATACAAATAGAACAGAAGAAAAGTGCAGCACAGCCGAGCTCTAAGCCCAGTACAGGAATACCCCCTGTGAACCCCTGATGGTGGCCCTGCTTCTTCTTTATCCTGTGGCTCTGTGAGCTTTACAGTTAATGTATAAGGTTGTGATGAGAGGCGGAGGTGCCTATAATATTGTCAATTTTGTTCTTCAGTGCACTGGCCTTATCTCTGAGTATAGCTGATTTTTTTTGATATTTTTTGCATTATATTGAGTTCTCTTTGGAGCAGCTCTTTAAATTTGCCTATTAACACAATGTCTCCCATGTATTGGGGAGTTGTTGATATGTATAATGGGGTACCTGACTGAGGCATGTGCTGCGAATCTTTGAACACAAAGTCCAGGCTGGCATTAATGAGACAACGAGGGCTGCGACACTACAGGGGATCCTGCAGCACACGGTGCCATCTTGGATTCTGCGTCAGAAGTCTCAGCAGTTGCAAAGTAATTTTTTTACCAAGTTTGAGTAGATTTTTTTTACCGGTTCTCATAATTTTCCTTGGTTATAGAGTTGTACTTTTGGCCGCTCATAATGTAAACTTTGTAGTCCAGCCAGTCTGGAGCCAATAAAGATTTGAAGGAGAGCGATCCGAAAGCGGAGACATGAGCGCACATCAGCAAACTGCCTGTCAGGTGTGACCGCTAGATCCGCTCTGGCCGCAGCAAACAACAATCCAGGGAATAGGGGTTGCGGACACCACCGATTGACATCAAAGTAATATAAAACAAATCCATCTTTATTGAACGTATTAAAAAATAGCGGGCAGGGGAAACAGGCTTGAAGCGTTTCGTGACGACAAGGTCACTTCATCAGAAGCAATGCTTCTGATGAAGTGACCTTGTCGTCACGAAACGCATTTTATATTACTTTGGTTCGCACGTGTTGATGTCAATCGGTGGTGTCCGCAACCCCTATTCCCTGGATCGGAGCCAATAAAGAACATGTCTTCTCAATTCAGCATCACACCATGCCCCCCTTGACTCCACTCACTTTTTTAATCTTGACCAACAGTTAACTAGTGACAAACTAGGCAAAGTTTAGAGACTCTACGCATTAATATTTAAAGAATGGCAGCAGTTTAAATTTAAACCAATAAAAGTCAATAGGTGAGGGGGGGGGGGTGCCAACTTTTTCTAACCTTGAGCCAAAGTCACCCAGTGACAAACTGTGCAAAGTTTGGGGACCCTGGCATAAATCATGTGAGAATGACAGCATTTCAACTTTTAAAGGAGAAGGAAAGGCTACGATTAAGTAAGCGTTATCAGAAAGGTCTATATAAATACACCAGTAAAACCTCAAAGTAATGCTGCTCTGAGTCCTCTGTCAAAAGAAACACCACATTTCTTTCCTTCTATTGTGTACTCATGGGCTTCTGTATCAGACTAACTGTTTTCAGCTTAATCCTCCAGGGCTAGGGCTTGAGCATGCTCAGTTTGTTCCTCTCTCCCTCCTCCCCTCCCTGCTGTAATCTGAGCTCAGAGCTAAAAGTGAGCAGGGAGAGACTCAGGCAGGAAGTGATGTCACAGCAAGCTTACATAGTTACATAGTTAAATTGGGTGAAAAAAGAAAAAGTCCATCAAGTTCAACCCCTCCAAATGAAAACCCAGCACATGGCAGCTTCTATCCTAAACAAACAGAGACAGCATCTAGAGCTGTTTACTCAGGTATGGTAAAGCATTCTGCAGAATAAATATAGTATATTAGCTCACACTTTTGTGGCTAATCTGTTGGCAATAAACTGTCTTAGATCTTTCCTTCTCCTTTATTCTCCTTTAAGCATTTAAATCAATTGCATTTAATGGGTGAAATCTGAAATCTGGCTGTTGGTGGCTCTTCAACCCTTAAAAGACTGAATCCCCGACAGGCTAGATGGGCCCCTCTTCTTCTCCCGATTTAATTTCATCTTGACCTACCGTCCTGGTTCCAAGAATCAGAAAGCAGATGCACTATCTTGCTGCTTCACTCCAGTGGACTGTCTCCCTGTAAATCAAGATCCTATTATTCCTCCCACCAAGATTATTTCTACCCTTTTTCCTCATATTGCCGAGCTAATCTAGTCTGGTCAGTCTTCCGCTCCTGCTGATACACCTATTGGGATGGCATTTGTACTCTCTGAGCTTCGTCTGCCCATCTCACAACAGACTATTTGCAAAGATGTCAAGGACTTTGTTGATGCTTGCACGATTTGTACCCCTTCCAAGGCTAGCCATACTCGACCCAGTGGTCTTTTACAACCTCTACCCATTCCCTCTCATCCATGGACTCGCTTAGCAATGGACTTTATTGCAGAGCTTCCACCCTCAAAAGGGAACACTGTCATTTGGGTAGTTATAGATCGCTTCAGCAAAATGGCACACTTCTTTCCTCTGCGGAAGCTTCCCTCATCGGCAGAATCATCCCAGCTCTTAATCCAATTTATTTTTTCGGTTGCATGGCTTCCCTGCTGAGATAGTCTCTGACAGGGCATCTCAATTCACAGCTAAGTTCTGTCGTTCCTTATGTAAAGACTTGGATATCACTCTTCAATTCTTTTCTGCCTACCATCCCCAAACCAATGGGGCAGAAGAGCGGGTGAATCAAGCATTAGAGCAACTCCTGAGGAATCATATTTCCCTCTGTCAAGATGATTTGTCTGATCTCCTCCCGTGGGTGGAATTCACTCATAATAATGCATTCCATTAGTGATGGGCGGATTTATTCACCTGGTGCCAATTTGTGGCGAATCGCCAGTGTTAAAATACATTTGATGCCTGTGACAATTCTAGGCACCTGTTCACTTTAATGGGCATCAGAATTGTCACCAGCGTCAGAATCGTCACAAGCGTCAGAATTGTCGCCAGCGTCAGAATTCGCATTTCGCAAATTTTTCACTGTTCCTCGGAATGTTGCTCCAATCAGCATAATCTGTTTATCATAATCCACAAGGATGTCATGG
Organism: Xenopus laevis; assembly: GCF_017654675.1. Lineage (NCBI taxonomy): Eukaryota > Metazoa > Chordata > Amphibia > Anura > Pipidae > Xenopus > Xenopus laevis. The sequence continues at coordinate 4,049,907 of NC_054371.1, forward strand.
TGTTGATTGTATAAGCAAGATTGGAGTTTTGAGGTGTTATTGAACCTTCCAGGGAGAGGTGCCAAAACAGCATTGTATGTGGCAGACAATAGATGATGAAGCCCCCACCTCTATTCAAACTTGGTTTTTCAGTTTTTACATATATGGCTTCTTTAACGCCTGTTGTGAACCAGTTGCTCTCCCGGTCTAGAATATGGACTTGGCAGTCTCCAAGCGTGTGTCCTTTTTCTCTAGGTACACAGCTGAATCCTGACCTGAGGAGCTGGCTCTTCTGTGCTGCGCAATATGCTGGTCTAACTTTTGTTTGGTTTCTCCCACACAAATCAGATGGTTCTACAGATATTTCACAAATGGTCTTTCCTAGAGCTACAGAATTATACAGCTATTTTGGATGCAGACTGACACCCCTCCCCTATACCATGATATTTTTATGCACTTCATTGTAGTTGGTACATTTTTGCATTAAACCTAATCAAAGGGGAGACGTGTTACCTATACAGTCCTATATTCTGCAACTTGTGCAACTTGGAGTCACCCATCTTGCTTCTGAGGAGAAACCTTTAAGAGGTCCACTAGTCTCTTCTTGTATTGCATTCAGAGCAGTGTTCTTGTCAAGATCTGCCAAACAGGCCTTAGCATAACTGAAAATGTCCCGGTCTACATCCTAGAGGCGAGTGCCCAAATTAAAAATTTTCACTCCCAAACATTTTCATTCCTGTTTCATTTTTGTATGTGTCTAAAACCTTTTTCTTCCAGGCCTGGATTCTGCATGGAATTACATAAATAAGCCATAAGCAAAGCTCTGCCCTACTCTCCACCAAGGAGGTGAATGGCAGACTCATCACCCTGTGCTCATAAGTCATAACCTCATAATGTGGCTGTTTGTATTCTCTTCTAACTAGTTAATTACATCATTATGTGGCTTCCTCAGCAATCCTTCCATAGAATGGGCACCCATGGATTATTTTGGTTTCTCAAATTGCATATCTGCACTCATCAATTTGGTATCTATCTTGTCTGTTACCTCCGTTTCACACCACCTACTTGTCATCTCTATAACCTTAACTGATGTTTTTAAAAAGAAGAATAATGAAATTGCTCAACCTTACTGACCCTATGGGTGTCTTATATCTGGTACTGTTCCTATGAAAAGTAAAACCAATGTTTTATCTGTGCCTAAAGTAATCACAGACTATATCCTGAAGAACCTGTCCAAAAAAGAAGAATGGGGGCTTGTAGATCTTGTACTGATTTTTGAGGCTTCGCAAAGAGCCACTTACAGCCTCATTTGAAGATAAATTGAACAAAGCATTGAACACAAGGAATCACCACCATATATATCTGGCCATGTCCTTTAGTCTCTCCAGAGCTCCAAATGTCTTCCTCAATCCTGGGTTGTATTTAATCATTGTGATATATTCATTTTCTCCTCTTCCATATGTCTAGCTGAGCATATTCTAAAGTAAAACAGGTCCAACATCTTTTAAGAGAGAACAGTCTTTATGCCAAGATGTAGATTTCAGGTCTAAGATTCCTTTAGTAGAAAACATAATTTCTTCCTGCATTCTGAGGCTGTGGTCTTGGAACACATTTTATATTGCGCACCACCGTACAAGAAGAAGCTCTATACTACTGCATGTTTTGATGCTCTTTATTTATGAATAGGCCTGTTTTAGTTTCAATTGCCCTAGCTGATACACAGAATCCTTATCTTAGTTTGTTTTAAATGGTTTTGACCTTTGCTTTATAATTACCATAAATATTAGACTCTGCCATTGACTATAATTTTGACTCATCCTTGTCTGTACCTTGTTTACTACAATTCATATTTAAGGTTTTGGAGACTGTGCAGGCAAAGGCCAATGGGATGACTAATGTGGTTCCATGTTATCAGGGGCCTAATGTCAAGTTTAAGGTGACAGCAGAATTTTGGCAACTGAATATTATCTGGGAACTGATAATGATACTGATATTAACCATTCACAAGATGTATGCGAATGATTTGACAGGGCACTCTTTTACCTGCTACTCTGGGGTATGAACACCCAAGCCCAGATTTGTGGTGAGGCCACAAAGGCCCAGGCCTAGGGTGGCGAACTATTAAGGGCGGCAAACTATTTATGGTGGCATGCCGCCCAGCTGCTTGCTTAGGAGTACTGGGGATATGCAGCCTAGGGACGCAGTTGTGGGTGGCAGGCACTAGGACCAAGCGGTTGGGCTCTAGGACTGCGCAGTCTAGGGGAACATCATAGTCTAAATCAGGCCCTGCGAATACCCACAGCTTGCTGTCCCAAACAGTGGGTCTATTTGATGGAGTGATTACTAGACCTAGCTATGAAGGACATAGAAATTTAGATACATTCTTAGAAGCATCTAGCCTGTGGATAGGGTGCTAGTATGGCATATTCAGCTACATCAAGGGCACACGTTGGTCCCACTGGGAACATGATCCTTAATAGTAGTGGACCAGCCAGGTATATACATCTGAAAAGATCAATTTGTCATGCAATAGGTTCCAGCTTGAACTGACAACCCCTGCCTGGGCTACACTGAAATACTCTACCAGATAACTAGTATGTGCTTGGACACTGAAATGACGGCTCCACCAAATGTAATGTTGTTCATATTGAAAACTCCACCTTATGAAGAAAGAAAAGGAAATTGTTTTGATAGAGGTTGCAATAAGGACAGACACTTGGCAACAATTGCACTTCACATTGCGCTTGTGGTGTAAAATGCCATCTGGTAACCCAAGTACATTAAGGGGCCAATTCACCAAGCTCGAGTGAAGGATTCGAAGTAAAAAAACTTTGAATTTCGAAGTGTTTTTTGGGCTACTTCGACCATCGAATGGGCTACTTCGACCTTCGACTACGACTTCCAATTGAAGGATTCGAACTAAAAATCGTTCGACTATTCGTCTATTCGATAGTCGAAGTACTGTCTCTTTAAGAAAAAACTTCGACCCCCTAGTTCGCCATCTAAAACCTACCGATCTCAATGTTAGCCTACGGGGAAGGTCCCCATAGGCTTTCCTAAATTTTTTTGGTCGAAGGATATTCCTTCGATCGTTGGATTAAAATCCTTTGAATCATTCGATTCGAAGGATTTCATCGTTCGATCGAACGATTATTCCTTCGATCATTCGATCTAAATATTTGCGCTAAAATCCTTCGACTTCGATATTCAGACGAAGGATTTTAATTCCCAGTCGAAATATCGAGGGTTAATTAACCCTCGATATTCGACCCTTGAGGAATTTGCCCCTAAATCTGAACAATAAATCTACAGGTAGCATTTACAGGTCATATGTTTAAAAGCAAAAATCTTTTTGGTTGGTTTAGGCTACTGCTCCTGGGAAAACGTAGTGCCTTGCATTACACGGGAGGGAAGATGTTCTTTCTTTTTGTTCTGTTTATGGTGATGAAGTCACTTCTTGTGAGAAGACTGACATTTTCCACATCAGGCTTAGTGAGTAGTACAGCAAAGAGTTCAGTTTTATTGTAGAAAGCAGCTCAACGTTTTAAGTTAAACAAATGCAGCAACCGAAATGAATGATAAAAAGTTCTGCAAATAATACAGTTAAAATAAATTACATTAAGAGTCACAAAGTTTGTCTGGCTTCCTGAGGGATTTGAGCAGTATAGAAAATGTAAGTTTATTTTCAGAGAAAAGATTTTAACATTACAAATATAATTTCCAGAATAGCGTAAAGATCCCCCAGGTGCCTTTTCCAATATTCATTCTACTGAGCAAATTCTCTCTCTGTTCTCCATAAAATAAGGTTTGGATTAACCAGTCCCCTTACTCTGTTCTACACACACTGCCATGCACTTATGCTCTGCCTTGTATTGGGGTACACTGTGTGTTCTGGGAATCATGGCTGGATGTAACTCCCTAAATATACTGATTTATGTGTTACTACTGTGTGTTGGACCCTGCAAATCTGATGTACTGACCACCAATCCTGCCTGTCGTCTGGAGATGAATAGACCATACCAAAATTATAAATACATTAAGGACGGAGACATCACGATTGGAGGAGTTCTGACTGTTAGTAATTCCTATGAAGAAAAAACAAGTAGAATATTTTTCAAATGTTATGAGTAAGTTTTTCTTCACACAAAGTCATAGGAAATGGATAACCCGTGGCAGGGAAGTTTCTCAATTCATAATACGTGGGCTATGCAAAATGCTATTTCTATATGGGCAGATTGGCTGCTGACTTTTCTACTCAAAATTTGTCCCATCCGTTGGATTACCAATTCTGGAAATTACTATAACGGATCTATCCATGTATAGTCATGTGACACCCTGAGGTACAAATAGAACACCTTCCCATTCAGGTCGTACTGTGATATCCAGTAGAACCCCCATTTAAAAGTTTTTCACGGAACCAGAAAAAATGGGGTAAAATCTGAGAAAATGCAAAATGTGTTAAATCAAAGTATTGCTCAAGTATTTAAAGCATATAAACACAGAAGTCTGGTTTACTTTGAAATATAATATTGTTTTGTGTTCATGACTAGAGTTAAACATTGCAGTCACATGCACGAGCTAAAGCAATAAGTCATTGGCTGCGTGAGGTGAACATTCATTGGAATTCACTATTCACAGACAAAAAAATATCCATCTGTATTTAGTACAAAACTAACTAAAACATTTACAGACGATAAACAAATCACTTTTGGGAAAATCAGGACAAGATTTTGGTGTAAAATCCAGGAAAACATGATGGAAAATCTGATAAAATGCATTATAACTTGGTGTGACCAGAAAAAAACTGTAAAATGCAGGAAAATGTAAACAATTTTACAACTTGTAAACAATTTTAAACTTGAGGTATTACTGTATCTTACAACCAGATTTTTAGGCCTAATATAATAACCGGTGTAAGTAGTTTGGGCATTGTGTGGTGGCCATTATCTCTAAAAGTAACACAGTATTGGGAGAATTTTTTTTTAGACAACTGCACACCTAGACCATCTTTGGCCTCATATTGGCAGTTGATTTATGGTGTGTGGACAAGTGGATCCACACATCTTTAATGCATCAAACTTAGTTCTGCGTTATATTGTTACTGAAATAAATAACAAAATGATCTGGAATGGGGAAGGCGCATTCAATGCGTAGCTGGATCATAAAGCAGGGTAATCTCGCACATAGGATGCCAGTCCATATTTATTGAATATACTTTAAAAACATCAATATTGCAAAAAGTGGATGAGCTGGGCAGGGGAGTGCATGGCTCTACGCGTTTCGTGACTGCATGGGTCACTTCATCAAATTAGCTTTCAGCAGCAGTTATAGTCCAATAACAACCAAATGGCAGCAGAATTACTGACCTCTTCCCGGGTAACTCTGCTACACCCATATATGTGCCAGTTAAAGGCAGAGTTCGCCTTAAAATCAACAATTGGTCTACATTGTTTCATTTTTGAAGTTTTTGACTTGTTCCAGTATCCGGTGTTTTGAGTCTCTTAGCCTAGCAACCAGGCAGACTATTTGAGTGACAGTCTAGAGAAAGAGTGCTGAAATATTAAGATAAGTAGTACAATCTAACAATAAATTGTAGCCTTCTAGACCAATCATTGCAGGCACAGAGTTTACTGACCTCCATCAGCCAGTTAGCATTTGAGTTTTAAAGCTGGAAACCCAATTTCACTTCTGCAATCTACATTTTCATGGAATGCCATATAGGTATTGTATTCATTCTGCTAAAACACTAATTCAAATATTTTCCCACTTAGACTATTGCAGCCTCTTACCAATTTGTCAAACTCCAGGTTCCCTGTTCATTTTCTGGTAAAACCTCTATCTTGGCTGCTTGTTAAGCAAAGGATAACATACAGACTCAAGGTTATTCTTTCCTCTGCTCCCCACTACAATTTCTCACTTGTCTTCCTCTCAATTCCTGGCCATCTCCTCTTCTCCATCAGAGCCATTGTCTCTTTGCACCATCTACAACCACTGGCACCTCTCATTTTAAACCTTTCTAGCTTTCTGCTTCTTCCTTTAAGAAATTTATCCCTGATTTTCTTTGATTTGCATACAAATAAAGGGAGAGGCTCCCTCCTTTTAAAATGAATTACATGTTAGAGATGGACGAATACCAGTTATTTAACTCAAGCAGTGGAAAGCTCTGTAACTGGTTGAATGGACTTGTCAATTTAATGTTACTTTTAGATGAAATGTATACGTTTTGTGTTTAAATACGAGTGGCTAGAGCAGAGTCTTATTATTTCTTTACCCAGCCCAAGTCCCCAGAAATACAGATATCTTGTGGAGTTTATCTTCCTCATCAAGGAAATCAATGATAATCCAGCCCTGTTACCCAACATAACCCTGGGATACCATATACAAGATTCCTGTGGAGACCCACAAAGGGCTCTGTGGAGCCTATTTAAGATATTATCTGGTTCTTGGGAAGTAATTCCAAATTATTCCTGTTTGAGAAAGAAAAAAATGGTTGGTTTTATTGGGGATTTAGAGTCTGAACCGACTATATCTATGGCACATATTCTGGGTGTGCTTGGCTATCCCCAGGTGAGAAATATACAGTAACTATTTTAATTGATGAAACTTCTTCTTAACAGGTATGTCAACCGCATAACAGCCAAAGCATTGTAGGAATTAATATCTTGGCTGGAGGAGAGGAGAATATGGTTAAATCTGAAAATGTGGGGAGTGTTTCTAGTAAGAAAAAATAGGCTGTGTTTAAAGTGCAGCCAAATCTCCAAAAAGTCAGAATCCTTGTAGATTGATCTTAATTGGAATGTGTGAGAAAAACGTATCTCATGGTGTATCACGTGAAAACTCATGGATAAGATTCAATTCAAGTAGAAAAAACATTTCTCCAAATACAGTTCCAGTTTGTTCCCATAGACCTCAATAGAGTTTTTACGTGATAAACAGTGAGAAGTTTTCCTGAATTGAATTTCAAATTAATTTATACTGTGGCCCTGAATTACCCCCTACATGAGCAGGCAAGAAGGGCTTGGATGAAACCTAGTAAGGTTTAGAAAGTTGATGGTTACTTTAGGAGTGATAAACAGATTAGGCTGTTTAGCCAAACAGCACAGGCTCCACCGAGAAGAGTCTTTGGGTTCCACTTGAAAGCTGAGAGTGTCTTTGTACAAGCTACGTTGTCCTCTTTGCTTACCATGTGTGGATAGATACTGCCCATTGGTACTATGAGTATATGCCCCTCCACACATGTTCGTGTTCCTGTTTTATTCTGATGATCTCCGGGGTGGATTTTGTTGGCTTATTCACACATTGGCTTTAGACAATCTTAGTCAGGCCAGAAACACAGTTTGCTCTGGGACTGGGCCGAGAGACTGTATCTCATTCTTTCCTTATTTACAGATCAGTTACGGAGCTACAGACCCTTCCCTTAGTGACAGAATAGCCTTCCCATACTTTTATCGGACAGTACAAAGTGATGAGGAGGAATATATTTCTTTATGCAAAGTACTGAAATATTTTGGCTGGAACTGGATTGGAATTCTTAAGTCTGATGATTACAGTGGATACAGAGATGAGCAAGTACTGATGAAACATCTCTCTAGAGGCGGCATCTGTGTTGCATTCACAATCAGTCTACGGGAAAATCTTCATGATAATGTATTGAAAAGGAACATTATTGAAAAATCCTCAGCCAACGTCATTATCATTTGTGGAGATGTGGGGAAAATAAATTCTCAAGCATCACCCATCATAATTGACAAGAATGTCAAGAAGAAGACATTTATCTTTTTATCTAAATGGTTAAATCACGTTGATGTTTTGCAGTTATTTGTTTGGAAGTTATTAAGAGGCAGTTTGATGTTCATGCAGAAAGAAATAAGTGACCAATTTGCCCCCAGTTTCAAAGCGTTCTCAAAACGTTTCTACCTATCAGAATACCCAGAAGACAAGTTGCTTGAATATATGTGGTTGAAGCATTTTTCCTGTTTGCCAGAAGAAAAATATAAGCATAAATTAGTTCCAAATTGCTCCGGAAAGGAAAAACTTACAGATATTGATAGTTATCTAAATCTTTATCACTCTTCCAGTCTGATGTATGCAGTGGAATTAATGTCTGTTGCACTGAGTCACATGCAGAAGGCCCTTCTTAAGCAAACGTTCCAAGACAGCAGAATGTATAAGTACCAAGTAAGTTGGATTGTATTTATCTGTGCATATTACTAGTGTAGCGCTATAGTAAATTGTGTGTTATTTACATCACTATTGAGCTCCACTCCCAATAAATGTGCACCGGATGAGACCTGTAATCTTAGGGAGTGAGCCCTTGCAACGGTGTGGAAGCAGGGTGTAGTGCAACTGTAACTGGATTCAGGGTATAATAATTGGGCGCCAGTGGTTCTTATAACTTAAACATAAACGGGTTTATTGAACATACACAATCCTCAGTGGAGTATACAATAGAACATGACAGGATTTAGCATCACATTGAATAGGCAATACTCACAGCACCATATGGTCAGTAATAGTCCCCACAGGCAAGAGGACAAGCTCAGCAGCAATAAAGGTACACCCAGCTTTCAGCCTTTCCCTAAGTGGAACCTGAGGGGAATCTATCTACCCTGTTCCTATACACTTAGTCCCTACTTCTGGGCTATTAGTACTTGGTCCCTCTGACTCTCCTCCTCGGAGCCTGGAGCTGCTCAGCTGAATAACCTGTTTGTCTGTTACTCCTAGAGTAACCTAAAATGATGAGTAGCCTAATCTTACTAGACCTGACCTGTCTAGGTTCCACAGAGCTCTGCCTGCCTGTTCAGGTCAGAGCCAGCACAAAATGGACGACTGAAAGCATGGCTTCAGAGCCTTTTATATCCTAGCACAATGCCATCTGCTGGTCACTGTTAGAAGTAGCAGGGGGCATAGCTTAGAGCAGAAAGAGCAAACAGTACCCCTCCCAACTGTATTTTAGGACCCAAATAGGTGTCCATAACATGGAGGGACTGCCTGCACAAAATACTAGGGGTGGCTATTTTGCACATCCCTACACTAGTAACTTGCGATGAGCTAAATTCTTCACCAACTTTCTCCATGTAAAAGATGCCCATAGCGTAGTAACTGGTTACAAAAACTTTGCTACTATGGGAAGATTAGCTTTTATAATGGTAGGAATCATTCAGATAATCAATGCCATACAAGCCTGAGAAAGAATATTCAAGACACTGATCTTGGAGATCAGGACATCGGGGTACAAGACGTACTCCAGAAAAATCTGTGTTTTTTTCCTTTGCCTTTTCTACCCAATATCAATGAGGGTGTCAGATATGGGTATATATCATTTATGTGAGGGTATGGAGGGGTGTAAGTATTGATACTGGGTTTCATTTGGAGGGGTTGAACTTGATGGTCTTTTTTCAACCCCATTTAACTATGTAACTATATAACTATGTAAGATTGCTCAGTTTATAACACAGTGTGGAGTTTCAGTCAGTTCCATATTTCTATGTTTATATACGGGAGACCTAATTTTCCTACAAAACCACCTTCATAGGCAAATGAGGCTCAAGGCTTTAAGCAAACCCCACTTTCGTGGAATTACACATTTTTATAGGTTGTTAGACACACCTACTACCATCTTTTTGATGGTTGTAATTGTAGTAATAGTCACCTGTCCTGATTTTTCCTTTTATTTTTTTTCCCCTCAATTTAGTTAGTGATTCACCTATTGCAAGTGGTCCAGGGCAATTTAGAACACATGAGTTCCTGCCATGAAACTATTGGTGGCTCACATGTTAAGAAATCTATGCAGGGCTTTGTTTCATTCATCTTCTTAACCTACTGCCTAGCCCTTCCCACCCATAGATATCTTCAATTATAGATTGTCAATTACCTATGCCAAATAGGCACAACAAATAACACTTTTCTCTCCAAGCAAATTATTTCACTCACAATGTTATGGGATTATTAAGAGAGAGAGTAAACCTTGACACATTTCTTTATTCTAATTTTGAGGTGGTGCGATGTCTCTTATCTGGTGAGAATTTTGGCCAATTAACAAACATAGTGCATATGGACCAATTTCAAAATGTTGTTCCAAAGTTCAGGTGTTTTTGATTTTAAGATATGTCCACTCCCTGGAATTAAAGGAAAAATTATTAGAAAACTGGGTCACTTTGGGTAAAAGAGACATTTGCTCGGTTTTACCAGGGCAAAGTGACCCAACATCAATCAGTTCTGCAGAACTATGAACAGGAAACTCTGAATTAGCTGGTCATTCTGCTTAATTCCACTTATTTTATGAATCAAATGTAAAATAGTTCATATTATAATTACAAAAGTGTGTGTGGGATAAAGTGTTGTGGTTAGCGATGTGCGAATTTGCGGCGAATTTGCACCCGAAAAAATTCACCAGCGTGAAAAACGGACGCCGACAAACTTTTCACCATTTCACGAATTTCGCGCGAAATTCGCGAATTTTCAGGCGAAGCGAAAGGGCGCAAATTCGCCCATCACTAGTTGTGGTGGCAATCTTTAAATGTGTACAATGGTGCTTACATACTGGAGTTACATAGTTAATTGGCTTAGAAATAAAATAAAACCCAGTGAATATATAGATTTTTACTAAGGGGCACATTTACTAAGGGTCGAATATCAAGGGTTAATTAACCATCAATATTCGACTATCGAAGTTAAATCCTTCGACTTCGAATATCGAAGTTGAAGGATGTACCGCTATTCGTTTTAATCCCTCGATCGAACTTAATTCCTTTGATCAGAAATTAGCTAGAAAGCCTATGGGGACCTTCCCCATAACTAACATCGATGCTCGGTAGGTTTTAGGTGGCAAAGTAGGTGGTCGAAGTTTTTTTTAAAGAGACAGTACTTCGACTATCAAATGGTCGAATAGTCAAAAGATTTTTAGTCCGAATCGTTCGATTCAAAGTCCTATATCCTTCAATAAATTATTGTAGTTTGTGATCTACACGTACTCAGAGAAAGCTGCTTAGAAAAAATGTTTTTTATTGCACTTTATAGTTACATCGCTTTCTGAAAAATGTTTCATATACACATGATGGAAGCCCTGCAGTATCCTTTAATGAAAAAAGAGAGTTGATTTATCAATATGAGATTGTGAACCCACAGTTTACGTATGACGGCAAATCTTGGTATTGGAAAATCGTTGGAAATTATATACCCTGGGCTCTTTCACAGCAAAGATTATCATTAATACCTGAAAAAATTATATGGAAAACCCCAAAAAACATGGTCAGAAACAACTTCTTCCTATCTGTGTTTTAGGGCAGATTTATTAAGGTTTGAATGGTAAATATGAGTTTGAATTTTCAAGTTGGGTTTTTGGTCAAAACTCACAAATTCGAATTGGGAAAAACTCGAATTCCAGATTCTTCAAACCTCAACCCTAGGAACAACTTGAATTTGATAATTTTGATAATGGCCTTTCTGACACTCAAAGTTTTTTGAAGAAAAAAAATGGAATCAAGTTCCTTTCAAATTTGATTCAATGTTTTGAATGAGTTTTTTCCTAAATATTCGAGTTTCTAAGTCATTTGAGGTTAAAAAAACCCTCGACCTTTGATAAATATGCCCCTTTATGTTTAGGTGTGAATTAATGTACATAAATGCATGACTGTACGTAACTTTATTTGTAGACTTACCTACACACACTGAAGGAATTTCTGATGATATAGTTATATATTTAGGAAAATAGAAGCTGAGATTGAAAAATGACACACATCCATTAAAATGAATCACATGTAAGCTGTTAATGACAGGAAAACTTCTCAGCAGGAGGAACATTTGAAGATTTGCAGAGATTTATATTTTCTAGAAGTGAAATGAGCTGTAAGTCATTGAATCTTCAATAGTGCTAATTTATTACTTTTTTCTAAATCCAAGAATAACATGACATTATTTAAAAGGTCTGAATATAAAATCAAAAAAATGCTGGACAATGCGCTAAAAAAACAATTACCTCAAAAACAAATACTAGTGTTCTGTCCTCACTATGTATTACCCAGTGTGTAGTTCGACATGCAGCTAAACCTCCCTACCATCCAATAAAGAGACTGAGAATGAAGTCTGTAGGTTTTTACTGGATGGGCAAGGGAAAGAGGTGAAACTGGAACAAATAACAGAAAATAAAATGATGTGATTACAATAAACAGTACAATATAAATAGTGATGGGCGAAAAAATTTCGGAATTTATGAATTTGTGGCTAATTTGTTCGCAAAACTGGGACAAAAATTTGCCACTTGACTAGTTTTGACATAGGTCAGGGAAAAAAAAGACGCGGTCAAAAAACCTGATGCGTGCGTCAAAGGATTACAAAAAAGAAGTGAACGCCAAACCAGTTTCACAATTTTTTCGCTGTTTGCTGAATTTCTTTCGAAATTCTCAAATTATTCGCCGAAGCGAAACGCAGCAGATTTGCCCATCACTATATATAAACATATACAGTATAAGTATACAACTTCAATATAAAGCACATAAGCTGCCACAAAATGTAAGTTAATGGAGGGCACTTGCCAATGATGAGAACACCCCAACCCCATTATTGGCAAGTGTGTCTTCTCCCTGTGGTTTGTCCCTTTTTTGCCTTGATCTTGTAACTTGGTGATGTGTATATATTTGTGCTAATATTGTTGTACATAATATACCAGTTTGTCTGATGTATGTTTGTTTACTATACACTATATAAAAGAGAATTTTAAAATACCACTTTTGTTTATTAAGTATTATTTTTTTTATTGAGTGTGCATCCCCTCTCTATTCTTACAAAATATATATATATACAACAATGTCTCTGGAGCTGTAAGGGTGGCTTTAATGCAACTTAAAGTCCATTTGCTGACCAGTGGTGTTACCATGAGGAGAGAATAGAAACTCTGTGCTTTTTCCACACCATGATCTGGAAAATGAAGTCTTAGCTCCCACAAGGCACTGTGTTGGGTCACATGGTAGGAGGACGGTGGATGGCTCAAAAGTGACCCTGAAAAATAACATTGTGTAAATACAGCAAACAACCAGCAGAGCAAAAATGAGCAATAGAAATAGCAACATGATGACGGCTTATGCTGGAGACATAATTAAATTAAATTAATTAAAAGGGGTCCAATAGGATCAGCAGAGCTCCACTGACTACTAGGACATCAAAAGTTTTTTTTATGTTTTTTACACTTAATAAGTCTTGCATTTTTAGAGTTTTGAAGAAATAAGATGATATCCTTTTAGTCGAAATCCCGATACAGACACTATGGGAAAGAGGAGCGGGTAAATGAATCACAAAGATATGGAAACGTCAAACTCAGCACATACAGAAGCAATTATTGGAAAAGAGTTAGCACTCAGCCTACATGCCGATTTGACACAGCCACCAATATATGTATTGTGGTAGAGTGACCAAAATGATGTGGGAAATGGTATGTTTTCCCTTTAACTTCTCCATAGTGGGAGAGGTAAGTTCCAAGAAAGGTGGTAATAAGCAGAGGATGAGTTCTCAGTTCAAAAAATTGAGTTGCCAGATCTTGAAAGCAGGAGTATTCTGGAAGGAACAGGTCCTCTGATCCAGAAGTCCAGCTCATGTATTGGAGCTCACTTTCCACAGGAAGGCTGTCCTGTGGAAAATTATTTAATTCTAATGAGACTATTAGGAAGCTGTCTATGAGCAGGGTCCAAAGCAGGGAGGCTACCTGCCTGTGTGAGGAACTCCCAGAGGGGCTGAGGGTGCTGACTGCAACTGCAAGGTGCAGTGGGAGCCCATGACCAAGTGATGGAGAGTCTCAAGTGAGACATTGAGGAAAAGCTAGGAGGCTTAGCAATCCCCCAATGAAGTATTGTGAGTAGAGGGGTGACCCCAATACAACTGTTTTCTTACTAGTCCACAAGAACCCCAGTTTAGTGAGGGAACATGTCAAATATGTGAAGGTAGCTCCCAGTGGGCTGGATTTATTTTTATGATTTGCGTTTTATATCCTGAAATGGTCAACCCCTGTGTGATGAAACTGCCTTAAAAAGTCGAAAGTGTCTGATGTGAATCCCACAAGCTTACAATATGGATGCACATAAGGGACTTTAGACCTGCCTGGGCAACAGCATGATTGTTTATTTTGCTGTGCGCATCAAAAATAACTTTCTACCAGGCGGTAGAGAAGATGGCCCATACAGCCAATCAGGTTTTCAATGTTATAGAGCACAATCACAGAAATAGACAACATAAAAATCCTGATTGGCTGAAAGATGGAAAAACGGTTGCAATATACCCAATGGTAAAGAAAACTATAGGATGAAACAATGTCTGCATTCCACCTGATGAAATTTAGAAGGGAGCTCTTCCACAAATTGTCTGGATGGCAAACTTTCCTGATCCTGCCCCTCTTGGGGCACTGAGGACAAGACCGTTGGTAATATGAGAAACTTGGGGACATATTTATCAAAATCCGAGTATTTTACTTTAAGAAGTCCAACCAAGCTAGAATCCATGATTGGACATTATTTAGTATTAAAAAAAGAAGCACAATTTAATCGGATTGGAGACAAAAACAAAAAAAAACAAGCAAAAATTACAAATTATTCAGATTTTTGCTGAAAAGTCCTAAATAGTTGGATTTTCTGTCTAATTCCAGCGCATACTACAGAAACTTCCAAATAGGATAGGGACTTCTCCTCCTTTAACATATATAAACCCTTGGCAGGATTTTTTGGATTCTGACTTTTTCCATCCTCGGGTATAATAAATCTTGAAAAATGTTACGTTTTTTCCCCCCACTAAAAATTCATATTTTAGAGTAAAAAACTAGAATTTTTAGAGTTTTTGCCATTTGGACTTAAATAAATAACCCCCTTAATGTACTACAGATGCCGATAGTTGTACAGGGTTTACTGCATCAAGGCTTCTGCAAATATGAATATTGGGAGATGATTATTATTGTGCCATAGAAAGTTCAACATAAAAGAAAGGAAATAATGGCTGGATACGAGCAAAAGAAAATTTAGTGACCTTATAAGTGAAGCAGAATTGGCATATTTATGATATATATTTATGATATTTTTATATGATTCATTAAATAATTTAACAGCAAAAATTGTATCGGTTTCTATGGGTTACTGCTCCTGGAAAAACTATGGGGCAAATTCACTAAGTGCCGAAGCGCCGAACGCTAGCATTAATTCGCTAGCGTTTGGCATTTTTGTTACTGCGCAAATTCACTAACGAACGCTGGCGTAGTTTCGCTAGTGTTACTTCGCACCCTTACGCCAGGCGAATTTTCGCTAGCTACGTAACTACGCAAATTCACTAACTTGCACAGTGTACTGAACGCTACCTTTTACGCTAGACTTCCTTCGCCACCTCAGACCTGGCGAAGCACAATAGAGTAAATAGGGATTGCTTCAAAAAAAGTCAAAAAAATTTCTAAGTCCCAAAAAACGTGTTTTCTACATGATGGCTGATAGGCTGAAAAAGATCTAAAAATTTTTTGGGGCTCCCCTCCTTCCCCCCTACATTTCCTGACTCATGGCAACTTACCTAGACAGTGGGCACATGTGTAGGGCAAAATAAAAATTTTAAATGATGATTTGAAGGTTTTCTTGGCATTTGTAGTGCTGATACGTATTCCTCCATTGAAATTTGAATTTGGCGCTGTATGCAAATTAGCCTTCGCTAGCGTAACTTCGCTTTACATAGCGAATCAACGCTAGCGCAACTTCGCAACCTTACGCTACCCCTGAGCGCAACTTCGGATTTTAGTGAATTTGCGGAGCGCTGGCGAAACTACGCCTGGCGAAGTGCGGCGAAGTGCGGCAAAGTTACGCCTGGCGCAACTTCGAATCTTAGTGAATTTGCTTGTGTATGCCTATGGCCCCAGTGCAAATTCTGCAGAACTCTCTCTGTTAAATACATACGTCTGGTGATTCCTCATCAATTCATTTGGCCTTTATAACTTTTCGCAATGTCTGTTTCTTTTTATTAGGTCCCAAGATCTCGGTGCTCTGACAGCTGTAACCCCGGCTTCAGGAAGGCAACAAAGTCTGGACTTTTTTCCTGCTGCTATGACTGTGTCCGTTGTCCTGAGGGAGAGATCTCCAATAGAACTGGTAAATAATATAAATGTACAGTACAACCAATGGTGTTACAACAATGTATTAGCATTGGAATATCAAGTAACCATGACTAGTTACCACTGTGTTTGCTTAGTGTATACTTTTGTCCCTATGTTCACTGGAGGTAGGCAGAAGAGGCACATGTCTAGAGTTCATAGCTTGGGAGCCTCCAGGCACATACCTTCCCTAGAACCTACTTAGTCCGGCAAATGTCCCCTCACAGAAATGTCTGGAGTATGTTCCATTGACTGAAGTCAAAGCATGTGGATTCACCAAGCATACTCAGCTGTGCATGAACATGCACAAAGGGTTGAGGGGTATTGAGGCAACATTTCCCATGAGCTGTTAGCTGTACCTCAAAAATATAAAAGGAATGAGGGGACAACCTGCTAGATTACAAATGAGTCATATGATATATATTAGCACTATTCCAATTTTAGACTTACATTTAATAACTGACCACTCACTACTTATCCATATCCATCCACACTTTTGTTTCATCACTTATTTTTAAGAGAGGAAAAAAATTTTAATTTTGAATTATCTTTTTTAAATTCTGAAATCTGACATGGGGCTAGACATGTTGTTAGTTTCCCAGATTCCCCTTAGCCATGTGACATGTGCTCTAATAAATGTAACTCTTTATGCTACACTACAAGTTGGAATGATATCACCCCCTCTTTTCCCCTCCCCCGCCCACAGCCTATTGGCGGAACAATAGTAACATAACCAGATAACAGCTCCTAACCCCTTCATTGCTCAAAATGCTCCCATGCCCCACCTAGTGGTATATATGAGAACAGTATTAAACAGTAAAAATCCAAGTATGGCTGGGGCAAATTCACTATGCACCGAAGCGCCTAATGCTAGCGTCAATTCTGGGCATTTTCGTTACTTCACAAATTCACTAATGGACGCTGGCATAACTTCGCTAGTGTAACTTCGCACCCTTACGCCTGGCGATTTTGCGCAACGGATGTAACTACGCAAATTCACTAACGCGCGCATTGTTCTGAACGCTACCTTTTACGCCAGACTTCCTTCGCCACCTCAGACCAGGCGAAGCACAATAGAGTAGATAGGGATTGCTTCAAAAAAAGTTAAAAAAAATTCTAAGTCTGAAAAAGATCAAAATTTTTTCCCCCCTACATTTCCTAACTCATGGCAACTTAACTATAGGGATGTAGCGAACGTCGGAAAAAAAGTTCGCGAACATATTCGCGAACTTGCGCAAAAACGCGAGCGGTTCGCGAACGGTTCGCGAACCCCATAGACTTCAATGGGAAGGCGAACTTTAACATCTAGAAAAGACATTTCTGGCCAGAAAAATGATTTTAAAGTTGTTTAAAGGGTGCAACGACCTGGACAGTGGCATGCCAGAGGGGGATCAAGGGCAAAAATGTATCTGAAAAATCTGCCTGTGTGTGCTTGGAAGAGATAGTGTAGGGGGAGAGCTGTTAGTGATTTCAGGGACAGATGATAGTAAGTTTGCTGGCTAGTAATCTGCTTGATACTGCTCTGTATTGGAGGGACAGAAGTCTGCAGGGATTTGAGGGACATTTTAGCTTAGGTAGCTTTGCTGGCTAGTAATCTACTGTTCTCTTTAAACAACTGCCATACGTTGACCTTGTAGGCATTGTTTGCCCAGTTTTTTTGGACGCAGCCACTGAAGCACAGTTGCCAGAAAAAATATGCCATATAAATGCTGAAAATAGTCATTTTTCGCCATACGTTGACCTTGTAGACATTGTTTGCCCAGTTTTTTTGGACGCAGCCACTGAAGCACAGTTGCCAGAAAAATTATGCCATATAAATGCTGAAAATATAAATTTTTTTGGTTGCAGCCACTGAAGCACAGAGGCCAGAAAAATTATGCCATATAAATGCAGAAAATATGCATTTTTTTGGTCGCAGCCACTGAAGCACAGTTGACAGAAAAATTATGCCATATAAATGCTGAAAATATAAACTTTTTTGGTTGCAGCCACTGAAGCACAGAGGCCAGAAAAATTATGCCATATAAATGCAGAAAACATGCATTTTTTTGGTCGCAGCCACTGAAGCACAGTTGACAGAAAAATTATGCCATATAAATGCTGAAAATATAAATTTTTTTGGTTGCAGCCACTGAAGCACAGAGGCCAGAAAAATTATGCCATATAAATGCAGAAAATATGCATTTTTTTGGTCGCAGCCACTGAAGCACAGTTGCCAGAAAAAATATGCCATATAAATGCTGAAAATAGTCATTTTTTGCCATATACGTTGAGTCAACGTATGGCAAAAAATGACTATTTTCAGCATTTATATGGCATATTTTTTCTGGCCTCTGTGCTTCAGTGGCTGCGGCCAAAAAAACTGGGCAAACAATGCCTACAAGGTCAACGTCGTTGACCTTGTAGGCATTGTTTGCCCAGTTTTTTTGGCCGCAGCCACTGAAGCACAGAGGCCAGAAAAAATATGCCATATAAATGCTGAAAATAGTCATTTTTTTGGTCGCAGCCACTGAAGCACAGTTGCCAGAAAAATTATGCCATATAAATGCTGAAAATATAAATTTTTTTGGTTGCAGCCACTGAAGCACAGAGGCCAGAAAAATTATGCCATATAAATGCAGAAAATATGCATTTTTTTGGTTGCAGCCACTGAAGCACAGAGGCCAGAAAAATTATGCCATATAAATGCAGAAAATATGCATTTTTTTGGATGCAGCCACTGAAGCACAGTTGCCAGAAAAAATATGCCATATAAATGCTGAAAATAGTCATTTTTTGCCATACGTTGACCTTGTAGACATTGTTTGCCCAGTTTTTTTGGTTGCAGCCACTGAAGCACAGAGGCCAGAAAAAATTAAACCAGTAGGGTTTGCACCCTAGTTTGTAACGGTGGCGGAGGGAGGAGGAGGACGCTAAAGGACAGCTGTGTGTGGAGTCATGAGGCTTGAAGAGAAGGACAGCTGCATAGAAGTCAGAACAAGTCTTCCGGCGTGCAGTAACCCTCCGAGATCCACCCCTCATTCATTTTAATAAAGGTCAGGTAATCGACACTTTTGTGACCTAGGCGAGTTCTCTTCTCAGTTACAATCCCTCCTGCTGCACTGAAGGTCCTTTCTGAGAGCACACTTGAGGCTGGGCAAGACAAGAGGTTCATGGCAAATTGTGACAGCTCTGGCCACAGATCAAGCCTGCGCACCCAGTAGTCCAGGGGTTCATCGCTCCTCAGAGTGTCGATATCTGCAGTTAATGCCAGGTAGTCCGCTACCTGCCGGTCGAGGCGTTCTTTGAGGGTGGATCCAGAAGGGTTGTGGCGCTGCCTTGGACAGAAAAACATTTGCATGTCTGACGTTACAGACTGGCCAAAGGGCTTTGTCCTTGCAGGTGTGCTCGTGGCAGGATTACTGGCACCTCTGCCCCTGGAATGTTGATGAGTTCCTGAAGTGACATCACCCTTAAAAGCATTGTACAACATGTTTTGCAGGCTGGTTTGTAAATGCCGCATCTTTTCGGACTTGTGGTATGTTGGTAACATTTCTGACACTTTATGCTTGTACCGAGGGTCTAGTAGCGTTGCGACCCAGTACAGGTCCTTCTCCTTAAGCCTCTTGATACGGGGGTCCTTCAACAGGCATGACAGCATGAAAGACCCCATTCTCACAAGGTTGGATGCAGAGCTATCCATCTCCGCTTCCTCATTATCAAGGACTGCATCATCCACGGTCTCCTCCCCCCAGCCACGTACAAGACCAGGGGTCCCCAAAAGGTCACCACTAGCCCCCTGGGAAGCCTGCTCCTGTTGGTCCTCCTCCTCCTCCTCCACAAAGCCACCTTCCTCCTCTGACTCCACTTCTGGCACCTCTCCCTGCGTTGCAGCAGGTGCCTGGGTTCGTTCTGGTGATTCCGACCAGAAATCGTGCGCTTCCAGCTCCTCGTCACGCTGGTCTACAGCCTCATCTGTCACTCGTCGCACGGCACGCTCCAGGAAGAAAGCGAAGGGTATTAGGTCGCTGATGGTGCCTTCGGTGCGACTGACCATATTTGTCACCTCTTCAAAAGGTCGCATGAGCCTGCAGGCATCGCGCATAAGCACCCAGTAACGGGGGAAAAAAATCCCCAGCTGTGCAGATCCAGTCCTACCACCCAGTTCAAAAAGGTACTCGTTGACGGCCCTTTGTTGTTGCAGCAGACGTTCCAACATAAGGAGCGTTGAATTCCAGCGAGTCTGGCTGTCAGAAATCAAACGCCTGACTGGCATGTTGTAGCGCTGCTGAATGTCAGCAAGGCGTGCCATGGCTGTGTAGGAACGTCTGAAATGGGCCGACACCTTTCTGGACTGGGTGAGAACGTCCTGGAATCCTGGGTACTTGGAGACAAAACGTTGGACTATTAAATTTAACACATGTGCCATGCAGGGCACATGTGTTAAATTGCCTAGTCTCAACGCTGCCAACAGATTGCTTCCATTGTCACACACCACTTTTCCGATCTGCAGTTGGTGTGGGGTCAGCCACCGATCGGCCTGTGACTGCAGAGATGACAGGAGTACAGATCCGGTATGGTTTTTGCTTTCCAGGCACGTCATCCCCAAGACAGCGTGACAACGGCGTACCTGGCACGTCGAATAGCCTAGGGGAGCTGGGGGTGCACAGGTGTGGAGGAGGAGAAGGAGGACCCAGCAGCAGAGTAAGAAGAAGAAGAAGACGAGGTAGAGAGCGATGGAGGAGTAGAGGTGGTGGCAGAACCGCGTGCAATCCGTGGCGGTGACACCAACTCCACTGTTGTTGTTGAGCTACCCATTCCCTGCTTCCCAGCCATTACCAAGTTCACCCAGTGGGCAGTGTAGGTGACATACCTGCCCTGACCATGCTTGGAGGACCATGCGTCAGTAGTCATATGGACCTTTGGCCCAACACTAAGTGACAGAGATGCGGTAACTTGGCTCTGCACATGTTGGTACAGGTGTGGTATTCCCTTTTTAGAAAAAAAATTGCGGCTGGGTACCTTCCACTGCGGTGTCCCAATTGCTACAAATTTGCGGAAGGCCTCAGAGTCCACCAGCTGGTATGGTAAAAGCTGGCGGGCTAAGAGTGCAGACAAGCCAGCTGTCAGACGCCGGGCAAGGGGGTGACAGTCAGACATTGGCTTCTTACGCTCAAACATGGCCTTCACAGAAACTTGGCTGGTGGCAGATGACTGGGAATGGGAACAGGTGGTCAAGGTGGAAGGCGGAGTGGAGGGTGGTTCAGACGGGTCAAGGAGAGCAGAGGTAGAGCAGTAAGATGCTGGACCAGAAGGAGTGTGGCTTTTAGTTTGCCTGTTGCCTTTGAGGTGTTGCTCCCAAAGTGCTTTGTGCTTGCCGCTCATGTGCCTTCGCATAGAAGTTGTACCTATGTGGCTGTTGGGCTTACCAAGGCTCAGTTTCTGACTGCACTCATTGCAAATTACAATGCTTTTGTCAGAGGCACACACATTAAAAAAATCCCACACTGCTGACTTTTTGGAAGTGTGCGATCTGGCGGTAACAGTAGAAGTTGGCGGCATTGGCGGCAATGGCGGGTGCGTTGGCCGGCTGAACACAGGTGCCGATACATGTTGTTGCCCTACTGATCCCTGCGGGCTGTCCTCCCTGCTTCTTCCAAGTCTTATTCTCCTACTGCCTCTCTGACTCTCCGTCTCTCCATCTGAACTACCCTCCTCTTGCTCTCTTCTACTAGGCACCCACAAAACATCAATCTCCTCATCATCATTCTCCTCAGATGCATCAATTTCTTCTGACACATCACAGAAGGAAGCAGCAGCGGGGACCTCCTCCTCATCACTCATTATGTCCATCTCTATCGTGTTCTCTGCCAGAATTAAATCTGGTGTAAGGTCCTCATCTCCTTCATCTTCTTCTGGCAATAATGGTTGCGCATTACTCAGTTCAAGAAACTCATTGGAAAATAACTCCTCTGACCCCAGTGAAGAAGGGGCACCGGTGGTGGAGGAAGTGTTACGTGGGGTGGCCATAGCAGTGGAGGATGAGGAGGATGTTGTGGTAAAGTTAGAAACGGTAGAGGATGGGGTGTGCTGTGTAAGCCAGTCAACTACCTCTTCAGCATTTTGGGAGTTCAGGGTCATTGGCTTTTTAAAACTGGGCAATTTGCTAGGGCCACAGGATTGCATAGCAGCACGGCCCCTAGCACGGCCTCTGCGTGGCGGCCTGCCTTTGCCTGGCATTATTTTTAAAAAAACAACAACAACAACAAAAACTCAGTTGGTTTTTCTGGAAACGATAATACACACAGCTAGATGGCGGGTTGAAGAAAACACTGTGCAAATAATGCCTACAAAGTCAACGTATACACTACTACAGCGGTGGATACGGATTACGTAAAATATATGAATGCTGCTTGAAAAAAAGTAACTCAAGTGGTTTTTCTAGAGACGATAATATTATCAATATTTAGACAAAATGTGAACAAGGTCACACAGCTCGATGGCGGGTTGAAGAAAACAGTGTGCAAATAATGCCTACAAGGTCAACGTATACACTACTACAGCGGTGGATACGGATTACGTAAAATATATGAATGCTGCTTGAAAAAAAGTAACTCAAGTGGTTTTTCTAGAGACGATAATATTATCAATATTTAGACAAAATGTGAACAAGCTCACACAGCTCGATGGCGGGTTGAAGAAAACACTGTGCAAATAATGCCTACAAGGCCAACGTATACACTACTACAGCGGTGGATACGGATTACGTAAAATATATGAATGCTGCTTGAAAAAAGTGACTCCGGTGTTTTTTCTGGAGACGGTAATATTATGGATATTTAGACAGAATGGGAACAAGGTCACACAGCTCGATGGCGGGTTGAAGAAAACAGTGTGCAAATAATGCCTACAAGGCCAACGTATACACTACTACAGCGGTGGATACGGATTACGTAAAATATATGAATGCTGCTTGAAAAAAGTGACTCCGGTGTTTTTTCTGGAGACGGTAATATTATGGATATTTAGACAGAATGGGAACAAGGTCACACAGCTCGATGGCGGGTTGAAGAAAACAGTGTGCAAATAATGCCTACAAGGTCAACGTATACACTACTACAGCGGTGGATACGGATTACGTAAAATATATGAATGCTGCTTGAAAAAAAGTAACTCAAGTGGTTTTTCTAGAGACGATAATATTATCAATATTTAGACAAAATGTGAACAAGGTCACACAGCTCGATGGCGGGTTGAAGAAAACAGTGTGCAAATAATGCCTACAAGGTCAACGTATACACTACTACAGCGGTGGATACGGATTACGTAAAATATATGAATGCTGCTTGAAAAAAGTAACTCAAGTGGTTTTTCTAGAGACGATAATATTATCAATATTTAGACAAAATGTGAACAAGCTCACACAGCTCGATGGCGGGTTGAAGAAAACACTGTGCAAATAATGCCTACAAGGCCAACGTATACACTACTACAGCGGTGGATACGGATTACGTAAAATATATGAATGCTGCTTGAAAAAAGTGACTCCGGTGTTTTTTCTGGAGACGGTAATATTATGGATATTTAGAAAGAATGGGAACAAGGTCACACAGCTCGATGGCGGGTTGAAGAAAACAGTGTGCAAATAATGCCTACAAGGCCAACGTATACACTACTACAGCGGTGGATACGGATTACGTAAAATATATGAATGCTGCTTGAAAAAAGTGACTCCGGTGTTTTTTCTGGAGACGGTAATATTATGGATATTTAGACAGAATGGGAACAAGGTCACACAGCTCGATGGCGGGTTGAAGAAAACAGTGTGCAAATAATGCCTACAAGGCCAACGTATACACTACTACAGCGGTGGATACGGATTACGTAAAATATATGAATGCTGCTTGAAAAAAGTGACTCCGGTGTTTTTTCTGGAGACGGTAATATTATGGATATTTAGACAGAATGGGAACAAGGTCACACAGCTCGATGGCGGGTTGAAGAAAACAGTGTGCAAATAATGCCTACAAGGCCAACGTATACACTACTACAGCGGTGGATACGGATTACGTAAAATATATTATGGCTGCTTGAAAAAAGTGACTCCGGTGTTTTTTCTGGAGACGGTAATATTATGGATATTTAGACAGAATGTGAACAAGGTCACACAGCTCGATGGCGGGTTGAAGAAAACAGTGTGCAAATAATGCCTACAGGGCAAATAATGCCTAAAAGGTCAACTTATACACTACTACAGCGGTAGTAAATTAAAAAAAAGTAAAATAAAAAAAAATGAATATTAAAAAAAAAAATTAAAGTTGGTGCTGCTGAACTACTAGGAGCAGCAGATTAGCACACCAGTCCCACTCCCCAACACTGCTAGACTAATAGCACTGGGCTCTTATAGTAGTAGTAGTAGTAGTAGTAGTAAAACAACAAAAAAATAAATAAAGCAGTCCTTACAAGGACTACTGTTATTGCAGCAGTCAGCAGATGAGATCAGAAGCAGGACAGCTGCCCACTGCAGCTACATACAGAGCACTGCAGTAGAAGGTAGATTACTAGCCAGCAAAGCTACCTAAGCTTAAATGTCCCTCAAACCCCTGCAGACTTCTGTCCCTCCAATAACAGAGCAGTATCAAAACGATTACTAGCCAGCAAACTTTCAACTGTCCCTGAAATCACTAACAGGCAGCAGCTCTCTCCCTACACTATCTCTTCAGCACACACAGGCAGAGTGAAAAAACGCTGCAGGGCTTCGGTTTTTATAGGGAAGGGGAGTGGTCCAGGGGAGAGCTTCCTGATTGGCTGCCATGTACCTGCTGGTCTGGGGTGAGAGGGCAAAAAAAAGCGCCAACAATGGCGAACCCAAAATGGCGAACGTCGCGCGACGTTCGCGAACTTCCGGCGAGCGCGAACACCCGATGTTCGCGCGAACAAGTTCGCCGGCGAACAGTTCGCGACATCTCTACTTAACTATACAGTGGGCACATGTGTAGGGCAAAATAAAAATTTTATTTCATGTTTTGAAGGTTTCCCAGGCATTTGTAGTGCTGCTACATATTCCTCCATTCAAATTTGAATTTGACGCCGTATGCAAATTAACCATCGCTAGCGTAACTTCGTTTCGCTTAGTGAATCAACATTAGCGCAACTTCGCAACCGTACGCTACCCCTGAGCGCAACTTCGGATTTTAGTGAATTTGCTGAGTGCTGGCGAAACTACGCCTGGCGAAGTGCGGCAAAGTTACGCCTGGCGCAACTACGAATCTTAGTGAATGTCCCACAAAGTACCTGAACCCAGAACAAACCCAAGGTCCTGGCCTCAGCTCACCCTGCTGCCTATAATTGCTGCCTTTCACTTCTGGAGGAGCCATCCACTACTCGGATGCCACCAGGTATTTTAGTGAGAGGACCAAGAGGAAGGTTCTGGGCAAGTAAGGGAACCAAACGTGAACTAGAGGAACAGGGAACAAGGAAAGTGGTCAAGAGACAGGCTGAGTAGATACCAATCGGGCAGAGCAATAAGATATTAGGAGACAAGAGAGTAGTCAAGGTCACAGGCCTCTCTGGTTCAACTAGTGGTTAAGTACATTTCATTATAGTTATAAAATTTTGAATTCAATGGACATGTGTCTTTTTTAACTTACATTACTTTGATACTATGTTACAGACAGTGAAAGATGTATCCCGTGCCCTAAATTTGAATGGTCCAATAGAAGTAGAATTCAATGTATTGCAAAAATTGAAGATTTTCTATCATACATCAATGAGATTTCTATATTTTTTCTATCTACATCAACTTTATTTATTTTTATAACTCTTCTGATATTGGGAGTTTTTATTGAACACAGGGACACCCCCATAGTGAGAGCCAACAACAGGAGCCTGAGCTTCCTCCTCCTTGTCTCCATCAAGCTGAGCTTCCTCAGTGTGTTTCTGTTCCTCGGTCGCCCTGTGGATATAACCTGCATGCTGCGTATCATCACTTTTGGAATCACCTTCTCCATCGCTGTCTCTTCTCTCCTGGCCAAGACTATCATGGTTTGTGTTGCTTTCAAAGCCACCAAGCCAGGGAGCTCATGGAGAAAATGGGTGGGAGTCAAATTGTCCAATTCTGTAGTCTTGTTCTGCTCATCCATTCAAATAATAATCTGCATGACTTGGTTGGCCATTTCTCCTCCCTTTCAGGAACTGGACCTTCACACTTACCCTGGAACCATCATCATTCAGTGCAATGAGGGCTCAGCTATTGGCTTTTACTCAGTTATTGGGTATATGGGGCTTCTGGCAGCTGTTAGTTTTGTTTTAGCATTTTTAGCTCGGACATTAACGGACAGTTTTAATGAGGCCAAGTACATCACTTTCAGCATGTTGCTCTTCTGCAGTGTTTGGATCACAATGATCCCGGCCTATCTGAGCACCAAAGGCAAAAACACTGTGTGTGTGGAGATATTTGCCATACTCACCTCAAGTGCTGGACTTTTATTCTGTATATTTCTCCCAAAATGTTATATCATTTTATTCAGGCCTGAAATTAACACAAAATCCTATTTACTTGGAAACAAATAACACAGAAAGTGACTTAGAATAAACAACCTAGAAAACATTAAAAATGTACCAAACCTAATGTGATTGTTTTGCCCCCAACAGTGGGAACTTCAGTCCCAAAAGATAATAAATACAATGGGAATTTTAGCCCCATATATAAAAAATACAATGAGAGGCATTCATTTCTGACACCCCAGACCCCGCACCCTTCCAAAAAAAAAAAAATAGGTTTCCTGAAGGCTGGATAAGAGTTTTGCAATCTAGAAATCAAAATTTGTGATTGGGCGAATCTGTCCTGTTTCGCTTCGCAGAAAAATTTGCAAAACAGCGAAAAAATTGCGAAAGGAATTGAAGTCAATGGGCATCAAAATAATTTTGACGTGCGACAATTTTGATGCGAGAGTCAATTTTTATAACTATTTTGTCCAAATGCATTAAAATCAATGGACGTCCGAATAATTTTGATATTTTTATACGCGTGGCAATTTTGACACATGCCAATCTTTTTTTGATGCAGCTGGGAATGAGACTCTGTATCTGCCAATGGAGTAGCACGGGACTATGCCTGGTGGGAAGTGCCAGGACTGGACTGCCGCAGGATCCCCAGAGTAGTGGGTCATGCTATTTGAAATGCATATGTGTACTATGATAGTTTTACTTACCCTTTAAACTGCAGTTTATCTTATATAAAGTTATTTGTCATACAGTACTACGTGTGTGTTGAATGTTTTTCCTAATGGGGCCACCTGCAGATGTATTCCCGGATCCCATTAGGTGAAGGCACTGCCAGAGAAGAATTTCCCAGTGCCCTTTCACCTTGCAAAGGTGACTCAGGACCCGAGTTAGTAAGATGGTCCTTGACACCAGGGGAGTCACCAAGAGGGTGTTACATACATAAGATAAGAAATTAAATGAGACCCACAATCTGACCCGTGACCCACAGACCTGTGACCTGCAGACCTGCTATACCCACACCTGAAAATCCTCCCCTCATTCTGTAGGGTGCCTGCTTTTTTTGCAAGGTAACCCTTGGGTACCCGACCCACTGCAGGACTCTAGCTCCATGGCTCCCCAGTATCAGTTGGTGTAAGTGCAGGAGTACACCACGGGACATATTGTGTTAACATTGCCATTGGATACAAGTTCCTTTATTGAATGCCATTGATATGCACAATGTTTCCTTCCATTGTAGCACAACAGTACTTGCACTTGCAAATGGCCCTAGTCTGCAGGAAAAAAAGTGGATAATCACACAAAAGTATTGATGTGCAAACCATGCCATTATAAGTGC
Source organism: Xenopus laevis (assembly GCF_017654675.1). Classification (NCBI taxonomy): domain Eukaryota; kingdom Metazoa; phylum Chordata; class Amphibia; order Anura; family Pipidae; genus Xenopus; species Xenopus laevis. The sequence goes on from NC_054371.1 coordinate 4,077,809, forward strand.
ATCTCTATAACAGATTAAAGGGGTAGTTCAAGTTAATTGTATATATGTATGTATAATTTATTGTGATCACCCATGTACTCATAACAATTTTAGTTTCTTTGGGGGATGTTCAGCCTCCTGGTTCCTCCCCTAATCTGCCAGTGGCCCATTTATTATGTGGTGTAAAAAAATGGCAACTAAATACAACACCGCTATCTGATCACCAGAATGGCATAGTTATCAAGTTGTATATACATTTTTAGTTTAAATGTTTTCTGCATAACTTCCATCTCAAAAATCAGACGTTGCTTGAAAACGATGAACGTGGTAATCTCCCAGTCAAAATTGCCTTTTTTTTTTCTGTGGGAATTTACTTTCCCTCTTAAATATTTGCTTTGACTTCAATGGGATAACCGTATTGGTATAGAGCAGGCACAATAAGCCATTTTCCCAAGCAATGTGTTTACATTTACTTTACTTTACACATCATTTGGGAAGACTACTCATTGAGGGCCTGCTCTTCACCAATATGGTTTGATCCGCTTCCCTAGCTGAAGGTTCTTGACAGTGCACCTGGGTCTCTTCCAGAATTTTCTTTGGGACCTTCTTATAATGCTCCTCATTATTCAATGAGATGCCCTTAAATATAATGGCTAAAATAACCACTTACAATAACCATCACCCCTAGCCACTCTGGGAGTTCCTTCCACAGATGGGTCACCTTCCTGGAGCTTACATCTCCCCATAGAGAAATCTTTTGACCCATTCCACATCCATAGACCTCACTCCATGTGCTAAAACTAGATTCTAGAATTGCAAGAGTTGGGATAAGAAGCATGAATAAGATTGTGGAATGTGAGCTGATAGGATTATGACAGGTTGGTCAGGGAGTCAAAATCCCTTATTGGGCCCCCTCTGAAATTGGTGCCCTTTGTAGTTTCAGGGTGTGCCCATGCTATTTAAACAGCCCTACTCAATAAGAAGATGGTGTATGACTGTACATGTTTATTGAGAAGTGAGAAACAACCAGTGACATTTTGACCTTCCTGAACGTAAGACTGAACACATGTGCATGATGAAAGGGTTAACATCTTAACTAGGATCAATATATACGCCATTGAGTTTCTTTCTTCTCATTGTAGAACAAAAAACACTTTCATACAACATCCTGTGATTTTCTTAGAACTGATTGTCTTAAAGCATTATATTATTACTCACTTTGGCTATGTAGCACTACGAATTGTTTCTTCAGATATAGAAACTTTTCAGAATTGCAAGCAGTAGTGCTTTTTAGATCAGAAATGCTGAAAAGGTTAAAGAAATTAACACAAACACTATATACTTTACTAAACAAAATGGCTACAAATCAAAACAACACTAAGGGGGTCATTTACTAAAATGCGAATTTGTTTCATAAAAAAAGCTCAACCAAAATCTCATCCCTGATTTGACCTTATTTATTAATAAAAAAACTCCAATTAATCAGATCGGGTAAAAACCGGATGAAATTGAGTGAAAACCTGAATCGTCCGATTAATTCAGACTTTTTTACTGAATAGCTCAATTTTTGGGGTTTTGCCCAAAAACCCTGTATTGGTTGGATCTTCGGGTTAAACCCACGCAGACCACTATAACATCCAATTTGGATAGGGACCTCTGCTATTGAATTACAGTATACACAACCTTAACAGGTCTGAGATGGCAGATTTTCAGATTTGGACTTTTTGCTGCATTGGGGTGTAATAAATCTCCAAAAATTTGAGGTTTCTTTTTATCATGAAAAATGTGATTTTTTTTTGCCACAAAAATCCCAACCAGATAAATTTGAGTTTTAGTAAATAACCCCCTAAATTATACATATCGGCAAGGGTCTGATTTAAAATTCAATCATGTTTTTTCTTCATTCAAGTTTTTAGATTTACCAATAGTGATGAGCAGAGTTTTTTGCCAATTTTCGCAGTGAAAACAATGTCCATAGACTCCAATGGGTGAAGAAAATTTAAAATTAATAGAATTTGATTGTCACGATCGGCACCCAACACCAGAACAAATGCCAAGCACCCTGGTCTCGGCTCGTGCTTCACCTGTAGTTTGACCGCCTTTGGGCTCGGGAGGAGCCCTCAGCTTCTTGGATGCCACCAGGACTTAAATGAGAGGTGCAAGACTAGAGGTTCTGGATAGGAAGAGGGGCACGACTGTTAGCGAGAGTCTTTGGGCAGAAGGTCGTAGTACAAGGCGTTAGGCAATAGAGTAGTCAGATCAGGCTGGGTCGAGGCAGGCAGAGAATAAGCGTAGTCAGGCAGGCAAGGGTCAAAACCGGGATATCAATCAGAAAGGATTAGCAGAAGAGGTAGTCGGTATTCAGGCAAGGGTCAGGATCCAGAGGTCAGAATATTCAAAAGCCAGGCAGGGGTCACAACAGGACTCAAAACAGGTTCAAACAGATTTAGCTTAAAGCTCAGAAGCACCAGGAACAAACTCCTATAACAGGCAATGAGAATCTGCATAATGGCCCTTTTTATATTTAAAAAATTTGCGCCATTGCGCACTGGCGTCAATACGCCAGCGCACATGCGCCAATAAATACAGGAGAGACGTGGTGCACATGCCCTAGCATTCAGGCACAGGAAGAAGAGGATGTTGCTCGTGACGGGCATCCCCGCCGACCCTCACCCACTAGACCGCCAGGGTAGGTTATTACATTGATATAATATTAAAACAGTGATTTTAGTGTGAGTCTTTGGGTAGTAGCTTTCATTGTTTTATTTGCTTGCTATTATGCTAGTTGCTAATAGAATGTGCATAGTTTTTCTTCAAAGTTAAGTTTCTAGGGGTGCAGTCTAGGGATGGGCGAATAAATTCGCCATGGTTAAATTCGCGGCGAATTTCTGCGTTTCGCCGCGGGCGAATTTTTCGCGAAATTGCGGCAAAAATTCGCCTCGCGACTCGTTTCGCCGCGCGTCGAAATTTTCGTCGCGCGACGAGCCGCGACGCCGCTAATGCGCGTCAAAACAAAAAGACGCGCGACAAACTAAACATCACCCACAGCAGCCAATAAGATGTGAGCCATCCCTGAGCCAACCCACTGGCTATATAAGGAGCTGCAGAGGCGGCCATTACTCGTGGCGTTTCTGGTAGAGGTAGAGAGAGCAGGATAGTGAGAGATTTGTGTGTGATTTAGCTAGTGGAGTTTGTGTAGAGAGCTTTTTTTTTTTCTGAGTCAGTGCAAGTGGAGGTTGTGGATTTCAGTTGACTGTTTTCCCTCTTCTGCTTCCCTGCTCACCACCCAATAGCTCTTTTTAGGGCTAACTGTCTTTGTCTTTGTCTGTGCTGGTGTGTGTACTCCTTGTGGGTGCACACTTCTGCTGAGGGGATTTAGTTGAGGGTTTTATTTTTTTCTCCTTTCCTTCCCCGAAATATCCAAACCCCCCCCTTATATATATATTTTTTTTTTTTAAGTTTAGTTGCCCAATATGACGGGCCTTGGGAGAGGGGGGATGGGTGGTGGTGGTGGTGGTGGGAAGAAGGGTGGGTTAGGGATGGGTGGTGGTGGTGGTGGTGGGAAGAAGGGTGGGATAGGGAGGGGTGGCCGAGGAAGAGGCCGTGGTGCTGGCCGTGGGCATCCAACCCCACAACAGCCCAGCCCATGTGCCATGCCCAGTCTGGGCACTGTAAATCAGTCGCAGCACAAGCTGCCATCAAAGCAGCTGCCATCACAGCAGCAGCTGCAACAACAACAGCAGCAGCTGCAACAACAGCAGCAGCAGCCGCAACAACAGCAGCAGCAAATGCCACAGCAGCAGGTGGCTGTGGGTCGCAGCAGCGGGGCAACTGGTCCACGTAGGACTGTGCCCGATTTTTTTGCCACTGCTTCGCGACCCATACGGTCGCAGCAGGCAGAGGCAGTGGTAGACTGGCTGACCCAGGCTACCTCATCTGCAGCAGGCACCAGTGAGCGGCAGGAGGTGGCATCACCTGCTAGCTCAGTGTGGGATGACACCCCATCCCTCTTATTTGATCCTGAGGTGGACTTGGGCCCAGACACCCTGGATCTTTTTGATGATCAGGCAGGAATGGGGGGGGCATTCATGTCTGATGAAGAGGAGGAGGTGGTCATGTCACAGCCCACATCAATAGGGGATATTGGGCAGGGTCCCCTTATGGCAGGGCAGCAAGTTGCTGGTGTGGGGTCAGACACTAACATGCTGGATGTGGGTATTGATGCCATGTATGATGCAGGGTCTGGTCTGGGGGTGGACGATGACAGGGACAGACCCTGGGAGCCGGCTCCAGAGGATAACAGCAGCAGTTCAGGGGGGGAACTGTTTGTTGTTGATGAGGATGAAGAGCCGGCTCCACCGACCACTGCTAGGGGGGGCAGGCAACAGGGCAGCACTGCGCCTAGGTCCAAAGCCTATGTGCGTACGGGTGGGGACCATCCTCAACCCTCCACAGCAGGCAAGGCAGTGGCCCGCACTTCAGCAGTGTGGGCTTTTTTCACGTGCCAGGCAGAGGACCAGGCAATAGCAGTGTGCCAGCTCTGCCGGCAGAAGGTTCGAAGGGGGCAGGCAGGGTCACATATGGGAACATCAGCTTTAAGTTCCCATATGAAACGTCATCACAGGATGACGTGGGAGCAGCACCAAAGTGGCAGGGCACCGGGTGGCAGTGGTGCTTCCTGTCCACCTCCTCCCATTCCTCAGGGAAGAGGTGCTAGCTCCCCAGACCCTGCAGCAGGTGAAGAGGATTCTGGGGCTCACAGTCGGAGGCAGCCACTGTGTAGCTCAGCCTCTTCTGCAGCCTCCTCCTCCTCAATGCGGCCCCTGTCCCGCCAGGTTTCCCTCCCCCAGTTCCTCAGCCGCAAGACGCCTCTCTCCCCCAGCCACCCCCAAGTGCAGAGGCTTAATGGCTGCCTGGCAAAGCTTCTGGCAGTGCAGCTGCTGCCCTATCAGCTAGTCGAAGCAGCCCCCTTCCGACAGCTGATGGCTTGCGCTGCCCCTAACTGGCGGATCCCCAGCCGCCATTATTTTGCCAGGAAGGCCGTCCCTGCCATCCACCAGCATGTGGTTGAGAATGTGTCCCTGTCGCTGGATCATGCTGTTGGCGGCAGGGTGCACTGCACCACTGACACGTGGACCAGCAGGCATGGGCAGGGGAGGTACATAACCTACACTGCGCACTGGGTCACCCTCATGAGTGCTGACGAGGGTGCAAGCTGGGGCGCTCCCCTCAGGCTACAGGTGCCTCCCCGTGGGGTACAGGGCAAACCCCACATGTCCACCTCCTCCTCCTCCACTATGGATGAGCCACCCCTGAAGCGTCCCCGCAGCTACGCTTCAGTGCAGCACAGGCGATGTCAGGCTGTGCTGCAACTCCTCTCCCTGGGCGAGAGGAGTCATACTGCACCTGAGCTCATGGCTGCCTTCCAGACTCAGGTGCAGCGGTGGTTCACTCCCCGCCAGCTCCAAGCAGGTAATATTGTTTGCGACAACGGTCGCAACCTGCTGGCCACCATCCGCCTAGGGCACCTGACCCACATGCCTTGCTTTGCACATGTCCTCAACCTTGTGGTGCAGCGCTTCCTCAAGAGCTACCAAGGGTTGGGTGACATGCTGGAGAAGGTACGTAGGGTATGTGCCCATTTTCGCAGGTCCCCCACCGCCAGCGCGTCTTTGGCACGGATGCAGCGGCAGCATAGTCTGCCACCCCACCGGCTCATCTGTGACCTGCCGACGCGCTGGAATTCCACCCTGCACATGGTGGAGCGCCTCGTAGAGCAGCGCTGGGCGGTCAGCAATTACCTGCTGGAGCACAGTGCCAGGGGTACTCAGGGGGCAGATTTGGGGTACTTTAGTGCAGGAACAAAAAACTTCACTGGCACACAGGATATTTCAAGCAGGAAAAACCTTGCTAGGTATTTATTGCAGCATGCAACGTTTCGGGGTTACCCCCTTTGTCAAGCATAACAAACACATAGTGCACTAAAAATTTATAGGTGAAAAGGGTCACGTGATTCCAAATGGGTGTGGACCCAAGCAATGAATAAATTACTACATTAAAATTCAAAGGTCAATAAAGTGCAAGTGCTGATAAAAAAGCCAAAACATCCTTGGCAAGAAATGGTGAAAGCATTTTCTTCGGTGAATAAAATGTTCATAAGTGAATAAATGTCCATAATAAAATCTTCTGTCCTAACACAGTGTCTAAAACATGAAAAGTGGAAATATAAAAGACATTTTAACCACCAGTTATAGTATCAAAGTGAAAACATGTATAAACATACATTTAGAAAAAGATAAAAACATTGTATCAAAATACAAAAAAAGGGTAAAAAGTAATGTTACTAAATCACAGGCAGAGATAAGGAGATATTATTATAACTTTTCAGCAAACGTAAGAACAAACTGTCTAACCTTATGTGCAGAGAAAAATCTATCCCTGAGTTCATCCAAGGCAAAGCTGTTCATCTAGAGTGGAGGAAGAAGGCGAAATAATTACAAAAAACAGGCCATACTATATTCTTCATTAAGACCTTTAGGGTGCCGGGATTCGAGTAGCCAAATCCAATAGCATTCCCTCTGTAACAAACATTTCTTTTTATCCAAACCAGGTTTAAAAATTACTTTTTCTAGAACTTGCCATCTCAGCTGGGATACTTGATGTCCCTGCATGAAGAAATGTTTTGCCAATAAGGTCTCAGGTTTTATTCTTTCAGTCCTGACATCAGAATTTTTAAGACTTTTTAAAGAGGTTTGTGGAAGAAGCGGAGCCGGCCGATAATTACGAATATTAGACTTGTGTTCATTAAGTCGCAATTTAATAGCCCGACTTGTCTGACCAATATAGGTCAGTCCGCACGGGCACTTAAGACAATAAACCACGTCCTTCGTATCACAGGTAAAAAATCCCTTAATGTCATGCTTAGTGCCCAAATGAGGATGTGTCACAGAGCTGCCAGGGGTAATAGCATTGCAATGGCTGCAGTTCCTACAAGGAAAAGTACCATTACTCTGTGAACCAAGCAGATTACGACTACCTTTTGAAGGAGGTGGCTTACGCTTTATCAATTCACCAACATTCCTCCCTCTCCTGTAAGAGAAAATGGGGGGAGATTTAAACAAATGACCATACTTCTGGTCTGTACTCAAAACCTTCCAGTGTCTAAGTATCACCTTACGAAAAAACCAAGAATTGGTATCATAAGAAGTAACAAAAGGGATTCTCTGTATTTTACTAGCTGTTGTTAGAGGTTTTTTCGTTAAAGCAGTCACCCTAGGTATATCCCCCACCTCATTCTGTGTTGCCAACAATGTTGGTCTGTCGTAGCCCCTCGCATCGAATTTATCTACCATCTTAGTTGACTCAAGATTATATAGCTCAGCAGTGGACGTGATACGTTTAACCCGCATAAATTGGCTACGTGGCAGACCTTTAAATAGACCGGGTGGATGGAAACTTGATGGTTTAAGGATATTGTTTCGATCAGTGGGTTTAGTATAAACGGTGGTAGTAAATGAAGAGCCACTCACCTGCACATTTACATCCAAAAAATGTAACTCTAAAGGGTTAACTTCAGATGTAAATTTAATTGTTTAATGTACAGTATTAAGATAATTAACAAATTCATGAAATTTGTCCACCGAGCCAGTCCAGATAAAGAACGTGTCATCCACGTAGCGCATATAGTGATGTATATACTGACTATAGTCCCCATTTGAAAAAATATACATTTTTTCAAAGTTATCCATGAAGATATTTGCGTAGGCAGGTGCCATGTTGGCACCCATGGCGCAGCCCTGTAACTGAAGATAGAAATCATCATTATATACAAAATAATTTTTAGTCAGAACCATCTCTAATAGCTGGCAGATAAAATTAACTTTGTACGTTGGCAAATCAGATTCAGATAAATATCCACGAATACACTCGATACCCTCTGAATGAGGTATCGATGTAAACAGGTCTTTTACATCCAAAGAACATAAAAGAAAATTCTCAGATGGTAAAATTACACTATTGAGTCTAGTCAGGAAATCAGTTGTGTCAATCAGACACGGCTTCAATTTTGGCAAAACATTTTGCAAATACATATCAATGAAAATAGCGGGAGGCTGCCATATTGATCCAATGTTTGAAACAATCGGTCTACCTGGCGGTCTATCTAAACTTTTATGTACCTTAGGCAAAAAATAAACGTATGGTGTCTTATGGTACTTTTCAGTGAGCAATTGGTGAATTTCATCTGTAATTACCCCTTCCAAAGCCGCCTCATTAAGGAAGATATTTAGCTCATTTTTAAATTTAAAGGACGGATCACCATCTAAACGTGCATAATGTGAACCGTTATTTAACTGCCTAAGTGCCTCCATATCATATTCAATTTTATTCAAAATGACAGTTCCGCCACCTTTATCGGCCTTTGTAATGAAGATGTCAGCATTAGCTTGCAAAGTTTTTAAAGCATCACGTTCAATTTTAGAAATATTTTGGCTTATAGCAAACTTATTATTCATTTTTGTACGCTGTTGCTTGCTGACATCTGCCATTACCATGGCTTCAAATGTATCGATCGTAGCAAAGTTACCAGTGGGCATAAATGAACTAGTACTGCCCAATTTACCTTTAAAACGATCAATGAATTCTTCCCTTCTGCCACCCTCACTATTACAGAAATGAGCCCTCAATTTCAACATTCTAACGAATTTAAATAAATCAATAGAAAACGTAAATGATGGTGAAGTGAAGGTGGGAACAAAGTTCAGTCCTTTATCAAGTAATGAAAGTTCGTTGGGCTGTAATTCATATGAGGATAAGTTTATAACAGGATTTACCTGCGATATGGCCGACCCGCTCTCGATTTTCTGTATGTTCCTCTTCCTCTTGCCCCTCCTTGTCCTTCCTGGCCTCCTTGGCGACCCTGCCCTAAAAAAGCAGGGTCGCCAAGGAGGCCAGGAAGGACAAGGAGGGGCAAGAGGAAGAGGAACATACAGAAAATCGAGAGCGGGTCGGCCATATCGCAGGTAAATCCTGTTATAAACTTATCCTCATATGAATTACAGCCCAACGAACTTTCATTACTTGATAAAGGACTGAACTTTGTTCCCACCTTCACTTCACCATCATTTACGTTTTCTATTGATTTATTTAAATTCGTTAGAATGTTGAAATTGAGGGCTCATTTCTGTAATAGTGAGGGTGGCAGAAGGGAAGAATTCATTGATCGTTTTAAAGGTAAATTGGGCAGTACTAGTTCATTTATGCCCACTGGTAACTTTGCTACGATCGATACATTTGAAGCCATGGTAATGGCAGATGTCAGCAAGCAACAGCGTACAAAAATGAATAATAAGTTTGCTATAAGCCAAAATATTTCTAAAATTGAACGTGATGCTTTAAAAACTTTGCAAGCTAATGCTGACATCTTCATTACAAAGGCCGATAAAGGTGGCGGAACTGTCATTTTGAATAAAATTGAATATGATATGGAGGCACTTAGGCAGTTAAATAACGGTTCACATTATGCACGTTTAGATGGTGATCCGTCCTTTAAATTTAAAAATGAGCTAAATATCTTCCTTAATGAGGCGGCTTTGGAAGGGGTAATTACAGATGAAATTCACCAATTGCTCACTGAAAAGTACCATAAGACACCATACGTTTATTTTTGCCTAAGGTACATAAAAGTTTAGATAGACCGCCAGGTAGACCGATTGTTTCAAACATTGGATCAATATGGCAGCCTCCCGCTATTTTCATTGATATGTATTTGCAAAATGTTTTGCCAAAATTGAAGCCGTGTCTGATTGACACAACTGATTTCCTGACTAGACTCAATAGTGTAATTTTACCATCTGAGAATTTTCTTTTATGTTCTTTGGATGTAAAAGACCTGTTTACATCGATACCTCATTCAGAGGGTATCGAGTGTATTCGTGGATATTTATCTGAATCTGATTTGCCAACGTACAAAGTTAATTTTATCTGCCAGCTATTAGAGATGGTTCTGACTAAAAATTATTTTGTATATAATGATGATTTCTATCTTCAGTTACAGGGCTGCGCCATGGGTGCCAACATGGCACCTGCCTACGCAAATATCTTCATGGATAACTTTGAAAAAATGTATATTTTTTCAAATGGGGACTATAGTCAGTATATACATCACTATATGCGCTACGTGGATGACACGTTCTTTATCTGGACTGGCTCGGTGGACAAATTTCATGAATTTGTTAATTATCTTAATACTGTACATTAAACAATTAAATTTACATCTGAAGTTAACCCTTTAGAGTTACATTTTTTGGATGTAAATGTGCAGGTGAGTGGCTCTTCATTTACTACCACCGTTTATACTAAACCCACTGATCGAAACAATATCCTTAAACCATCAAGTTTCCATCCACCCGGTCTATTTAAAGGTCTGCCACGTAGCCAATTTATGCGGGTTAAACGTATCACGTCCACTGCTGAGCTATATAATCTTGAGTCAACTAAGATGGTAGATAAATTCGATGCGAGGGGCTACGACAGACCAACATTGTTGGCAACACAGAATGAGGTGGGGGATATACCTAGGGTGACTGCTTTAACGAAAAAACCTCTAACAACAGCTAGTAAAATACAGAGAATCCCTTTTGTTACTTCTTATGATACCAATTCTTGGTTTTTTCGTAAGGTGATACTTAGACACTGGAAGGTTTTGAGTACAGACCAGAAGTATGGTCATTTGTTTAAATCTCCCCCCATTTTCTCTTACAGGAGAGGGAGGAATGTTGGTGAATTGATAAAGCGTAAGCCACCTCCTTCAAAAGGTAGTCGTAATCTGCTTGGTTCACAGAGTAATGGTACTTTTCCTTGTAGGAACTGCAGCCATTGCAATGCTATTACCCCTGGCAGCTCTGTGACACATCCTCATTTGGGCACTAAGCATGACATTAAGGGATTTTTTACCTGTGATACGAAGGACGTGGTTTATTGTCTTAAGTGCCCGTGCGGACTGACCTATATTGGTCAGACAAGTCGGGCTATTAAATTGCGACTTAATGAACACAAGTCTAATATTCGTAATTATCGGCCGGCTCCGCTTCTTCCACAAACCTCTTTAAAAAGTCTTAAAAATTCTGATGTCAGGACTGAAAGAATAAAACCTGAGACCTTATTGGCAAAACATTTCTTCATGCAGGGACATCAAGTATCCCAGCTGAGATGGCAAGTTCTAGAAAAAGTAATTTTTAAACCTGGTTTGGATAAAAAGAAATGTTTGTTACAGAGGGAATGCTATTGGATTTGGCTACTCGAATCCCGGCACCCTAAAGGTCTTAATGAAGAATATAGTATGGCCTGTTTTTTGTAATTATTTCGCCTTCTTCCTCCACTCTAGATGAACAGCTTTGCCTTGGATGAACTCAGGGATAGATTTTTCTCTGCACATAAGGTTAGACAGTTTGTTCTTACGTTTGCTGAAAAGTTATAATAATATCTCCTTATCTCTGCCTGTGATTTAGTAACATTACTTTTTACCCTTTTTTTGTATTTTGATACAATGTTTTTATCTTTTTCTAAATGTATGTTTATACATGTTTTCACTTTGATACTATAACTGGTGGTTAAAATGTCTTTTATATTTCCACTTTTCATGTTTTAGACACTGTGTTAGGACAGAAGATTTTATTATGGACATTTATTCACTTATGAACATTTTATTCACCGAAGAAAATGCTTTCACCATTTCTTGCCAAGGATGTTTTGGCTTTTTTATCAGCACTTGCACTTTATTGACCTTTGAATTTTAATGTAGTAATTTATTCATTGCTTGGGTCCACACCCATTTGGAATCACGTGACCCTTTTCACCTATAAATTTTTAGTGCACTATGTGTTTGTTATGCTTGACAAAGGGGGTAACCCCGAAACGTTGCATGCTGCAATAAATACCTAGCAAGGTTTTTCCTGCTTGAAATATCCTGTGTGCCAGTGAAGTTTTTTGTTCCAGTATACTAGGGAGGTGGCCGATTCCTCCTGTTTGCTGTGCACCAGGTGTTCTCTATTTGATTGATTAGGGTGTGCGAGTGTATCTTGAAATTCCAGTGTACTTTAGTGCAGAGCAGTGGCAGCAAATGAGGTAGCTCTGCCAAGTACTTGCCCCCTTTGAGCAGGCGACACGCTTTGTTAGCAGGGACAATGCGTGTCTTAGCGATGTGATACCCCTGGTGTTCCTCCTCAAGCGCACGTTGGATGGGCTGCTAGAGGAGGGTGACGTGCCTGAGGAGGAGGAGGAGGCGAGTAGGCCCCGTAGGCAGGCAGAGGGGGTTGAGGAGGAGATGGTGCCCGATGAGGAGGATGAGGGAGAGGAGGACTGGGTGCCTGCGCAGCATGGGGAGCAGGGCACATGCCACCCAACCACCCCAGCTATTGTCCGCGGCTGGGAGGGTACAGAGCAGGGGCAGGTCGAGCCAGATGACCTGCTGCATCTGGAGGGCAGTCAAGAAGAGGTTAGTCGGGGGCACCTCTTTTACATGGCTGCCCATATGCAGACTTGCCTCCGAAGCGATCCCCGGGTCTGTTCTATCAAAGACCGGGAGGATTATTGGGTGGCTACTTTGCTTGACCCACGGTACAAGGGAAAGGTGGGGGAGTTCCTTGTACCCAGCCAGAGAGAGAGGAGGATGGGTCAATTGAGGAAGGCTCTGTGCTCAAAATTAGTGGAGGCCTTCCCCCAGTCTGACACTTCTCAGGCCTCCACTACTCCACACACCCAGCAGAGACGGGGGCCTAGCAGCAGCAGCAGCAGCAAGGGCGGAGATCTCATGGGTGTGTGGAAGAGCTTTTTCGAGCCTCAACGGCCAGCAGCAGGCCCAGTCAGCACCCAAAGCCACCACCAGCAGCGGGTGGAGCATATGGTGGCTGACTACATGGGGTCAGTCAGCGTGCAGGATGCCATTCGCCCTGACGATGACCCCATGCATTATTGGGTCTCGAGGCTCGACCAGTGGCCAGAACTGGCACAGTACGCTCTGGAGGTGCTGGCTTGCCCCCCTGCCAGTGTCCTGTCAGAGCGTGTCTTCAGTGCCGCAGGTGGGGTGGTCACTGAGAAGCGGACACGGCTATCCACTGGCAGCGTGGATAAGCTGACATTCATTAAAATGAATGAGGCATGGATAAGCGGGGATATCCAAGTGCCCATTGCAGACAGCAGAGACTAGCCTCCTCTCCTCCTTCTCCTCCATAGATTTATCCTCCTCTCTCCATTGCTGCCCATACTCTCCTCCTCAGTGGTATTGCCCATTCCCCATCTGTCTGCACCTGCTGCCCTTGCTGCTGCTGCTGCTGTAGCCTGCTACTAGCCCTAGTAGTACTGCTGCTGTGCTGCATTGTCTGCAATTTTTTTATGGTGGGGGCCTATCAAAGCTCCTACTGCTATCGTAGATACTACTGCTGCATTGTCGGCAAATTTTTTTAGTAGTTGAGGCCTAACATGGCCTCTAAATATGTTTCTTCGAATACTGCCACATTGTTGGCTAATTTCTTCTGGTTGAGGCCTAACATGGCTTCTAAAAATGTTTCTACGAATACTGCCACATTGTTGGCTAATTTCTTCTGGTTGAGGCCTAACATGGCTTCTAAATATGTTGCTTATAATTTTGCCGCTAAGTTGGCTAATTTCTTCTGGTTGAGGCCTAACATGGCTTCTAAAAATGTTTCTTCGAATACTGCCACATTGTTGGCTAATTTCTTCTGGTTGAGGCCTAACATGGCTTCTAAATATTTTTCTTACAATTTTGCGGCTAATGTCTTCTGTTTGGGGCCTGCCTCATTTAATTCTTCTGGCTCTAATATTGAGTTGATTAAAAGTTACAAGTTACAAAATGACTGTTGCTGCCACTGCTGTTGCTATTAATGCCTCGTTATTTGGCAAAAGTCTTCTCTGTTTGGGGCCTGCCTCATTTAATTCTTCTGGCTCTAATATAGAGTTGATTGAAATTTTACAACATGACTGTTGTTGCCGCTGCTGTTGCTACTAATGCCTCATTATTTGGCAAACGTCTTCTGTTTGGGGCCTGCCTCATTTAATTCTTCTGGCTCTAATATAGAGTTGATTGAAATTTACAACATGACTGTTGTTGCCGCTGCTGTTGCTACTAATGCCTCATTATTTGGCAAACGTCTTCTGTTTGGGGCCTGCCTCATTTAATTCTTCTGGCTCTAATATTGAGTTGATTAAAAGTTACAAGTTACAAAATGACTGTTGCTGCCACTGCTGTTGCTATTAATGCCTCGTTATTTGGCAAAAGTCTTCTCTGTTTGGGGCCTGCCTCATTTAATTCTTCTGGCTCTAATATAGAGTTGATTTGAAATTTACAACATGACTGTTGTTGCCGCTGCTGTTGCTACTAATGCCTCATTATTTGGCAAACGTCTTCTGTTTGGGGCCTGCCTCATTTAATTCTTCTGGCTCTAATATAGAGTTGATTGAAATTTACAACATGACTGTTGTTGCCGCTGCTGTTGCTACTAATGCCTCATTATTTGGCAAACGTCTTCTGTTTGGGGCCTGCCTCATTTAATTCTTCTGGCTCTAATATAGAGTTGATTGAAATTTACAACATGACTGTTGTTGCCGCTGCTGTTGCTACTAATGCCTCATTATTTGGCAAACGTCTTCTGTTTGGGGCCTGCCTCATTTAATTCTTCTGGCTCTAATATAGAGTTTATTAAAAGTTACAACATGACTGTTGTTGCCGCTGCTGTTGCTACTAATGCCTCATTATTTGGCAAAACTCTGGTGGGTGTCTATCAAGGCTCCTACTGCTGTTGCTGACACTACTGCTGCATTGTCGGCAATTTTTTTTTGTAGTTGAGGCCTATCATGGCTTCTAAAAATGTTTCTTCGAATACTGCCACATTGTTGGCTAATTTCTTCTGGGGGTTGAGGCCTATCATGGCTTCTAAAAATGTTTCTTCGAATACTGCCATATTGTTGGCTAAATTTTTTCTGAGGGTTGAGGCCTAGCATGGCTTCTAAAAATGTTTTTTCGAATACTGCCATATTGTTGGCTAATTTCTTCTGGTGGTTGAGGCCTATCATGGCTTCTAAAAATGTTTTTTCGAATACTGCCATATTGTTGGCTAATTTCTTCTGGGGGTTGAGGCCTATCATGGCTTCTAAAAATGTTTCTTCGAATACTGCCACATTGTTGGCTAATTTCTTCTGGTGGTTGAGGCCTATCATGGCTTCTAGAAAAGGTTTCTTCGAATACTGCCACATTGTTGGCTAATTTCTTCTGGGGGTTGAGGCCTATCATGGCTTCTAAAAATGTTTCTTCGAATACTGCCACATTGTTGGCTAATTTCTTCTGGGGGTTGAGGCCTATCATGGCTTCTAAAAAAGGTTTCTTCGAATACTGCCACATTGTTGGCTAATTTCTTCTGGTGGTTGAGGCCTAACATGGCTTCTAAAACTGTTTCTTCGAATACTGCCATATTGTTGGCTAATTTTTTCTGGGGGTTGAGGCCTATCATGGCTTCTAAAAAAGGTTTCTTCGAATACTGCCACATTGTTGGCTAATTTCTTCTGGTGGTTGAGGCCTAACATGGCTTCTAAAACTGTTTCTTCGAATACTGCCATATTGTTGGCTAATTTTTTCTGGGGGTTGAGGCCTATCATGGCTTCTAAATAGGTTGCTTGTAATTTTGCCGCTAAGTTGGCTAATGTCTTCTGGTGGTTGAGGCCTATCATGGCTTCTAAAAATGTTTCTTCGAATACAGCCCCATTGTTTGGCTAATTTCTTCTGGGGGTTGAGGCCTGCCTCATTTAATTCTTCTGGCTCTAATAAAATTCATTACAACAATGCTTGCTGCTTGGTTGTCAAATGTATTCACACTATTATTACCCCTGAAACGACTGCGGCCAAAAGTCCTTTGCCTCTGTCATTATTCTTTCTTTTGAAATGATAGGAGTGCTCTAAAAAATGTATACAGGGAGGGCATGTGTGTGTAGCAGTAACTGAGTGGAACATAGGTGCGAATTGCTCTTCCCATTGATTCCAAAGCAAAACATGGCATATATACATTCATCACTGTGTACAAAAGTAAGGGAAATGTTTTAATGGTAGTCCCAAAGCCATGTCTGGTCTGGGACAGGCCCCAAACATCAGCCTAGTAAATTTGACTGGAAACCAACCAACCTGGCAACCCTGGCTGACACAAACATAGCCATAAACTCTACTTAAATTCATGCTGTAAGCAATAATTTAGATTGAATTTGTCCTCTATGAATGCTTTTGTCCTTGAGTTAAATAAACGAGACAACACAGTTTGCTTAATGGAAAGAGGAATTTCATTCCTAGATGATGTCCATCTTACATCCCACTTTCAGCTGCATCTGCTATTTTGCGACTTTCAACTTCACAAGCAGTCTTGTCCCAGTTTGTGTCCATAACCTTCAAAGAGAACAAACGCCATCCTTTGTTTCCAAACACTTTACACAACGTATTCATAGATCCAGTGCAAAGCCCTTAAAGGGGTGGTTCACCTTTAAGGAAACTTTTAGTATGCAATAGTATGGCAAATTCTAAGCAACTTTTAATTTGGTTTTATTGTTTGCCTTTTTCTTCTAAGTTCTGACTCTTTGCAGCTTTTAAATGTGGGTCAATGAGTTGACCCCATCTAAAAAGCAAATACTATGTCAGGCTACAAATGTATTGTTAGTCATTGCTACTTTTTTACATTTAGGCCTCTCCTATTCATATTCCAGTCTCTTATTTAAATCAATGTATGATTGCTAGGGGAATAATGTTACTTCTAATAGTGCCTAATTGCCAAATATAGTGTGACTTAATATCATAATTTATTTTAAAAAATCAATGTATTTGAGTGTTACAGTAGTCAATTTATCAATTTCGTCGCCGTCGCGACGAGGTTCGTCGCCGTCGCGACGAGGTTCGTCGCCGCGCGACGACATTCGGCGCGCGCCATATCAAAACTGTGTTTGCGCATGCGCGCGTCATGTGACGCGCGTCGTGTGCGCGCACGCGTCATGTGAAGCGCGTCATGCGCGCGTCAAAAATGGGCGTCGCCACTATAAATAGCCCCGCCCGTGCTTACATTTTTAGGAGTGCAGTTTGAAAATGGCAGGACCTGGCATGATGAACCGGGACCAGCTGCGGTACTTCGTCAGGTACCTGCACCAGGAGGGATACGACAATATCCCTCCTGGAGTGAGAGGAATCCAGGCGCTCCGGCGGAGCATAATGGAACGGCTGAGGCGCAGGCTGCGGAGGGAGTACCACCTGCGCTTAAGTTTGCGGGAGCTCCAGAGGATCTGGAGCGACTTGAAAAGGCGCCACAGCGCATTTGTTGATGAGCTGCGCGTGGAGGTGGAAGGTAGAGTTATTTAAAAAGAAAACATCTTATAATGATTTGCTATTTTACAGCAAAAATGTATTTAAGTGAATACTGTAATTAGGATTGGAACAGTTGACTTTGACTGACTGACATAATTGCAGACAAGTTGGATAACAAGTAAATGAGCTGTCAAATGGAGATTATTTAAAAAGATTATAATATTTATTTAAATGCAATACATGAGTTTCCCTTCTTAACTACAATAAAGCCACTTGATTCCTATTTATTTTGGTATTTTGGAGCAAATGTGTATTTGTTTAGGCCTGTGACAAGGCTAATAAGAATTTTACTTCACTTAAAGGTAGATTTATTTAAACATAATAAATAGGTTTCCCTTCTTAACTACAATAAAGCCACTTGATCAGGCTCGGATCTGTGGAAAGGCCACCAAGGCCCGGGCCTAGGGCTGGAGGATTTTAGGGGGGCGGCATGCTGCCCAACCACACCCATATTGGTTCAGAAAAACTGGGGATGCACAGGAGATACAATAGTTTCCCATGCACCAATCCCCATTGCTCCTGTCCAGATGATAAAAATTTGCCCGAATAAAGGGGAGGGGACAGGGGCGACGAATGGCAGTGGGCCTAGGGGTGCCTACTATGTAAATCTTGCCCTGCACTTGATTCCTATTTATTTTGGTATTTTGGAGCAAATGTGTATTTGTTTAGGCCTGTGACAAGGCTAATAAGAATTTTACTTCACATAAAGGTAGATTTATTTAAACGGAAAAAATAGGTTTCCCTTCTTAACTACAATAAAGTTAATTTTCCTGTAGTTACAACATGACACCTTATCCTGTATAATTTATACTGTACAAATGCAATTGCTGTGTTACTCAAACTGAAATTTATTCATTGCCAGCTGAATGGATCCAAGATGATCCTGATGATGATGGGGAAGTACCACCACCACCACCACCACCACCTGACCAGGCAGCACCGCCTGCACCTGATGAGACAGCACCGCCTCCACCACCTGTCCAGGCGGCACCACCACCTCACCAGGCGGCACCACCAGCGGACGACCAGGGGCTCAGTGTAGGCACTCAGACAGAGCATGCCTACTATGACCAGACTGAGCTCCTGGTCACAATAGCTCATCAAGTAAATGCCATGCGGCAGGAGCTGGGAGAGCTCAGGGACATGGTTGAGTCCGGGCAGAGGGTAGTTCCTCCTCCTCCTCCTCCTCCACTTTAATTTATTTATTTAATCTTGCAGCACCGTTGTGCTATATGTTGTAAATTAAAAAAAAATTTTATATCTCTATATTTTGAGTTCATTTTTCATTTGACTAAACTAATACTCACATGGTACTTGGAATTGTTTGGATTCTAATAACACAACGATGACTATTCTTAATCGGAGTCATTAAAATTACATTACATAGTATTTCAGAATCATTACAATAACATGATGTAAATATAAGGTTCATTCACATAAACATATGGTTTATTCATTTTTATCTGAGATACAAAGCATCCAGATACTATCTGCTCAGATTTATTAGTTGTACTTGTGTTAGTAATCTACTATTAGATATATGAAGTACAGATGGTACTTTTTGGTTAAACGGAGATATAGAGTAGTAGTAGATACCATTACCAGTTGACCAGAGGTAATGTGAAAAAATCCACAAACGTTAAAAGTTTAAGAAACTTGCAAAATGGGAGCCATTTTTTCAAGATAGGAGTCGTGTAACAATGCAGGGCATGTGTGTAGCAGTATACTAAGTGAAACACGCATGTCTATTGGTCTTCCCATGGAGTCCAATCCAATTCAGCACATTCAGACACAAAGCAAAAGATACCATGTTCATTTATCATCACAGACTACAAAGCTTGAAACTAAGGGGAAAATTTTTATTTGTAGGCCCAAAGATGAAAAAAGGTTATACAAACAAAACACCCATAGAAGATGGGCTTCATCAAATTGCACTGCGCGTCAAAAATAACGTCGCGCGTTAAAGCACATACTTGCGTCCGCGACAAAATATTTTGACGCGCGACAAAATCGGGCCGCGCGACTCGTTTCGCGAATTTTTCGGCGAAGCGAAACGCGACAGATTCGCCCATCACTAGTGCAGTCAGTAGAACAGGCTTTAGGTAGAATTTTTTTTGTCATTATTTTAGAAGAATGATTTTCACCCTTATTGGCACACCATGGGCTGATTTTTTTTTTTTAAATCCAATCATGTTTGTTTTTTTTCAAAATTAAAAAAATTCAATATTGAATAGAAGGTATACTTGTTCATTTTCAAGCTATTTAAAAATTATTTTTTATTGAGTTTTTGTACATCAGTGTAAGAATGCAATTGTATTGTGTTCAAGTTGTTTATTAAACGTGATTGAGTTCATATTCAGTGTTTTTATATCACGTTAATTTGAGTTTTTTTGATTTAAAAAGTGCATTTTCTATTTCTTTAGCAAGAGTAGTGTTCGCTCAGAGTGTGTCTCCAAGGAGTTTGAGTAAGAGATTGATGTTTCTCCTTGATAATTAGGATAACTGGAGCATGGTCAGACCAGGTTATTCTTCTCCTTTTTTTATTTTTTGTGTTGTGTACCTGAGTTGTGCCTTGTGAATTTAAAAAAAAGTTGCCACTAGTCTTGATGTGGCAATTTGTCTATGTTGACGACATAAATGGGAATGAAATTTCCTATTATAATTATAGTGCCCGTTGAAAATGCCTCTATTTATTCTCGAATTGTTTTCTTTTTTAATATTTTTATCGATTTCCATATTAAACATTTAATTTGCCCTGAGAGGCCATTATATAAGTAATTCAGGGTATGTACAGTATAACCAAAAATGTACAACATATTTATGAGGATCATAAAGATTTTACATTCAAACCATCCTTTTTCTGTGCATCTCTAGGTCCAATGATTTCAACCTGAGCCCCCTCCTGATTATTCTTATATGTGATAAAGTAAATACAGGTACATTTCTCATGAGGTACCCCTGAATACTATTCACCCACTTTTTTTATATAAATATTTACCACCCCCCATCCACAGATGTTATTATCGCCCAATTATACCAAACTATGACAAACGGATCCACTGTATTGTGCTTCAGTGTAGTTAAATAGTCCATCCTTCGTATGTATTTTATTCTTTCCACAAATTTTCTGCTGGGGGTAATCGGGATTTCCAATTTTTTTGCTATTGATCCCCTTGCCACCATCAGAATATGAATGACCATCCTTCGTGATGGAGTTTTTAATATTGATCACTATTTCCATCCATTTTTGTACTACTCTCCCTAAATATGTGCAATAAAGAGCCTTCCTAGTTTTGATGCTGCTTAAATGTTATATGTAAAACTTTTTCTGATTCTTTTCGGACACTTCTTTATAAAATGTATTTTCTAAAGTTGTAGGATCAGTGGGTTTATTGAACCCAAATGTGATTTAGTTTTTCTTTTTTGAATTCCATTAGTGCTCACTTTTTTTGTTGGGGCGTATAAGCCTTAAACATTGATCAAAAAGGCTCATTATTGCTATGTGGGATCTTGTGTTTGGCTTTGCAAAAAAGCTTACATACTGACAGACAATAGCAGTGGTATTGTTGTCAATTTCAGATAATTAGTCCTGGTTTAACCCCACCATGTTGGACAAGGAGAGCTGAAAGGAAAGAAAAACAGAAAGATAAAACGACAAACAACTGAAATTGTTGTCATAAAGGGCCAGATTTATCAAGGGTCGAATTTGTTTAATGGTCGAAGGATTTTTAAGATCGTACGATTTTACAAAAAAATCCTTTGACTTCTCAAAACAAATACTGGCTATAGATTCTAGGAGGTCCCCATAGGCTAACATAGCAATTCGGCAGGTTTAAGGTGGCGAAGTGGCGACGTTTTTTAAAGAGACAGTACTTCGATTTTTGAATGGTCCAGTTTGAGAAGCATTTTCAATTCGAATTGAAGTCGAATTTGGCCTATTCAATGGTCGAAGTATCCAAAAATGACTTCGAAATTCAAAGTTTTTTAATTCGAAAATTCATTTTGACCCTTAATAAATGGGCCTCTAGGGTTTTGCACAGCTCTTTTTTCCATGGAGGCCTTGGCTCAGCTAGTGGGTATATACCTTTTTAGTCAATTGGATGCTGTTCCCCATGTTGTCTAATATGGGAATAAATCATTGTTAGCAACTAATTTCTTCCTAGCCTACAGAGTTGTGAATATATTAATTGCATTATATGTGCATATGGCTAACCAGAAATCATATTTAGCAGACTTTGTCCATACTGGTATAAGCTGTCTCTGCTTTTTGATTGCAAGGTTATTTGAAGTACTGTATACTGTAACATTTTGTAACAGTCAGCTAATATTTTTCCCCTGCTTCATTCTGTGTTACTAATAGTTACTAACACTTTCAAAGCACTTCATAACTCTGCCCCACCCTACATCTCTGAACTCATCTCTATATACTCACCCACTCGCTTACTACGCTCCTCTACTGACCTGCTACTCAACTCTTCTCTCATTACCTCCTCACATGCTTGCATTCAAGACTTTGCAAGGGCTGCACTCCTCCTCTGGAACTCTCTCCCACGGTCTGTCTGACTTTCTCCCAACCTTTCTGCTTTCAAGAAATCTCTGAAAATGCACTTCTTTCGAGAAGCCTCCCCTCACTCTGCTTAACTAGCAAACACAACACCAGATACAATACCACATTTCTCACCCACTTAATTCCATCTTGCCCACTCCCACACCTTGTGTATTACTCCCTTCCCTTTAGACTGTATGCCTATGCATAGGGCCTTCCTCACCTCTTTGTACCTGTATTGATTGTGATGTTTGTTACTCCATATATTCTATATATGTAATTCATGTGATGTAGTTGTATAATCACATTTACTTTACAGTGCTACGCAATATGTTGGCGCTATATAAATACATGTTAATAATAATAACACCATTGTTAAGAACCCCTGTGAATATATTTTGGAAAGATATTCTCCAATAGAATAAAACATTCCATTTCAAATCCTATTAGAACCCCCAAAGCCTTGCATGAAACTTAATATATGCAGAATGCAGGTCACCATAATTATCTATTTTAACCTGTATTTATTTATTATTCATTACATAACTTCATACAAATATATATAATGCATTACTTATTAGCATTTTTTTCCAAATATGTTACATTTTGTGTTCATTTCAGGTCTATATAAAATTATATAACATTTGGGCAGAAATATACAGGCTAAAAGTCCAGCACTTGAGGTGAGTATGGCAAATATCTCCACACACACAGTGTTTTTGCCTTTGGTGCTCAGATAGGCCGGGATCATTGTGATCCAAACACTGCAGAAGAGCAGCATGCTGAAAGTGATGTACTTGGCCTCATTAAAACTGTCCGGTAATGTCCGAGCTAAAAATGCTAAAACAAAACTAACAGCTGCCAGAAGCCCCATATACCCAATAACTGAGTAAAAGCCAATAGCTGAGCCCTCATTGCACTGAATGATGATGGTTCCAGGGTAAGTGTGAAGGTCCAGTTCCTGAAAGGGAGGAGAAATAGCCAACCAAGTCATGCAGATTATTATTTGAATGGATGAACAGAACAAGACTACAGAATTGGACAGTTTGACTCCCACCCATTTTCTCCATGAGCTCCCTGGCTTGGTGGCTTTGAAAGCAACACAAACCATGATAGTCTTGGCCAGGAGAGAAGAGACAGCTATGGAGAAGGTGATTCCAAAAGTGATGTTACGCAGCATGCAGGTTATATCCACAGGGCGACCGAGGAACAGAAACACACTGAGGAAGCTCAGCTTGATGGAGACAAGGAGGAGGAAGCTCAGGCTCCTGTTGTTGGCTCTCACTATGGGGGTGTCCTGATATACAATTAAAACTGCCACTATCATCACTGTTATAGCAAAGAAGAAAACTGAGATAGATGAAAAAAAAACACAGTAATCATGTCATTTGTATATGAGAGAAAGTGTTCAGATTTGGCGATACATTGATTTTTCTTTTCATTGGGCCGTTCCTTGTCTGAGCATTGAATGCAGATGTCACTGTCTGTAAATATGATAAACAAACAGCAAATTGTTAATTAAATTGCATTAAGGGATATAGAGAAGGTTTACTCTACACCAACAGGGTAAGATATAGCATATGAAGAACGTAGTGCATCTATTATATGGAATTCTTGGAGCGTATTCTGGATAAGGGCTTTATAACAGATTTATGCATTTTAAAAAACAATTAGGACCATTTTGCACACATAAGGATTCATGCAGCTAACCTCCCATGAAGTACACAGTACTCATATATAACTGCACAGTATTACTTAGGTTGTGGGTTGGACAAATACATTTTAGTTGGTGGTTACTGCTGGGACAGATACAGAAACAGTGGGACATTTGCTGAGGCCTCAGTGAATGTGAGTCTACAACTTTGCAGAATGACAGTGTTTCACAAATATGAATTTTTTTTCTTGCTATTATATAATAATTCTTTGTACATGGAATTAACCATACTGCTACATTTACCGATTTGCCTTCCAAGTACTGTGTATTTGCTAGGGTTTTGTTTTTTACATTTTTTCTCAGTCCCCATGTTCTCAATCCCAATAACAGGTCCTTATTTACATTGTTTCCCCTCAATTCACAAATTTACCCTATCTCTTTTGTCTAATTTAAGTATTCCTCCACCCTTTTGCTATCCTTTTCACTACATAAGATGCCTTTCCATTAATGTAAATACAATCCATGTTGGCCATAGGTATTGCATGACAGTACAAAATCATCTCAGAGCTTGAGGGACCCACACTTTCTTTCCTATACCAAGATTTCAGCCACACATTTTGCTACAAAAGTCATGTTTCCCCTAATGTTGCACATGACACATTTAGTTTCCAAAATAATGACCTTCATGGAATTTAAATCCTGGACATATGCTTTAAGGTCTTCTGTCTACCATTAACTTCATCATTTGTGTCATCGTGTAATAAGTAGTGATGGGCAAATTTGTCCAATTTCGTCAAAAAATGTGCTATACGCATTGAAGTCAATGGGCCTCAAAATAATTTAGATGCTCGTCAATTATGATGCCCTCAAAAATTTTTATACGCGTGCCTATTTTGTCCAAATGCATTAAAGTCAATGGTTTTCCAAATAATTTTGATGTGGCAGATTTCACAATTGTATGCAGAAATTTGCTGTAAATTCATGCCTGGCGAATTTATTTGCCTATCACTAGTAATGTGTCTTATCATGCAAGTGATCCCCAGCCCAAAGAATGCCCTGCTCGGTGAAAGGCTCCTCACATGTTTGTTAATCATATACATCTCTCAATGTCTGATTTGTTCTTCTACAATTCCAGTTAATTCAATGGAAAGGGAAATACAAAAACTAAGTACAGCCAAAAAATACTTTCAAATTACTAGATTATGAGGCCTTCAGAGATTGCATTTCTTTCAGAAGGAGGTATGATTATAAAAATATAAAGATCATATACATCTCTAAATGTCAGATTTGGGCTTCTAGAGTCCCATTTAATTGACAGGAAAGGAATTGTGTGGATAACACAAAAAAGTACAGCCAGAAAAAATCAGAAACAAAGAAAAAAACCAAAAATGTATCTTTTGGATGTGACTAAACCTATTAGATGTCAGGTTTCCAGAGAAGAGGTAAATACAGAATTGGTTTTAATAGCCAGCACTTCATTATTCAATATAACTGTCTTTTCCTATTGAATTCAATGCATTCACCCTCTTACATACAGTTATACCAGTTATACTGGAGATCTCTCCTTCAGAACACAGGACACAATCATAACAACAGGACTTGGTTCTGGGCTTTGGTGCCTTCCTGAAACCGGGGAGACAGTTGTCTGAACACTGACCTCTTGGGACCTAAAATAAAAATGTAGAATCATTTTAGTACAAACTAAGAACAATGAGTCAAATGATTGTTGTGATGGGCAGGTCTGTACTAGTGCCACAAGCTTCTGTTCCACCTTACTTAATTAATAAGTATTCAGGGAGTCTTATAGCATAACCACTGTTCCCAGTCATGTGCCTACTAAGTTATATCCTGTATCCTTTCCCAGTGTTCAGTTGGTTGTCAAATTGTCCTAATTTTTTTCAGTTGAAGTGTTTCATTGTGAAAGATGAGAGTTGACTAAAATGTTCTCTCCTGGGCAGAGATTATGAGAAAGATAAACATGACTCACTCATCAGTATGTTAAAGACAGATTTGTCAGACATTTTATTAAAATGCTTTGTACAGCCAAGGAAGATAGCCCAATGACAGTGTAGAAATTCAAGAAATTCAAGTTCTTAAAAGAAAAATGGAAAGAAATGTGTTCCTACTTCGTTATTTGTTGTTTTCCATTTGATTTCATCCAATGTGATATTTAGTTGCAGCTCTCTTGGGGCCCAAGGTATATACTGTCCAACTGTGGTCTCTGTTACTTGTTGGTTTGAATGAACATAGAAATTAGTAACCTGATAGGCAGAGAGAAACTCCCCCTTCTCATTGAAAGATCTGAGAGACTTCTCTTGGAATGGAGATTGCATTTCTTTCAGAAGGTGGTGTAACTACAAAAGGCCAATTAGACAGCAGTTAATGTAATGCAAACCCTGCTTTGGTCAATGATTTCAAGTGAATATGATAAACAAGGGAAGGAAATAAACACAATGATGAAGCAGAAGTTTTATTTGTGAAAGTAATTTGGTTTTTGGTGGACTTGGATGAACGTCTCCTTCTTCAACCTAATTTACTATGTTTTTATTTAGCATTAAAGGGATACTGTCATGGGAAAAAAAAAATTCTCAAAATGAATCAGTTAATAGTGCTGCTCCAGCAGAATTCTGCACTGAAATCCGTTTCTCAAAAGAGCAGATTTTTTTATATTCAATTTTGAAATCTGACATGGGGCTAGACATTTTGTCAATTTCCCAGCTGCCCCTGGTCATGTGACTTGTGCCTGCACTTTAGGAGAGAAATGCTTTTTGGCAGGCTGCTGTTTTTCCTTCTCAATGTAACTGAATGTGTCTCAGTGGGACCTGGATTTTACTATTGAGTGTTGTTCTTAGATCTACCAAGCAGCTGTTCTCTTGTGTTAGGGAGCTGCTATCTGGTTACCTTACCCTTGTTCTGTTGTTTGGCTGCTGGGGGGGAAAGGGAGGGGGTGATATCACTCCAACTTGCAGTACAGCAGTAAAGAGTGATTGAAGTTTATCAGAGCACACGTCACATGACTTGGGGCAGCTGGGAAATTGACAATATGTCTAGCCCCATGTCAGATTTCAAAATTGAATATAAAAAAATCTGTTTGCTCTTTTGAGAAACAGATTTCAGTGCAGAATTCTGCTGGAGCAGCACTATTAACTGATTCATTTTGAAAAAATGTTTTTTCCCATGACAGTATCCCTTTAAGAATATAGGTCCTTATAGCTTTAAGTAAAAAGTCTCATAAGCTAATCAAGTGTTTGGAGTTGGCCTAAAGGTTAAGTAATCAGCTTCCAATGTGGGATATCATGTAAGAGACCCTGGGTCAGTTATGAGCTAAGGGGGCCCAGCCTGAAGGAACGAGTGCCCATATTGAGCTGGGCACACCTTAAACTCTAGTAGAG
Organism: Xenopus laevis; assembly: GCF_017654675.1. Taxonomy (NCBI): domain Eukaryota; kingdom Metazoa; phylum Chordata; class Amphibia; order Anura; family Pipidae; genus Xenopus; species Xenopus laevis. The sequence continues at coordinate 4,104,784 of NC_054371.1, forward strand.
TGAATGTTACTCCAATGTTTCTGCATAATGATACAATTTAGGGGGTGATAAAAGGTTATAGATCATAATTTCCTGCCAGAAACTCAGAAATAAGGGAGGTGATTAAAAAAACTATTTATTGCAACCTCTAGGTCTTGATGCAGGAATCTTAAACAAGGCATACGTTCATTTTTCCATTTTTTATGTATAAATGGCGCTTATCAAAAATTAAAGTCCACAATAACAAAAGGAACAATATAAAATCTCCAGATAAATAAAAAAGAATGAAAAATGTTAACTGTGTTAATTGCCTCTAATATTCAGATTGAAGTCTGATTTTGAGCATAAATATAAATGTGCCCTCTTATGTACAGTAATGGAATAAAAATCTGATTAGTCACAATTGCTTGATCCCCAACAGTTCCCTAATCAACACAGAAATGTAACAGTAAATTGTCAAAGTACAAGACCAGCTTAAGCCTCAATATTATGGCAGGAACAGCCTCTGAACATTCCATGTTCTGTGATACCAGTAAATTCATATTATTTCCATTTTCCTGAAATGTAAGCCACTTATGAGTGGTTAAGTCACATCTCTATTTTGAGGACTATTACTGTATTAATAAAAGGGTTCAGAAAAATATTTGAAAATGATATTACTGGTCTGTCAATGTCAATTCAACAAATGTAATATTTGTGAAACTGTTCTTCCATTTTCAGCCTCCAGTTTTCTTTGAAGGAGTATTACCTTAATCTTTTTTTTTTATTATTTAAGCACTTTAGTCCACCTTTAAATGAATAGCTATTGACCACCAGCATCCTCTTCCTTCTGGAGACAATTGAAATTCAGCAATTTTACACTTTGTGTATTCTGTATCCATAAACATGCCAAGGAAGCCTCTTGTGATCAAAATGAGATGTTTACCTCATCATTTACTTATTATGTTATATTGGGTTTTGCTACTTCTAATTGACTTGAATAATTGGCTTCTGTTGGTTTGGCCATCATTCCCCTTTAAAATATTTAAAATGGTTTACGGTTATCTGTGCTTAGTATGTATGTATTTATTTCTAATGCACCACAATAGTGTGCAGTGTTTTACAGGGTGTGAACACAATCAGAGGTATATTTATACAGTAAACGGTTAGAGCTTTCAATACACATTGGAATGAGTTCCCTGCACTAAAGAGCTGACAATTAGTGACCATGTTTTCATTAGACTTATTTGTTCTAAGTCCCAGACAAAAACCATAACTATACCTTGGCACAATACATAGAGATAGATTAACATGCTGGGTTACCCTCTGCAATTGTTCTGTATGCCATTATTGTTATTCTATAGTTAGGCAGTAAAGCTATCCACAATAACACTGCCAAGTTGTTTGCACAACATTAAAGGGCAGATCTATCAAAAATCCAGCTGGATTGATTCCAGAAAACAGTATAAATACTGGCGTGAGAATGTTCTAAAACTTTGTGTAGTCAGGATTTTGTAAACAAAAGAATACAAGCTTCCAGATTTTCAGTCTCATTTAAAAAAATACAACAATATTGCTGGCATGCAACATTTTTTTCTGCAAAATAAACCAAACTTACTATTCTGTTTGGGTTTTTTATAAAAAAAAAAAAAAAAAAAAAATAGGATAGAATCTGAGGAAATAAAACAAAAAAAGTTGCATTATATTGGGTTTTTTAAATGTTTTTATAAATCGACCTCTACGAGAAACAACCTACAGTACATGCAATATAAGTCATTGTAGAAATCCAAACAGCCTACCTGATAATTATTCTTGATCTCCTTTCTGTTTTTTTCAGCGCTTGGCTTGTTTACTAACATGTCCATATTAAATAGCTTTCTACTCACTATAGACAAGATATGGACAGCAACAAACATACTGAACGTATGAAATTCCTCTTCAAAGGCTTTAATATCTGTAAGTCGTTCCTCTCCTGTACATTTCTGAAGTTGTTTTGAATAAATTAATTCATGTAGAAAATTCTTAGTCTTACTTTGTGACTGACAGTAAAGATACCGCATCCAAATATCTTCTAGCAACTTGTCGTCTGGATATCTTGATGGGTGGAAACTATCTAGGAATTGTCTGAAGCTGTGGTCATTTTTATTATAATCTGCCAGATTTTGCATTACTACCAAACTCCCATTAAATAATGCAAGTGCAAACCCAAGAGCATGGCTGTAATACAACCAACTAGATGGAAAGATAAAGGTCTTTTCGCTTAGTAGATCTGATAGTTCACGTAAATTTTCTGCAGTCTCCATACTTATGGTCCCACAAAAGATAACAACGCTGGTTGAGGATTGCTGGATGATCTCCTTACATAAAGGATACTGTTTATGGAAATCTTCATAGTGGATCTTTATTGTGAAGTCCATGCAGATGCCTTCACTGGAGAGATACTTTGTAAGCAGTTGATAGGCTCTGTCTCCACTTATATCATCCGATGTTATAATTCCAACCCAGGTCCATCCAAAATATTTCAGTAATTGTGTTATAGCAAAATACTGGCTTTCCTCACCTTGTACTGTCCGGAAAAAGAATGGGAATGTGGCTCTGTCACTGAGGAAAGGGTCTGTAGCTCCATAACTGATCTGTAAAAGCCAAAAGGTTACCCAGTAAAAAAGATGGGAACTTTCTCACACCAAAGCCTTTATAGATGGTCAAATACACAACTAATCATGTTGTAGATGAACACCATGCAGTACAATTGGAATAATGTGAAACATTTTGCATAAAGCCTAAAGTTGGCTGTAGGCTCCATACATATTATACATATTCTGTATTCATCTTGGTGATGAAAGGTGTTTTCCTACATCCCGCATTTGTCTCAGACTATTATCCCCAATGCCTACATTCAGTGAATCCCTACCAAGACTATCATAGTGCTTTACATGTATGAATCAAGAGGTCAATCAAGTGAAACCTAAGATTCTTTGGCAATATGGATTATACTGTAGCATGTTGACAATTCACAACTGAGGGTATTTTATAAAGGAATATGGTGGAAACAAGGAAAGTTACAACATAGATTTGAACGGGCAAGGAAAAAGATTAATTAAAAATGTATTAACCTTGGTTTCAGCCTGAGAGATAGATCCTCCCCCGCCACTGGCTGGTTTGTAATAGCACCCCATATCCACCCCTTTAAACTAATGGTGGTCCTATGCTTTTAAAAATGGGCGTTGGTTTCTCCCTTCAAAAGCCACATACTTGCGGGGGAGGATCTAGCCTTCAGACTGAAACCAAGGTTCAACAGACACTGATTACAAGTAATTCTACTATGCAGAGAACTAAAAGCCTTATTCTACTTTGATTAGAAGTAAACAAGTTAGGGACCAACGTTTGCCTTGAAGTGGTATGGTGATTTATCAACTTTATGATTATAACTTTGTAAATAAAAACCCTGTTTTTGTAAACACGTGCCCTTGAATTTATACTGACTTACTTATGAGACAGGGGACCAGGGAATATGCATTGATTAATTGGCAAAATCAGTAGGGATGTAGCGAACTGCCGTTTATGTGTTCGCGAACGCCGTTCGCGAACACCGGCAAAAAATGCGAACAGTTCGCGAACTGTTCGCGAACTTCGAACATCCGAAAATCGTTCGATTCGAACGATCGAAGGATTTTAATCGGTCGATCTAACGATTTTCGTTCGATTCGAACGAAAATCCTTCGATTTTAGCGATCGAATGGTCGAATGGTCGAACGATTTTTGACGCGAACGCCTATTGGCGAACGTCGCGCAACGTTCGCGAACATTCGGCGGACGCGAACAGTCGAAGTTCGCGCGAACTAGTTCGCCGGCGAACAGTTCGCTACATCCCTACAAATCAGTAGCACTTCCATTATACTTAAATATACTTTAACTTAGCCTTTTGAGTGCTCCCAACCACCCCTTTTTGTATATTTTTCTGGATCCTTACTTTGTAATGCATTTACTGACTGGTTTTACTCCAGCTCGTGTCCTTGACTACCCTTCTGGTTGCTCATTCTGTACCAGGGCCGCCATCAGGGGTGGACAGGGGGGACAACTGTCCAGGGCATGAAGGGGGGTCCGGCAGTGCTGCACTTTTGAAAGAGCCGGGCCCCTCTTCTGAACGCCGAAGATTTGTGGCCATTTTTGAATGTGGCCAAAAATGCGGAAGTGCCGAACAACCGAACTCCCAAAGCGGTGAAAAGACCCAAAGCCACGAAAACAACTGAAATTGGAGTCCGGAAGCGGCGAAAAGACCAAAAGTCACAAAAGGAGGCGAAGTTGAAGTCCTGAAGCCACAAGTTCAATTCTACCGAACACCAATTTGTGTTTTTTTTTTTAATCCCCTGGCCACCAATGTATTATTTTAATATTCTATAGGCCCCTGTCACCAACTTTTTTTAACTTGTAAGCGGGATCCTGGCGCACATTATTTTTTCAAAAAATATTTTTTTGGGGTCCCAATTTTTTTAACTTGTAAGGGGAGCCCTGGCACCAATGTTTTTTTTTTTAAATTTTGGGGGACCCATTTTTTTAACTTGTAAGGTGCCAATGTTTTTAAAAAATATATTTTTTGGGGGCCCCAATTCTTTTTAACTTGTAAGGGGTGGCCCTGGCACCAATGTTTTTCAAAAAAAAAATTGTGGTGGCCACAATTTTTTTTTAACTTGTAAGGGGGGCTCTGGTGCCAATGTTTTAAAATATATATTTTATGGGGGCCCCAATTTTTTTAACTTGTAGTGGGGACGTCCTGGCACCAATGGTTTTCTTTTTTTATAAATTTGGGGCCCAAAATTTTTTTTTAAAAAAAAACATCAGTGCCAGGGCTTCCCCTTACAAGTTAAAAAAATTGGGGCCCCAAAAAATTGCTTTTTATAACTTATGTGTGTGGGGCGGTTACTTTTTTAGCGCTGATGTCTGTGTGGTCTTTTAAGTGTGATGTGAAGTCGGTGGGGTCTCGGCGGGACTTGGGTACCAGGGTGGGCGGGGCCGGCCCTGAAAATGTTGTTGTACGGGGCCCTGTGATTTCTAATGGTGGCTCTGTTCTGTACTGCACTGAATAGTATTGGCCCGTGCCTGTTCCACTTCTAAGTTTACTCATTCCTCGCTCTTCCTGTCATGCATTCCAGTTCCCTTCTCAGAACTCTCGTCTTGGTTCTCTCACTTTAAAACCTGGTGGCACTCAAGTAGTGGAGAGCTCCTCCCAAAGCAAAAGGCAGCTGTTATAGGCAGAAGTGTGAGCCTTGACTTGGACCTTGGTGTTTCCACTGGGTTTTGGAATACCAAACATAATACTATACTTCATTGATGGGTTTGTAATGTTTTATTAGACTAAAATATACCGCACATGTGCAAATATGGTGCTAAACTGATGTACATGGGACTGTGTTTCTTACCTGGGAATAGCCAAGCACACTGAGTATATGAGCAATGGGAATTGTTGTGTCTGAGGTGAGATCCCCAATAAATCCAACAATATTTCTCTTCCCTGCACAGGAGTAATTGGGAATTGGGTCTCTGAGTCCAGATAATATCTGTAATATGCTCCTCTGTGCCTTATATACATCTCCACAGGAATCATATATGTGGTATCCCAGTGTTAGGTTTTGTGACAAGAGTGGGTTGTTGTTGAATTCATTGATGTAGTAAAGGAAATCCAAAAGATATTTGTAATTTTGGGGACTTGGCCTGGGAATATAAAACATTTCAAAGTTCACTCTAGACCTTTGTATCTATATTTTCTACAGAACAGCACGTACTCCTGATGTATGTACAACACATATTGGTTGACTTTGCTGAATACAGAGCTGATAGCAAACATGCTGCAAAACAACCAAGATTTGGGATCTGCTGTCTATTAAACCCATTATACAGAAAACTCATTATCTCTTTATAAAATGATAAATCACCCTTCCAGTCTATGAGTCTGCAGCCAACATTTACAATTTATAATCTAAGGATTAAACAAAGACACATATAGGGGCTTACAGTATGAAGGGACTTATTTTCTGAACCTTTAAATATGCCAACCCTTTAATTTTTGTTGTTTTTTTCTCCAGCATGGGTAGAATTTTCTTTACCCGCAACTCTTTGTACTAATGCCATTTTTTTCAAAAAAAAAGTGGAAAGTAAATTAGACTGGTTATTTTTGGCATGATTTTTGGTAGACATGACTTGTTTCACCTGTTGATAATCTAGCCACAGGTGATCAGTTTTAACCATTAGTCTGCCTTTGTTTATTTGTTTCTAAATGCTCTGAATCCTGGTATAGTTGTTCCTTAATTCCTGCTTCCCTGGTCCTCTACCATGTGTGACTTCTTGGTTTGGCCCTGGCTTTTTCCTGCCTCAAGATTCTACAGTTGTAATCTGGTTATGACCCAGCAAGTCTGACATCCAGGATAGTCCATACTGGCTCCTTCCCAGCAGTATACATTGGCTCCCTTGCTTATGCTTGTTGGATTTTCTGGATTCTCATGTGGTATGACCTGTCGGCACCCAAGGAGCTTATGGTCAGGCCCAAAGACAAAGGTGGCAGTTAAAGGCAAAAGAGAACACCTAAACAGGAATCCAGTTACCCCGCTGGTGTTTGGGTTGCCATATGTGAGAATATGCACTGCTAGTCTAAACGAAGGATACACGTCCATCTTTTTGGATTTGTTTGAAAAATAAACCAAATCTGAATGCTGATCTGCATATTCAAATTGAAGATGAATTTTAAAAAAAATTCATCTCTCAACAAAAAATAGTTACATTCAGTTGTCCAAATCTAGAAGTCAAAATAATTCTAGGGTTGTACTGAACCAAACCATACAAGAAGATCCCAATTCTGCAAAGACTGCTGGGATTCAGAAAAAAAATCAGCTCCATCTTATACTGTTGCTTTTCTGTTAGACTTTCTGGCTTTATGTTTAATATTAATGATAAATTGGCACTTACTCAAAACACATCATTATTTTGTCATAATATCCTGCACGAATATGACGAGACACCAAAGCATTCACAGTTATCACTCCCCCAATGATGATATCTCCTTCTTTAATATATTCATAGTCCTCAACTGCCTTAATGATCTTCAGATTACAGGCAGGACTAATAGGCTGATCTCCAGTATGACAGTATCCAGCAAACAGAACTGATATTAGGTGTATCAGCACTAGGAAAGGATTGGTGAAACCCATATTCCATATAACTGCCCCCTCACAGAAAAATGTTCCCTGATAGAGGGTCAGATCATTTACCAGCAGCAGTCAGTATCACAGAGAGACACAGGGGCCCCAGGATTGGGCTGTATGTGTAGAACAGAGTAAGGAGACTGGCTAATCCAACCCTCATTTTATAGAGAACAGAGAGAATATTTAAAGCACATGTTCCTGGGGAAATCATTTTGATTCCAGTTATAAAAGTTATAAATTATTAACCACACATCCAACTTTCCAATTCTATTTCCTTTAGTTCCCTTTTATGACTATTTCTTTCTGTAAACTGCTTTCATTTTAACTAGAAAGCTGCAGAGAATAGTTCTTGTACATTACAGGAATAAATAGAGTGAAGAATGTACAAAGTAACAGAAGAGAACTAGAACCCACATTATTGAATAATACAAATACTTGTTGTATATCTACAGTTATTTAGGATTCACGACAACCGCCTGTCTACACCAGTCTACACATATCAAGGACCAGTTATAATTTCCTATTGGGGTAAATGAAATACTATGAGTAATATCACTATGTCTCTTGGGAGGAGGAACCACAGACAAATACAGCAGAGCGAAGTGGGTCTGAACTGTTTCTTGGCTCAAGGGATCTTGGAACATAAATAACTGCATTCAGCTTCACTTTATGGCTAGAGCCAGTCCATCAGTCCATTTGAAGGACAAAGACAAATAACTGGAGATGACAATATATTAGGAACCCTCCATCCCCTGCAGTGAATCCAAGTTTTATCCCAGGGGCTCTGCTTCTTAAAAAAAACATGCACTGACCAATGAAAAATGAACTAAATACACCTACATACCCATGTTTCCCTCTAATAACATTAAATGCAATGGTGCTTAGTGATGTCACTAGTTATGTCGCAGTTACTTTAACCTGACAATGTGCAAAGTTTAGTTGACGATTGTCAGACCCAAACAGCCAAAATACTTATTGGCAGGTACTAGGAGGAAGCTTGACATGAAAGAACAGGCTTAAGTCCAGTTACTTTGTATTCAATGGTTTGAGCAAACTCATAGGCAGAATCCCAGCAATGGTGAGGGCAGCAATCAGAATGGACAGGCAGGTTTAGTGACACTGTAGCTTGCTGGGAGTTGTTCCTGTTGTTCCTTGGAAGGTAAGTTTGCCAGGTACTAGAAGCCAGTGTGATCCTGGGTTGCGGCCTATCAGCCATTTTGATCAGTAGAAAGCTCCAGTGAGAGGAGAAGCCGAGTTCCTTCTGGACTGCCTTGCCAGTTTGGGAAATTATTATTCAGCCCTTATTGTCTCTGTGAGATGGTGTTTGGTCTATGGACAGAGAAGCTCCTAAATTGCTGGATGTTTCCAGGGTTCTCAGATGTGTCTCCCTCCTTCCTTCAGTCATCATCTGAGAGGGTGAAGAGAGCGGCTGAGATGACTTCAGGGATTACATGGATATCTCATCCACCTGCAATAATTGTAAGTAAGTCTGACAGCATTGAATTCTTCATAAAGGGCCCCCCACCAGTACTCACTTTATCCAGATGGCAACTTGTCTAGGAGACTTAGGTGTTCTGCTGGGGCTATTCCTACTGAATTGTTATTGTTATTACAGTATTAAGCTATTACTTTACTTGCTCTCAATATCTAGCCATTTCTTTCTGCCAGCTTCAGCTGTTTAGCAAACTGTCATTCTATTTTGTCTGATTACTTTATCCCAGTGGTGTCACCAGGGTGACAAACAATCCCTGTTATGTTTAAAGGGTAAGGCATTTCTAGTAGCTTAAGGCACAAATGTATTGATAATGAGTTAAGTGCAGAGGACCTCTTATATTTGTCTGTATGTATATAATGGTTTAAAAATTAGTGGGGAGCACAAATTTCCCTTTTCTTGTTATACTTTACTTCACAAATGTAACACTATCCTGTCACTTCAATGACATTTCAGTTAATTACCTCCCCAGGATAGCAGAGCATTACCGTAGTTACAACCCAAGCTGGTACTCACTAATAGGTGAACTAGTCCCCAGCTGTAGGAGAATCACAGTGGTACTTTTCTTCAGGAATCTCTTTATCCCCAAGTCTAACTGCTTAAGTCCCTTTACTGGAGGATGACACTGTAGATTTCTAACCCTTGTGGTCTCAGTGTTAAAGCCTTTGGCTTCTCTGCTAAACTACACCAAGCCTGAATCTTATTTCTAGAGTAAGCTATTCCAGATCCTTTACTATTTTACTCTACATTTACTGAGGCGTACCACCACCTGTCCAGTACCTACCTCAACCTATTCAGAACAAACTACAGCATCCAGTAAGTGGGGTTTCAAGAGCCCCTGCCAAATGTAAACAGACGAGGCCTTGGATGGATTATCCGTTATGGGGACTGATTAAGTACAGGTGAGAAAAACCTTTACCCTCTGTCAGGCAACCAATTCTGTTAGCAAAGAAGGAATGCCCCCTAGACAAATATGGTAAGGAAATCATATAACATGAAGATTTTTTTATTCATCCAGATCATGGTTTATCAAGTATAAGTGATTCTAGAGTAACTGGACTTGCTGAGTAATCATTGAAGACGAATTGAAGAAGCTGCTCGGATGAGTAGTGAAACATCTTCAATGATTACTCAGCAAGTCCAGTTGTTTTAGAATTACTAGAAATCAGATAACGTTTATTTGCCCGAGAAACATGCACATACTACAAAGTTGTACATAAGCACTTCAAAACCAGTCCTCCCTGCTTACCTTTTATACCCTTCCAAGGGGGTTCAAATCAGACCAATCAGAGGTTATAAGTCCTTGTTTAGTCCTCTTAGTCCATATTGTGTGATGTATCCTCCAAAAACTTCTACTGTAGATTCTGTCTGTTCCTGCCAATAAACATGTGTGGGACATGTCTGGACTCTGGACATCAAGCAGATCCTTGAGATGATAAGTGACTCAGCAAGTACATTTTCAAGGTGGGGAAAGAGGAAAAGCAACAGAGCAGAATACACTGCAAACAACAAGTTGTTATAAGTTCACAATTCCAAGATGCAAATGGCTTGGCATTCTATTAATATCATAACAGATAATGAAACAGCATCTTATACACACTTGGGGGCAAATTCACTAACCTCTGGAAATTTGCCAGCGACAGCTTCGCTCACATCGCAACACTTCACCAGGTGTAGATTTGCCAGGACAACGCTAATTCACTTAAATTCAAAGTTGTGTCCAGGGTGCCAGCAAAGTTGTGCTAGTGTTACTGCACCAAGCAAAGCGAAGTTGCGCTAGCAACGGTGAGAAGTTAAATTTGAATGGACATATATGTTGCAGCAAACACATTAAATTACACAAGCCATGGGAACCTTAATACAATAAAATAAAGTTGTTATATTGCCCTACACATGAGCCCGGTGTATAGTGTATAGTTATGTGCCATATGTTAGGAAATGTAGGGGGGAAGCTGGGTACCGCAAAAAAAATTTACGATCTTTTGCAGCCTATCACCCAGAAAATAGGAAAAGACGCCAGCGTTTTTTGGGAACTCCTATCTACTCTATTGCACTTCGCCTGTTCTGAGGTAGAGAAGGCAAGTCTGGCGCAAGAGGCAACGTTCAGTAAAATCCACATCTTAGTGAATTTGCATAGTTAAGTCCATTCGCCAGAGTGCAACTTCGCCTGGTGTTAAGGAGCAAAGTACCGCTAGAGTCTATTTCCTTCGCTAGCGAAGTTACGCCAGTGACCATTAGTAAATTGGCGAAGTACCGAAATGACGTCACGCTGTTGAATTTTCACCTGCGTTAGTCATTTTGCCCTTTAGTAAATCTGCCCCTAGATGCTTCCAACTTGTCCTCACATCTCTTACATATTCAATGATGCTATTCTATGTCAGATTTATTGAAACTTAATCTTAGACCAAGAAAATTCCTCTAGAGAAGAGTTATACAAAAAATTGTTGACCCCAAAAACATATTTTTTTTTTTTTAAAAGTGTTTTTATTGGTTTTCTCACACACAAAAAACAAGACAGACAGTGTCCCGTAAAGGAAACAAAAATTATACATAGTCAGTAAAAAATAAAAAAAGAAAGACAATAAAGGAAATACGACAGAGGGGAGAGGAAAGAAAGAAAGAAAGAAAGAGAGTCAAAGAGGGTGTGGAGTGTGGAGGGGGTAAACAGTAGACAAGACTAATATCTTGTGGAGCTAGCACAGACCATCCTTTCAAAACACATGGGGGCTATTAGTGTCAGAATTCAATACCCATAGCATCCAGACAGCTATAAACTTGTCCGTGCATCCTCTAGACATATATACTGCCTTATAGTAAGGGAGGGCTTTATTGACAAGGTCCTTCCAGTCCTCAAGTTTGGGTGCTTCACGCTGATTCCACCGAAGAACAATCATTTTCCTAGCATAGAACATTAGCAGCTGGAGCAAAGTCCGACAACCAATTGACCCCACATCTCCATCCATGCATCCCAACAGCGCTAGGCTGGGCCGAGGCAATATAGGGAAGACCAGAATCTTAGAAATAAATGAGAACCCAAAAACATATTTAGGACATTTATTTACGGTATATACTTCTGACAAAGTTCTAAATTATTATATTGTAAATGTATTGGTTAGATAATTATAGCTGATCTATATATATCCAGGGTCAGACTGATACTGAGAGAGAACTCGGTGGGCTCCTGCTGAGCTTCACGTGTGTTTTTTTAATAGCACCCTATACCCACCCCTTAAAACTAATGGTGGTCCTATGCTTTTAAAAATGGGCGTGGTTTGGGCAATCTCTCCCTTTAAAAGCCGCATACTTTCAGGGGAGGATCTAGCCTTCAGACTGAAACCAAGGTTCAACAGTCACTGATTAAAGTAATTCTACTATGCAGAGAAGTAAAAGACTTTTTATACTATGACAAGAGGTAAACAAGTTAGGCACCAATGTATGGGGTTTACCTTGACGTGGTATGGTGACTTATCAACTTTATGATCATAACTTTGTAACTAAAAACCCCTGTTTCATAAACACATACACTTTTATTTATACTGAATTACTTATGAGACAGGGGACCAGGGAATGTGCATTATAAGTAACAATTCCATTATACTTAAATATACTTTAACTTAGTTTTTTCAGTACTCCCATAACCCTCTCTTTTTTTGTATATTACTCTGGCAAGGTCCTATTTATATCATAAAATGTGAATACATGCTGTGGCCTTTTACCTCATTTCTGGCTCCTGGTGTTTTATTAACAATGGGGTTCAGTGTGTTCTTGTAACAATGGGATTCAGTGAAGAGTTAATTGAGGAGTCTTTTTGAGGGCATGCAATACCATCTTTGACTACACAAGGCCTCAGAAAGCTTTTCTCCCAGTTTTTAGTGCTAAGCTCTTGATAAAAATCCAAAAGTAAACAAACATATAATTAACATTAAACACTTCTTCTGATAAAGGAAGGATAACTGGGTAAAATACCCATTATTCATCTCAAAAATGTTCTGATTATTAAAATGTGGAATAACACTCAGCAAACCAACTCTTTTCAAGGCCCTTGTAGTGAAAGCTATTCCTGTGTGTGAATATAACATCTTCAGAGATTTAGAGAGGAAAATAAACTGGCCCTGAAAGATAAAACCTTCCAAAAAATCATGGAGCAGGTGTTGCCTTCCTAACAAGAGAGAAAGGGCACTTGAACTTCTTTCATTCAGAATCTTCAAAAGACCAAACACCAAAGATTTGAGAATTTTTTTGCATTCATGGAAAAAAAAATGTTGTTGAAGTTTTGATGCATAATAAATCCCAAGTAATCGGGCCCCATAGTGAGCTTCAGTGCGTCAAAAGCAAAAAAAAAACTCTCTGGTAATTCCTAGGAATCAATGTTGTATCAACAATGCATCAGAGTATTTTTACAGAAGGTTAGAAGGTAATTCTCACTACCCTCATTTTGAACCCTATTATGAACATTGGATCTTTGACATTAAGGCCAATGATCCCAAAGACCCATTTATCATTGTACAATTATGTTTTATTTTTTTGTAACTTATATTTTTATTAAAGATATAAGAAAAGAAAAAAAAAACCAACATATGATATTCATACATAATAGAAGGATAGAAAAAGAAGGAAAGAAAGAAAAGAATAGTTGGTTATCATGGGATGCAATATACAGTACGAGGCTCACATCATGATAGAGTGACAGCAAAAGCATTCAATAGTACTGCAGTGAATAATTTAGAAGTTGTGTCAAGACATAATAGCATTAATAGCAATCAGTGCTGGAGAGGTCAAGGCTAAAAGAAGTCCCAAGCGCATTCCTCTTAAGTGTGAAGCTGGTGGAGTCCCCTACGCACGGGGTTGGGTATTCATGGGGTTGCGAAGCCATTTAATTCCCAAATAGACCATACCTTAAGATAGTTTTCAGTTCGATTATGCAAGAAGGAAATCCTTGATTCGGAAAGTCTGTTGTTGTTGACTCTCTTTTGTATATCCGACAGTGGCGGTACGGTCAAAGATTTCCAATGTGATGCGATTGCATGCATACTGGGTATTTTTAAGGGTCTTTGGAAAAGGCTTTCCTAGGAGAAAAGTTGGAATCTCCATGGGAACATTGTAGCCCAGTAGGTGAGTTAACAGAGTATATACTGCTTTCCAGAGAGGTTGAATAAGTGGGCAGTCCCAAAATATGTGAAGTAAAGTACCCTGTTGCCCACAATTCCTCCAGCAAGTAGAAGGGCAGTCCAGAAACAGCTTGTGAAGTTTGTCCGCTGTGTGGTACCAGAACATTAGCAATTGATATAGTCAATAGTTTATAGATAGAAGAAATCAAGCTGTAACGGTTGGCACCCTAAATCTAGAACCGATGCCAAGCACCCTGGTCTCGGCTCATGCTTCTGCCTATAGCAACCGTCTTTGGCCTAGGGAGGAGCCCTCAGCTACTCAGATGCCGCCAGGTCTTAAAACGAGAGGTGCAAGGCGAGGGGTTCTAGACAAGCAGAGGGGCACAGCAGTAAGCAAAGTCTTTGGGCAGAAGGTCGAGGTACAAGGCATTAGGCAATAGAGTAGTCAGATCATGCCGGGTCGGGGCAGGCAGAGAATAAACGTAGTCAGGTGGGCAAGGGTCAAACCAGGAAGTCAATCAGAGGGATTAGCAGAAGAGGTAGTCGGTTTTCAGGCAGGCGTCAGGATCCAGAAGTCAGAATAGTCAAAAAGCCAGGCAGGGGTCACAACAGGAATCAAGAATCAAAATACAAAGTAGCTAAACGCTCAGACACACCAGGAACAAAATCCTATAACGGGCAATGTATAAATTAATGAAGTCCCTTTAAGTACCCTTTGAATTTTGCGCCACTGCTCACCTTTCCCCACTGACATCATCACGCCGGCGTGCCCTAAGGCACAAACATGGCGCAAGAAGATGAGCGCTGTGGCGGCTTCCCCGCCACACCACTTGACCACCAGGGTAAGCGGATTTTGTTACACAGGCCCTTTTGAGGAAGTCCTTCTCTGGAAAATTTTTCAAATTCAGTAGAAGTTGTGGTAGCTGCCGCTTTGTAGTAGGGGGTCGCAAAGTAACGTAGTTGAAAGAATTCGAACAGCAGCAGTTTGTCAGTCAGAGACCTATTCTGTATCTCCTGCAACGGAATAATGTTATGGGTTCGCAGATCCATAAAGTCTCCAATGTTGATAGAATAAGTGCTTGACCATCTGGTACAGAAAGAGGGTTCCAAACCTGGATGAAAGGCCGAATTTTTAAGATATATTTTATTTAAAGACCATGTGGATGTTAAAGCATGTTGGTATTTTAACATGTTCCAGATGCGTAAGGTAAATTGTGTGGTAGATAATAGTCATGGATGGTATCCAGTATGGCTTTGTAGGATCCAAATTAGAGAATTTATATGAATATCATCCATTACAGCACTCTCAATAAGGCCCCAAATAGTAGTAGGGGTCCAATGCGACCATGCTAAGACTTGTCAGACTTGTGCTGCTTCATAGTACTTAGTAGTAGTAGTGGTTCTCCCAAACCTCCAAGCTGTGTCGGGGTTGTTAAGACTGATTGTGGAATCCAGTGTCTACGTTGGTTCCATATAAAATTATGGAACATGATTTGTATAGATTTGAAAATCTTTGATGAAGGTGGGATAGGTAAAGTTTCAAATAAATATAGGCATTTAGGTAATATGCACATCTTGATGGCTGCAATTTGTCCAAACTATGAGATGGAACCTGATGACCATTTTTGCAAAGTCTTTCTGGTGGTTTGTATCAAAGGTGTGAAGTTACAATGATATAGGTAGTGTGGGTCAGACGGAATTTGGATACCCAGGTACGTAAGGGAGTCTCTCCTCCAGTTGTAGGTAAAGTTGAGTTTGAGAAAAGCCAATGTTGAGCTTGGGATGTTAATGTAGGGCTTCTGTTTTGTTTAAATTTAGCTTATAGCCAGACAGGACACTATACTGATCCAACAGTCTATGCAAATTAGGAAGTGAGGTTGAAGGCTTAGATAGTGTAAATAAGACATCGTCCACAAACATAGCAGCTTTAAATTGCAAATGCCCTAAAGTAATGCCTGAGATATCTGAGTTTCCTCTTATTAGCTCTGCCAAAGGTTCTTTGCTAAGGGTGTATAGTAAAGTGGACAAGGGGCAGCCCTGTCTGGTCCTATTCTTTATTAAAATTGATCTGTGTGCCATACCAGGTAGTTTAAATATGCCTGTGGATTGTTGTATAAATTGCGGAGGGCTTGTAAAAAGGAGCCTGATAGATTAAGATGTTGTAATAAGGAAAACAGGTAGGGCCATTGTAAGTGGTCAAATGCCTTTTCCACGTCGAGTGAGGGTATTTTTTGCGATGAATGATCTTTATAAGGTCTATTTATGCCTCATATTGTCTCCTGCCTGACGCCCCATTATAATGCTGACCTGCTGGAGATGAATTAGTTTCAGTAAAATAGGGGCCAGTCTGTTTGCTAATATTTTTGCAAACAGTTTTAGGTATGTGTTAAGGAGTGCTATTGGCCTATAATTAGTGCATAAAGTATGGCCCTTTCCCGATTTGGGAATTAACGTTAAGAAAGAAGTAAGGTCTGATGTAGGGATCTGGGTGTCTGTTAGGTATTGGTTAAAAAGTTTGGTTAGATAGAGGTAAGAAAATGTGAGAAAAGTTTATAATATTTATATGGGAACCCATCTGGGCCTGCCGTTTTCCCGTTTCCCATTTCCCATTTACTAATCACCAGTAATTTCAGCATTTAAAGTTTGCAAATCCTCTTGTGAGAATTTAGGGAGCGTTAAGTTAAAGTTAAAAATTGAGTAACATGATTGGAGTTGTGGGAAGTGGCTATTTTGTGTACGGGTAAGCTATAAAGTTTCTGGTAGTATGTATAGAATTGAGTTGTTATTTGATCTGGATCATAAGTTAAATTCCCTGTCAGTGTCTTTAAAGTGGTGATTTTGGCCTGTGTTATTTGATCCTTTAATTTGCGTGCCAGCAATGTATGTTTTGTCCCCTTTTTCATACTAGGATTTCTTGGTCCATAAAATAGCTTTTTCTACCTCCTTATACCTTGAAGAGGCCAATGTTGTACTTAGCTCAAGAATCTGCGGGAGTACCAGGTCTGATTTAGAGGTACTATATTGGTTTTCCAGCTTACGTAATTGCTGTTGTAGGAAGTTATAAACCTCAACACGTTGTTTCTTTAGGTGAGAGGTCAAGGATATAAATTGGCCCCTAATAGTGGCCTTGTGGGCTTCCCAGAGTGTTGGCAAGGAGGATACTGTACTTTCGTTCAATTGAAAATAATTCTTGAGATCAGTTTCAATTCTTTTAAATACATCTGGGTTATAGAGAATGGTTTCATTCAGGCGCCAATGGGATTCTCTAGGGGGTGGGGTAGCAAAATCAATCCTTAAAATTATTGGCGCACGATCTGACCAAGTAATAGGGAGCAAATCTGTTGTGAATGGAAGATGTAGACAAGGTTGAGATATTAAAAAGTAATCTATCCGAGAGTGGGATTTATAAATTGCAGAATAAAAGGAATATTGGTGTGTTGTAGGGTGATCAATTCGCCATGCATCAAATAAGGAGGCTTGCCGCATTGTTTGCCTAAAAGATTTAGATGTGGCATGAGCTTGGGAATTGGGGGAGGGGGAGGATCTATCCATTATCTGAGAATATATAGTGAATAAAGTACCCCCTCTTGTAAAATATAAGGATATTATAAGTTACCGAAGGCCGAGTGTTTTTATACAGGTCATGGAACTCCGAGGTAACTTCTAATATCCACATATTTTACAACTGGGGGTACTTTATTTATTATAATACACAAGTTTCAGTGAGTCATGTGACAGAAATGACATCAGAACTCACCGTTTATAACTGATGACATCAGAACTCACCGTTTATAAGGATATAATTTACAGGATATTCATGGCTTTTGTGTATTATATCATGTTAAAATCCCCTCCCATAATAATATAATGTCCTGAAAATTGTTGAATCTTAGCAATGAGTTTCTTTAAAAATCTTATTTGGTGTCTATTGGGGGAATAAACATTTAAACGGGAAAGCAGCCCATTTGCCCATTATTATAAGATAGTGCCCATTTGGATCTATGAAGGTTTGCTCAACAATCAGCGGACAATCCTTATAAATAAGAACCGCTACCCCTGCTTTTTTTGTAGGTCCGGAAGCATAATATGCCTTAGGGTAGACTTTAGATCTGAGTTTATTAGTGCTTCCATACTGAAAATGAGTTTCCTGAATGCTCTCAGTAAATGGCTAATTATCGGGTGAAATGAAGGTCCCCGACACTTTGCGTGCACTCTCCATCCCAATAATGTTTTCTTATTCAGAGTCTCAACCCCATTGACCTTCTTCCTGGTGAGTTTGATACCAAAGAGGGAAGTCCAAAGTCTTGCTTATGCCAAATGGTGTAAAACATACATTTTCACTCTACAATCTAGGAATAAATCACAGAATGACAAACAGAATATGGAACCTGGTAAAATTGTTTTCATGAAAGATTCTTAGACAAAGAGAGATGCATGGCCTTTGAGACTGATCACTAGAGTGTGGAAAAGGGCCAAAAAGTGGAAGT
The DNA here is from genome assembly GCF_017654675.1 of Xenopus laevis. Lineage (NCBI taxonomy): Eukaryota > Metazoa > Chordata > Amphibia > Anura > Pipidae > Xenopus > Xenopus laevis. The sequence continues at coordinate 4,123,022 of NC_054371.1, forward strand.
ATTGGTATCAAGGCAAAATGAGATTAAACAATAACAAAGATCTATATCTGAGCTGGTCATATTACTCTTCATCAGATAATGTATAACACGATCAGACAGAGAGTGTTCTGCCTCCAGCCCTGTTGAATTGTTTGAGTTCTTGCTGCTCCACCTTCTACTATAATTTATACTGCATGTTTGTTTTTATCAGCAGTGCATCTTATAGTTTGCCTTACTCTGTAACCATATGTAACTCCAAGAAATACTTTTTATTAAACCATCTTTAGAGTGCTCATATACTGTATGCATATCACTACCCCAGTAATCCTACCCCATATAAGCCTTCAGTAGTATTAAAATATTAGCACTGTATTATGGTATTTTATGATGATTATTTTATTGTAACTTATTTCTGTCAGTTGCTAATTCTTTCATATGTTGTCACCTTATTCCACTATTACTTCAGTTGTTATCCAGAATCAATTGTAGTTCAAAACATATACCACTACCTTTATGCATTTGTCAATACTATTGTTTCTTTGCAGTGTTACTATGTACTTTGCAGTATTATGCTGTCATGCTGTATAGTATCAGTTTGTAATTACTGTCCTGTTTCTGTTTTCCTAGTTTGACCCTTATCGTTTGTCAAGAAATCTGAATTAAACTGATGTCTCAGTCAGTTGATGAGCTCCCCAGCTTTATAACTATAAAAGCAAATAAACCATGGGAACCTTGTCAGGAGAGAAGATATTCTTATGAAGTGAACTACGGTGAAGATAATTTCAAAATGATGGTATAGACAGAACAACTCAGAAGCAGAAATACCAAAGGAAGTTCGGTTTAATAGAAAAGAGGAAGATGAGGCTAAGGTTCCTGTTGTTCAACAATAGTAATATTGATAAAATATTACAGAAATCACATCATTATTGAATGATAAAAGGTACAGATTTCAAAGCACATCTTGATTTTATCTGCCCAGTAAATATTGTTTTTTGTTAATTTCTGGTTTTAATAATATAATGTAACATTTGGGTAGAAATATACAGAACAGAAGTCCACAGCTTGAAGAAATGATGGTGAAGGTTTGCACTGCCACCATGTATTTGCCTTTGGTGCTCAGATAGGCCGGGATCATTGTGATCCAAACACTGCAGAAGAGCAACATGCTGAAAGTGATGTACTTGGCCTCATTAAAACTGTCCGGTAATGTCCGAACTAAGAAAGCTACAATGAAGCTCACAGATGCCAACAATCCCATGTAGGAGAGGACAATAGAGAAGGCAACTTCTGAACCCTCATTGCACTGAATAATTATTAAACCACGTTCAGAATGTAAGTTATGCTCCACAAAAGGTGGAGAAATAATTAACCAAACAACATTAATTAAAACCTGAAAGAACAAACAAGAAAGAACAATGCCATTTGCTAATTTAATTCTTAGCCATTTTTTCCATGAGCTCCCTGGCTTTGTTGCTTTGAAAGCAATATAAACCATGATAGTCTTGGCCAGGAGAGAAGAGATAGCTATAGACAAAGTGATTCCAATTGTGATGATGCGCAGCCTGCAGGTTATATCCACAGGGCGACCGAGGAACAGAAACACACTGAGGAAGCTCAGCTTGATGGCACTGAGGAGAATAAAGCTCAGATTGCGATTATTGGCCTTCACTACTGGGGTGTCTCGATATGAAATAAAGATTCCGAATATAATGGCTGTCATCACAAAACAGATCACAGAAATGAAAGCAAAGAACAGAGTCAAGTAATTGCCATCATAGGCGAGAAAGTCAATTTGTTTTTCAATACACACGTTCTTCTCCTGATTTGGCCACTCATTGTCTGGACATATTAGACAGTTTTCCATATCTGGAAGAAAAAAATTAAACCAGTTGAATATTTGAAATAAAGTAAAAGCACCATCATTTGTCCATAGCATATTTATAGCATAATCATGTTTTGTGAAAAATTTCACCCCCTCTCCTTAGACTGATGCTCACAAAGGTTTAAGGCAGGTGAGCCTTCAATGAGCTAGGAAGGAAGGGTGGATGTATTCTGTCTGGGGAATATTTGGAGGAGATGGGTTAATAGTATTTTTAATACATCATTGATGTAAATTCACTCTATGGTCTTTTATATTGTTGAGTTACTTTCCTTGGTTTTGAAACAAAATTACATTGTTGTGGTAAGGATTATCACATCAAAGTTCAAAGAATGAAAATGGGAATTTATCTAGCTCCAAGCCATGCTAATATTTTCATGGATGCATTAGAACAGAAGCTGATCCCGCAGAATCACACATTCCAATATCAGAGCCACTGTTATATTCAATATGTGAATGATATTTATATCATCTGTAAATCTGATGAATCAAAATTGTTAATGCTCCCGGAATATGTTAATTCTCATCATAACTTGGTTACATTTAAAATTATACAGCAGCCAAGTACTTTTTATTTATGAAACATAAAGGGGCCATGAGGGGTCCAGAGTGAAACTTATCTTGCTTCCACTAACCAATCTGAGCATTTTTATTTAATTATTAATGTTTAAGCAAGAACTTTTACAGAAGAAAAATTATGTAGTAAAAAATATGTTGCCATGGATCAATCTTTTCATAAATGGTAAAATAAACTGGCATTAGGGGAAAACAAATGTTATTTTTTTTTAATTGGGGAAAAATAAAAAATAAATAATATTATAAATAATTTTATGTTTTGACTCTTTTGAAATATTTTCTATAGGCAATTATAAGACAAAAGCTAACACCCATTTACTCTAAAAATGATATTCCTATAAATTGACTACTTTTGATTATCTCTAGGAACTAGGAAACCCTTTATATTTGCTTATAAGTTATTTAAGCAGGAAACTAAGCTCTCAGAGAATTGCCATATTTATTCAGTACCAGTGACATTGGAGATCTCTCCCTCTGAGCATGGAGCACAGTCGTAGCAGCAGGGTGGTGCTGATTTCTGTGGAATTTTCCTGTAGCCGAGAGGGCAGTTTGCAGAACACTGGGATTTTAGAGTCTGGAAATAAAAATTAAACTGTAAGGTCTACCCTTCTAAAATATTTACAAATTGCTATCATTTTTTTACTTCTTAAATTTTAAAACAAGGTATACACTGACAGTGATGTTTTGATACAGTATTACGGTGTGTCAGGGAAAGAAGAAATAAAGAAATAAATTGAGATTAGTGGAAAGAAGAAATTAATTGAGATTAGTGGAAAGTAACATAGTAATTTAGATTGAAGATAAATATTGATTGGGCTCAACCTTTTAGTCTAAATGAAACCTTCTTAAGTGCTAGTTGATCTAGAGCAGGGGTCCCCAACCTTTTTTTACTTGTAAACCACATTTAAATGTAAAAAAGAGCTGGAGAGCAACACAAGCATGAAAACATTAATGGGGGTGTCAAATAAGGGCTGTGATTGGCTGTTTGGAGCCCCTATATGGACTGATAGTCTACAGGAGGCCCTTTTTAGAAGTTCACCTGTTTATTTATACAACTAAAACTTGCCTCCAAACCAGGAATTCAAAAATAAGCCCCTGCTTTGATGCCACTGGGAGCAACATCCAAGGGGTTGGTGAGCAACATGTTACTCACAGGCTACTGGTTGGGGACAACTGATCTAGAGGAAGGCAAAAAAAAATCTGAAGCCTCTCCAGTTTACCTCAAAGGAAGAAAAAATCCTTCCTTACTCCAAGTTGGAAATTGTCTTAGGATCAACCTTATCCAAAATCTAATTACTGTAACTCATTATTTTCTCGCTTGCTAATTAGTCATGTCTTGAAGTTATCTAATGTAGCATCAATTGAGATTAGAAGAGATGACCAAATCCAATTTGGCCAACCTTTCTTCATTACTGAACCCTTCCATTCGCTTTATCTGCTTAGTTGCTTAGTAGCTTGTAAATTTGAAATTATCTCATTATAATGCACTGCATACTCAAAGTTAAGACTTACCAGTGCTTTGTAAAGAAGGAAGGACAATAACTTGCTGACTTGTGTATATAATGCACACAAACATAAACACACACCTATGTCCTCCTCTGACAAAAAGTCGATTTCACCATCAATATATAAGAGAAGGGCAGTTGATGTATGTAAATCCCTACCATGGGTAATGAGTGATTTGTAAGTGAAGTTAAAAAGGGTTTGTCACGATTATGGTACTTCCGGCTGCACATGACTTTAGGTGTGGCTATCAGGGATCACTAACTCAGTATCTCACCCACCTTGCACACAGGCTAGACTAATGCAAAAGCACCCCACAAACCAACCAACACCCAGAAAATTCATTTGATATCACCATCTATCATTAACAGGTGATAGAAATCTAGGGGGTTATTTATCAAGGTCCGAATTTTTCCAAGTATTTCTAAGTTAGAAATCTGAGCAACTCTGACTGAATGGACTTATTTATCATTATAAAAGTCCAAAAAAATAGTTTGGGAAAAAAATTTAGAGCTTTGCTCGAAAAGTATGATGTTTTTTAACTTTTCCACAGATACTACCACTTTTTCAGAGTTTTCTGACTTTTTGGACCAAAATCCCAGAAATCATTGGATATCGGAATGGACAACAGCGCAGACACTGGGACCTTCCCCATTGACTTATTCAGGATCTCGAGAGCTTTGAGATGCTGGATTTTCAGAGTTGGACTTTTAAGTCCATCAGACTTTTTTTTTTCACTCCAAAAACTTCGAATTATTTGATTTTTGGATATTCAGAGCAGGATAAATAACCCCCCTAATGTGACTATTTCCTTGCTCTATCTAACAGGTAATATCTCACTATACAAAAATGCATTAATTAAAGACTCACATAGACCTCGAAAAGAAATAGACGTCACTCCGAATGTACTGGAATGTACTTTTATTCCAGATTAAAACAAGGATCCAACGCCCTACGCGTTTCGGGAATCACTCCCTTAATCATAGGCATCCATCCTGATCCAAACAGACAGGTTATATACAAAATGTAAATAGCGACCCCTACTGGGCGCAATATAGTAATTCAATTAAGACAATCATATTTTATTAATGTAGTAAAACCAATTAACCAAAGGTAAAAACCTCGTTTTCATATAAAAACCTTTCTATAATCAGAACAAACAAAACAAAAAATCCTTGCATAGATGTGTGAATCTTACTTAAAATGTTGGAGAATGAGTAACTGGTAATTGATTTATTAATAGTTGGTAACTGGCTACCTGGGATAGACCTTAATTCAAATATAAATAGATGAATAAATATAGATCTTCAATTGTTCAAACATACAAATGTAAATATAAATATGTTTAAAAGAGTAGAAAAATATGGAAAATTGTAGAAAAATAGTAAATTGAGAATCCTCAAAAATTCTATATGAATCAAATAAGGTAAAATGAGGGACAATGGGATAGAGATTGAGGGAAGATAGAAGGGAAAGCTGGGCTTCTATTGAACATAACTCATTATAAAGCCCTTACTAGCTAATATAGATATAACAAGTCATGCCTGGTATTCAGGCCACTGGGTATCCTAGTCTCCAATTTTAGGATCCAGAACGCCTCTTTCAAATTTAGTAAACGTTCTGCATCCCTCTCAATACACTTAGAGAAAATACTGGGTTAACGATCAGGCAGGCGGATAAGGGTGGATGTGTGGTGGTGATGGACACCACCGATTACCTACGCGAGGCCAGAAGACAGTTGAATGATCAGGAGACATACTTCAAATACCTTCGAATCCACAATCGGAATACAATAAAGCAATCGAGAGATTGGTCACCCATGGGGTGTCTCTGGGGGTGGTGGATCCTCGGGACTCTGACTATTTAGTCAGACACCAGCCGGTGGTCCCGATCTTCCACCACCTCCCGAAAATTCACAAATCCTGCACCTCCCCTGAAGGTAGGCCAATAGTTGCGAGTATAGGGTCCATCAATGAGGGCCTTTCTGATTGGGTTGACACATGCCTTAAACCCCTTGTCCCCCGACTGGATTCTTATATCCGGGACTCGGGGCACTTACTGGACAGACTGTCTGGGTTAACATGGCTTGACACCTATAGATGGATATCTATGGATGTCAAATCATTGTACACAACCATATCACATGATTTGGGCACGCACGCGATTTCGAAAATTCTGGAGGACACACAACTTTTCACAAGGGATTTAACTTACTACATCCTTTTGGTGTTGGAATTTCTTCTCACACACAATTTTTTCTTTTTCGATGGGGATTTTTACCTCCAGAGACGGGGGACCGCGATGGGGGCATCCTTTGCCCCCACCTATGCCAACCTCTACATGGGTTGGTGGGAGCGGTCCAACATCTATGGATGTAAAAATCCTTACCGTGAGCACATTATCTGGTATGGTCGCTATATAGACGACCTTCTGTTCATTTGGAATGGACCAGAGGAACGGATAAATGACTTTCACGAATACCTAAACACGAATCGTTGTAACCTTCAATTTTCACTTGACCACAATAAATCGTTTATCAATTTTTTAGATCTCACTTTGGAAGGGGATTTACTCACAGGCAAAATTGAATCGAATATTTTTAGAAAACCCACTGCGGGGAACACTATTTTAAGGGCCAACAGTTGTCACCCAAAGCATACTATACGAGGTATACCTTACAGTCAATTTGTCAGGTATAGGAGAAACTGTAGCAGGGATAACACTTTTAAGGAGCAATCAGGGCTCCTGGGACAAAGACTATTGAAGCGTGGATACACTAAGGAGATGATAGAAATGTCATGTGAGAAAGCTAGTAGAAACCGCACCAATGGGCGTTCCAATACTTTTGAAGGTTCAGGTAGAGATGTAAGTACCAATAAGAATAATGATATATTTTTCATCACAGAATATAGTGAGGAGTATGGAAAAATATGCAATGTCATTAGAAGATATCTCCCAGTACTGTACAATGATGAAAAACTATCAGGAGTTTTATCAGCTACAAATGTTAAATGTGTCTCGAGGAAAGCACCCACTTTGGGGAAAATGCTGGCGCCAAGTTTAGTGGGCACAGTTAGTGAGAGACACAGGGACAACTGGCACGAGTGCTAACCTTTCCTAAGTGCTAAAATTTCTCAAGTGCTTAGAAATGACAGTTAAACAAGACAGTTGGACAAGGCATTGACAAGGCAAAAGGAACCGGATTCCCCTGCAATCAACAGTGAACCATCTGGGATAAGAAGAAAACAGATTTGTTTGTACCTGCTAGTTTGTTACTTCTTATTCCAAACATACTTTATCCTGCATTTCTCCTCCTTTCACTCTCATGCTTCATAAAACATTTTTCACTACCTCCTCCGGCAAGTCCCACTTCTATACAAATCTCAGCCTCTCTCCTCTCCTTCCCTCTCCACACATGAAGTTTATAAAGTACTCTGTTTAGCTATTCCACAAAACTCCTCTTTTTCATACAAACGAAGGACTTATAAATCCCACTCACACTTAGTCTTTCTTTCCTTTCTATTGCTGGCAGCTGGGGACATTTCCCCAAACCCTGGCCCTTACCCCATCCCAGTTATATCACGGCCACGAGCTCCTTCTCTCCGGAGCAAATTCAAACAGTACAGAACACTTACTCCTATACCCAAAAACCCAGTTAATCTTTCCTGTGCTCTCTGGAATGCCAGATCTGTTTGCAACAAACTCACCGCTATACACGACCATTTCATTGCAAATTCCTTTAACCTACTCGCACTTACTGACACCTGTCTCTCTCCTACCGACACTGCCTCACCTGCTGCCCTGTCCTATGGGGGCTACACCTTACTCATACTTACTCATACTTACTCATACTTACTCATACTCCCAGACCTGGTAACAGACCTGGAGGTGGGGTAGGTTTGCTTCTCTCTCCCCGCTGTACTTTTAAAGTTCTTCCACCTGTTCCCTCTCTATCATTCTCCTCATTTGAGTCTCACTGCATTAGGCTCTTTTCTCCTGTTTCACTCTGCATTGCTGTTATATATCGACCACCAGGACCAACTGCACAATTTCTGGACAACTTTGCTGCCTGGCTTCCTTACTTTCTTTCATCTAACATACCATCCATCATATTAGGTGACTTTAATATACCCGTTAACAACATTAACAACTCTTCTGTCTCTAAACTTCTTTCACTAACCTCCTCCCTAGGCTTATCTTTGTGCTCAGACTCCCCCTCTCACTCCAATGGTAATGCTCTGGATCTCATATTTACCAGACTCTGTTCAACCACCAATTTTACTAACTCCCCTTTTCCCCTCTCTGATCACAATATGCTCACATTTCAACTCTCACTAACTCCCTCCTCACCCCCTGCTATTCCCCAAACACGTACTTACCGTGACTTGCAAGCTATAGACGTGTCACATCTCTCTTCTTCATTTGACTCTCTTCACTCTAATATCTCAGCCATCTCATGTCCTAATGTGGCTACCTCTGTCTACTATAGTACTCTCACCACTGCCCTAAATGAGCTTGCACCTATAAAAACTAAACGTTCTAAACCCAAACCACTTCAACCTTGGCATACTGCTCATACAAAAGTGCTCCAAAGACACTCACGTGCACTCGAGCGTCGCTGGCGCAAATCCCGTTCAGAATCAGACTTTTGGAGCTACAAATCTGCCCTGCGCTCCTTTAACACCAGCCTCTTCCAAGCCAAACAAACATACTTTACTTCACTCATTAACTCCCTTTCTAAAAAACCAGCACAACTTTTCTCCACCTTTAACCCTCTCCTTTCCCCTTCTCCACCCCCTCCATGCACATCTGTCTCTGCTCAAGATATTGCTGAGCACTTCAAAAACAAAATTGACACTATCAGAAGGGACATTACACTACTCAACCCCCCTAGACTTCCACCACCCTCCCTCCACACGCCCCAGTCCCTCCTGTGCTCCTTCACCCCTGTCACTGATGAGGAATCTCAAAGCTTCTGGCCTCTTCTCACCTTACCACCTGCCCGCTTGATCCAGTTCCCTCAAAACTTCTCCGCAATACCAATCCTTGTCTAATCAAAGCCTTAACTCACCTATTTAATCTTTCCCTCTCAACTGGACTGTTTCCTTCTCAACTAAAACATGCTCTTGTCACCCCCATTCTGAAAAAACCCTCTCTTGATCCCTCCAATCTTGACAGCCTCCGACCTATCTCTCTGCTACCTTTCATCTCTAAACTACTTGAGCGCCTAGTCTACAACCGACTTACCTCATTCCTCTCTGACAATAACCTGCTGGACCCCCTACAATCTGGTTTTAAGCCACAACACTCCACGGAAACTGCCCTGACTCGACTGACTAATGACCTTTTCACCGCTAAAGCCAACAATCACTTCTCACTACTAATACTGCTTGATCTCTCAGCCGCATTTGACACTGTAGATCACCCTCTCCTCCTCCAGTCCCTCCAGTCACTTGGCCTTCGTGACACAGCCCTGTCCTGTTTCTCTTCTTATATCACCAATCGTTCCTTCAGTGTCTCCTACAATGGAGTAGCATCTTCTCCCCTACCTCTTTCTGTTGGAGTTCCCCAAGGCTCTGTCCTGGGACCATTACTATTCTCCCTCTATACTTCCTCCCTTGGCAAATTAATAAATTCTTATGGTTTCCACTACCACCTCTATGCTGACGATACTCAGATCTATCTCTCATCTCCTAATCTCAACCCAGAACTCCTAACTCGCGTCTCCTCCTGCCTGTCCGCTATCTCTACCTGGATGTCACAACGCTACCTTAAATTAAACCTCTCTAAAACTGAAATGGTTCTCTTTCCTCCAACTAACACCAGTAGCATCCCCGAAGTATCCATCATAGTTAACAATTCCACTATCACCCCCTCTCCCCAGGCCCGGTGCCTTGGGGTTATCCTGGATTCTGCCCTGTCATTCACTCCTCATATCCAGTCACTTATTAAATCATGTCACTTCCACCTAAGGAACATCTCCAAAATACCATCATTTATCACCCAAGACGCTGCCAAAATTCTTATTCACTCTCTCATCATATCTCGTCTAGACTACTGTAACTTTCTTTTAATTGGCCTTCCCCTCCAGAGACTGTCACCTCTCCAGTCCATAATGAACACTGCTGCGAGGCTCATACACCTCAGCAACCGCTCCTCCTCTGCCTCGCCATTCTGTCAATCCCTGCACTGGCTTCCGTTACCTTTCAGAATCAAATTCAAATTAATGACACTGACTTTCAAAGCACTTCATAACTCTGCCCCACCCTACATCTCTGAACTCATCTCTATATACTCACCCACTCGCTTACTACGCTCCTCTACTGACCTGCTACTCAACTCTTCTCTCATTACCTCCTCACATGCTCGCATTCAAGACTTTGCAAGGGCTGCACCCCTCCTCTGGAACGCTCTCCCACGGTCTGTCCGACTTTCTCCCAACCTTTCTACTTTCAAGAAATCTCTGAAAACGCACTTCTTTCGAGAAGCCTACCCTCACTCTGCTTAACTACCAAACGCAATACCACATTTCTCACCCACTTAATTCGATCTTGCCCACTCCCACACCTTGTGTATTACTCCCTTCCCTTTAGACTGTATGCCTATGCATAGGGCCTTCCTCACCTTTTTGTACCTGTATTGATTGTGATGTTTGTTACTCCATATGTTCTATGTATGTAATTCATGTGATGTAGTTGTATAATCACATTTACTTTACAGTGCTACGCAATATGTTGGCGCTATATAAATACATGTTAATAAAAACTGGTTGTCCACTAAGGGGAGCTATAGATGTGGGGCCAACATTTGAAAGACTTGCAAAGTCATCTCCACAGGGGCAACCTTCAGATCCAGTGCCACGGGCAGGGTGTTCCAAAATAGTGGTTTTTATAATTGTAACACCAGGAATGTGGTGTATTTGTTGGAATGCTCAGTTTGCAATAAGCAATATGTGGGTCGTACTACTCGTTGTCTAAAAGAAAGAATACGGGAACATCTAAGATCGATTGAGAATAGGGATGAGGGGACTCCCATGGGCAAACATTTTACTTTATGCTCAAAAAGAGGGGTCCGAGACTTGTTGGTGAAAGTCATCGAACAGGTGAGGTTGCCCCTTAGGGGTGGGGATGCAGAACGTTTACTAAATTTGAGAGAGGCGTTCTGGATCCTAAAATTGGAGACTAGGATACCCAGTGGCCTGAATACCAGGCATGACTTGTTATATCTATATTAGCTAGTAAGGGCTTTATAATGAGTTATGTTCAATAGAAGCCCAGCTTTCCCTTCTATCTTCCCTCAATCTCTATCCCATTGTCCCTCATTTTACCTTATTTGATTCATATAGAATTTTTGAGGATTCTCAATTTACTATTTTTCTACAATTTTCCATATTTTTCTACTCTTTTAAACATATTTATATTTACATTTGTATGTTTGAACAATTGAAGATCTATATTTATTCATCTATTTATATTTGAATTAAGGTCTATGCCAGGTAGCCAGTTACCAACTATTAATAAATCAATTACCAGTTACTCATTCTCCAACATTTTAAGTAAGATTCACACATCTATGCAAGGATTTTTTGTTTTGTTTGTTCTGATTATAGAAAGGTTTTTATATGAAAACGAGGTTTTTACCTTTGGTTAATTGGTTTTACTACTTTAATAAAATATGATTGTCTTAATTGAATTACTATATTGCGCCCAGTAGGGGTCGCTATTTACATTTTGTATATAACCTGTCTGTTTGGATCAGGATGGATGCCTATGATTAAGGGAGTGATTCCCGAAACGCGTAGGGCGTTGGATCCTTGTTTTAATCTGGAATAAAAGTACATTCCAGTACATTCGGAGTGCCGTCTATTTCTTTTCGAGGTCTTTGTGAATTTTAGCAGCGGGGACACTGCAGACAGAGCACCCGACTGAAGCAGCAAAAGGGAGTGTTAACTGGAGCGGTCCCCCTTGATCGAATTAATTAAACACTCTCTCATTATAGTCATAGTTTGTTCCTACTGATTCAAAAAGTACTCCAGCACACTAATCAGCATGCTCACAGATTAGTTTTTCCATTCAGCCTGCAGAGGGTTAAGGCTCACAGTTACACTCTTTCAGGCTAGGTTCGTTTAGAGCACCAAAGACAAATTTATTAAGTTATATATTTAATATTATAAACAGTGCAATTAACAGAAAGATGTTACAAAAAGAGGCATACGCTAATAATACAATAAGTTAATGAAATAAAACAGAAAACATGGAAAACCTATACTTTGCTTCAAATAAATAGAATCCTTGGTCCTGGAGGCAAGGAGAAACAATGGGATCACTCCCCATGGAAATGGGTCCTCCTAAGTAATCCAATTCTTATTCAGAAGAGCTGACTATTTATCAGTGGTTTTAGGAGCATCAGATGACTGGACACCTCCACCTCCCCAAGGAATACAAGGGGGTGTGGCAGGACACAGATTGAGTTTTTTATGACCTCCTGTGAGTACGAACTGGACCAAGAATATAATACATAGTAACATAGTAAGTAGGGTTGAAATAAGACAAACGTCCATCAAGTTCAACTTTTTTTTTTATTAAATCTGCCTAACTGCCAGTGGATCCAGAGGAAGGCAAAAAAAAAACCATCTGAAGTCTCTACAATTTGCCTCAGAGGGGGAAAAATTCCTTCCTGACTCCAAAATGGCAATCGGACTAGTCCCTGGATCAACTTGTACTATGAGCTATCTCCCATAACCCTCTATTCCCTCACTTGCTAAAAAGCCATCCAACCCCTTCTTAAAGCTATCTAATGTATCAGCCTGTACCACTGATTCCCTTCCCAGCTCTCCCTGTAACACCCCTTTCCCTCCTCTAATCTCATTGGCTCCCTCCTGTCTGCTGGGAGGAGCTACTGGTGAATAAAGCATCCGACCCTTCCTTGTACCTATCTAATGTATCAGCCTGTACCACTGATTCACTTCCCAGCTCTCCCTGCAACACCCCTTTCCCTCCTCTAATCTCATTGGCTCCCTCCTGTCTGCTGGGAGGAGCTACTGGTGAATAAAGCATCCGACCCTTCCTTGTACCTATCTAATGTATCAGCCTGTACCACTGATTCACTTCCCAGCTCTCCCTGTAAACACCCCTTTCCCTCCTCTAATCTCATTGGCTCCCTCCTGTCTGCTGGGAGGAGCTACTGGTGAATAAAGCATCCGACCCTTCCTTGTACCTATCTAATGTATCAGCCTGTACAGCTGATTCACTTCCCAGCTCTCCCTGTAACACCCCTTTCCCTCCTCTAATCTCATTGGCTCCCTCCTGTCTCCTGGGAGGAGCTACTTGGCATTAAAGCATCCGACACTTCCTTGTACCTATCTAATGTATCAGCCTGTACCACTGATTCAGGGAGAGAATTCCACATCTTCACAGCTCTCACTGTAAAAAAACCCTTCCGAATATTTAGGCGGAACCTCTTTTCTTCTAATCGGAATGGGTGACCTTGTGTCAGCTGGAAAGACCTACTGGTAAATAAATCATTAGAGAGATTATTATATGATCCCCTTATATACAAATATTTATACATAGTTATCATATCTCCCCTTAAGCGCATCTTCTCCAGAGTGAACATCCCCAATTTGGCCAGTCTTTCCTCATAGCTAAGATTTTCCCTTTACCAGCTTAGTTGCCCTTCTCTGTACCCTCTCTAATACAATAATGTCCTGTTTGAGTGATAGAGACCAAAACTGTACGGCATATTCTTGATGGGGCCTTACCAGTGCTCTATACAGTGGGACCCCCTCCTCCCGTGACTCTCTGCCCCATTTAATACAAGTCAAGACCTTATTTGCCCTTGATGCTGCTGACTGGCATTGCTTGCTACAGACAAGTTTATTATCTACAAGGACTCCAAGGTCCTTTTCCATAATGGATTTGCCTAGTGCAGTCCCATTAAGCCTATAAGAAGCTTGGATATTTTTACATCCCAGGTGCATGACTTTACATTTATCAACATTGAATCTCATTTGCCACTTAGCTGCCCAGATTGCCAGTTAGTCAAGATCCTGTTGCAAGTGCCACATCCTGGATGGAATTAATTGGGCTGATAATTTTGTGTCATCTGCAAACACTGATACATTACTTACAACACCCTCCCCTAAGTCATTAATGAACAAGTTTAATAAAAGTGGCCCCAATACTGAGCCCTGGGGGACCCCACTAAGAACCTTACTCCAAGTAGAGAATGTCCCATTAACAACCACCCTCTGTACCCGATCCTGTAGCCAGTTTCCTATCCACGTGCAAACGACTTCATTAAGCCCAACAGACCTTAGTTTAGAAAGCAGTCGTTTGTGGGGCACAGTATCAAACGCTTTGGCAAAATCCAAATAGATCACATCTACTGCCCCCCCACTGTCCAGAATCTTACTTACCACATCATAAAATGCAATCAAATTTGTCTGACATGACCTATCCTTCATAAAGCCATGCTGATTGCTGCTCATAATGTCATTCATTAGGACAACATTTTGAATGTGATCCCTTAACAAGCCTTCAAATAATTTGCCCACCACAGATGTCAAGCTTACTGGCCTATAATTGCCAGGCTGAGATCGTAATCCCTTTTTAAATATTGGAATAACATCAGCTTTTCTCCAATCCATAGGCACCATACCAGATGACAGTGAATCTGAGAAAATCAGAAATAGGGGCTGGTCTAAAACTGAACTAAGCTCTCTTAGAACCCAGGGGTGTATGCCATCAGGCCCTGGAGCCTTGTTTACATTCATTTGTATTAAAGCTTTTTGAATCATATCCTGAGTCAGCCACTGACTAGATTGAGCTGAACCATTCGTGCAGTTATTAAGTGAGCCTGTGAACCCAGACTCCTCTATTGTATACACTGATGAAAAGAACTGATTTAACACATTTGCCTTTTCTGTATCTGTTACAACCATACTGGTACCATTATTTAATGGAGCAACACTCTCAACCTGCATCTTTTTACTATTAATATATTTAAAAAACTTTTTAGGGTTAGTTTTCACCTCCACCGCAATTAACTCTTCATTTATTTTCTTTGCCTTCCGGATTGCTGATTTACAACATTTATTACATTGTTTATATTCATTAAATGCAGCTTCTGTCCCAACAGATTTGTAGTTATTAAATGCCTTTCTCTTCTTTCCCATTAACTTCTTTACCTCTGTATTAAGTCACACAGGATGATTCTTAGAGCTTCTACATTTAGTCCTTAAGGGAATAAACTGAGAACAGTAATGATTTAATATCAGTTTAAAGGACAACCATTTCTGTTCTGTGTTTTTAGCTGAAAACCTAATGCCCCAATCAATACTCTGTAGGGCAGCCCTCAAGGCACTAAAATTAGCTTTTCCAAAATTCATGGTTTTTGTTGCCCCAGTATATATTTGTTTTTTGCACCAGACATTAAATGATATAACATTATGGTCACTATTACCCAGGGGTTCAATGACTTGCACATTTGCTATAAGTTCTGGCTCATTTGAGATCACTAAATCAAGAATAGCATTTTTTCTGGTTGGCTCCTCAACAACCTGTGCCATAAAATTGTCATTCAACAAGTTTATAAACTTGTTCCCATTAACTGATCTGGCAGTACCGTTGCTCCAGTCAATATTTGGCTAATTAAAATCCCCCATTATCATTACTTTATCCAAACCAGCTTTTTTTTATTTGCATTAGGAGCTTCGCCTCCTCCTCGTCACTTACATTAGGGGGTCTATAGTGACTCCTACAATTAATTTGCTGGATTCGTTACAATTGGTGAAGAACTCCACCCATACGACTTCTGCCCCCTCATTTTCTAACATAACCTCCTCCTTTATATGAGCTTTTAAATCCTGCCTAACATACAGACATACCCCTCCTCCTTTTCTACTGCCTCTGTCCCTCCGAAACAAAGTATAGCCACTGATATTTACTGCCCAGTCATGCGACTCATTCAGCCATGTTTCGGCCACACCAATCACATCATATTTTCCCTCCAGCACCAGCACCTCCAGCTCTCCCAGCTCTCGTTGCATTTGTAAACATACATTTAATACTGGCACCATATTGAACATATGACATGTGCTCCTCCCTATCCTTAACAGTATCCCCAGCCACATCTCCTCCCGCATTTCCCCTTTCTTTGCCCACTATCTCATCTAACCTGTCTTCCACTAAATTTTTTACTGAACCCCCCCCCCACACCTAGTTTAAAATCTCCTCCAACCCTCTAGCCATCTTCTCTCCCAAAACAGCTGCACCATCATCATTGAGGCAAATTTGCTGTTTTGGACAAGCTGTGGACCAGACCCCCTACCCCCCCCTGTCCCCTACTTCCCCTCCTGACTGTCACAAACCTTCCTCCCTCATTAGCCTCAACTAACCCCTGCCAGTGGTTGCTCTGTGACCTCCTTTCCTCCCCCTCATTTGCTGCTGCTCTCAGTGCTGCAAGTTCACCCCTTAGAGTCTGCAGTTCAGATTCCAAGATGAAAACCCACTGACATCTCTCACATGTAAATACTGCCTGGAACTGCTGCTCTAACACCACATACATGTGACACTGAGTAATACCAGTAGAGATGTCGCGGACTGTTCGCGCGCGAACTAATTCGCGCGAACATCGGCTGTTCGCGTCCGCCGAATATTCGCGAACGTCGCGCGACGTTCGCCAATTGCGTTCGCCTTAGCTGGCGCTTATTTTTTAACTCTCACCCCAGACCAGCAGATACATGGCAGCCAATCAGGAAGCTCTCCCTCCTGGACCGCCCCCACACCCCCTGGACCACTCCCCTTCCATATATAAACTGAAGCCCTGCAGCGTTTTTTCATTCTGCCTGTGTGTGCTTGGAAGAGCTAGTGTAGGGAGAGAGCTGTTAGTGATTTGAGGGACAGTTTTTTGCTGGCTAGTAATCTACTTGATACTGCTCTGTATTGTAGGGACAGAACTCTGCAGGGATTTGAGGGACATTTTAGGTTAGTTAGCTTTGCTGACTAGTAATCTACCTTCTACTGCAGTGCTCTGTATGTAGCTGCTGTGGGCACTGCTTCTGATCTCATCTGCTGACTGCTGTAATAACCCAATAGTCCTTGTAAGGACTGCTTTTATTTTCTTTTTTGTTTTTTTTACTTTGCTACTGTAAGAGCCCAGTGCTATTAGTCTAGTTGTGTTGGGGAGTGGGACTGGTGTGCTGCTCCTCCTAGTAGTTCACCACCACCAGCACCAACCAGAGTCAAAATTGTTACAAAGTATCTTATTTGCACCTGTTAGTTGTTCTGAGCTCTCTGCCAAAAGCTAATTAAGTTAGAAACAGTTTTTTTTCTGGCTGTTCAGTTCAGAGAAAAGAGGGACTGGTGTGCTGCTCCTCCTAGTAGTTCACCACCACCAGCACCAACCAGAGTCAAAATTGTTACAAAGTATCTTATTTGCACCTGTTAGCTGTTCTGAGCTCTCTGCCAAAAGCTAATTAAGTTAGAAACTGTTTTTTTTTTCTGGCTGTTCAGTTCAGAGAAAAGAGGGACTTTCCAGTACAAAAGAGGGACAGGGGGTTGAGTGGTCAAAAGAGGGACAGTTGGGAGGTATGCAAGTGCCACCTAGCTGTGTGAGCTTTTTCACATTCTGTCTAAATAATAACAATAATAATTCCGTGTCCGTAAACATCACCTGAGTGATGTTTTTACAGCAGCAATAATATATTCTGTATCCACTACTGTATACGTTGCCCTTGCAGGCATTGTTTGCCCAGTCTTTAACCAAGTGCCACCTAGCTGTGTGAGCTTTTTCACATTCCGTGTCCAGAAACATCACCTGAGTGACGTAGTGTGATTTCTGCCCTTTACAGCACAAAACGCAGCGCTGTGTCAACAATGTATTTTTCAGATACATTTTTGCCCTTGATCCCCCTCTGGCATGCCACTGTCCAGGTCGTTGCACCCTTTAAACAACTTTAAAATCATTTTTCTGGCCAGAAATGTCTTTTCTAGCTTTTAAAATTCGCCTTCCCATTGAAGTCTATGGGGTTCGCGACATTCGCGAACCGTTCCCATTTTTTGACGCAAGTTCGCGAATATGTTCGCGAACATTTTTTCCGCCGTTCGCTACATCCCTAAATACCAGCAAACCCACTTACATTCATATTTACACTGGTACTTACAGTCTCCCAAATGCAATTCCTCACAAACACCTTTTCAGTTTTAAACGCATTAATGTTTTTAATGCTGCTTAACACTTAATTCACATGCAACACTTAGGGGCACATTTACTAAGCTGGAGTGAAGGATTACAATAAAAAATACTTCAAATTTCAAAGTGTTTTTTGTAAAACTTTGACCATCGAATTGGCTACTTCGACCTTCGACTTTGAATCGAATGATTTGAACTAAAGATCATTCGAAGAACTAAAGAGAGTCGAAGAACTGTCTCTTTAATAAAAAACTTTGACCACCTACTTCGCCACCTAAAACCTACCGAGCACCAATGTTAGCCTATGGGGAAGGTCCCCATAGGCTTTCCTAGCAATTTCTGATTGAAGGAAAATCGTTCGATCGATGGATTAAAATCCTTCGAATCGTTAGATTCAAAGGATTTAATCGTTTTTTTTCAATATTCGATGTCGAAGGATTTAACTTTGATGGTCAAATATCGAGGGTTAATTAACCCTCGATATTCGACCCATAGTAAACGTGCTCCTTAGTCACATGCAACGCTCGCTTTGAATTCACAAAGTTAAGATTTCAACCAGAGCACACAAAGCCTGATCAGAATTTACTTGATTAACTCCTCCCCCTTAATTAGAAGAAAGAGGGGAAAAAATGCTATTTGCTGCCAGCAGTAAAATAACCCCTTATTAACTTTTTTTTAAAAAATGTTCCCCTTAGAAACTCTAAAGCTAAAACACAAAAAGAAAATAAATGCACTTAATGTATCTCCGCGTTTACCCCAAACAGAGAAAAGAAAAAGCTGTTTGTCTCAGTCCGATACTCTCAGAACACACAGCAGTCCTGATTTTGACCCTGGCTTATTAGTTCATGTTTGTCTTGTGTTTCCGGGTTGTTTCTGATACAGACCCAGTCGTCCTCTCTATTTCTAGTTCTGTCCTTAGCAGCTCACGTCTAAGTTAACACCTGGCTCCTCACTTGCCTCTGAGGCATTTTCTGGATTCTTGTGAGGTAAGACGTGATGACACCAGACTAACTGAGGGCTCGCCCCAAAGCCAAAGTTATATGCAGAAGTGCAAACCAAGACCAGAATCCACTCACTCCCCTGGGGTTTGGTTTTGTCATACATGACACTAACTACCTTGAGCAGCAGGAGATACCCCAATTTTTCATAGTGATACAAATTACAATACCAATTTATGCATGTTTTAATTATTGTATTACAATGTAGGTCGCCATACTGTTCCTCATAAATAATCAGTTGCCCCTGAGGTCAAATGGTCATCAAAAATAATACAATGTAAGAGAAAATACCAGCAGCAGCACATTGAAAAAAGTTGTAATAGTGCACAAAAAAGAAAATATTGAGCCCACATCATACAAAAAGGCAACGTTTCAGGCCTGCCATGCCCTTTATCAAGCCAAAACGTTGCCTTTTTGTATGATGTGGTCTCAATATTTTCTTTTTTGTGCACTTTTACAAGTTATTTCAGTGTGCTGCTGGTATTTTCTTCTACTTTCCTAAATTTTAATAATTTTCCTTAAATGTTTTGATTTTTGTTTTGTAGTGGTGATATATTTCTATACATATCAGTCCAGTTGGATATTTGACTTAACTTCATTACAAAACCTTAGCATGTGGCATTTAAATGGAGCTACAGTATTACAGTGGGGTAAAATCCATTTCATTATGTTTAAAGATTTAATCTTTAGATGTAGCCTTTGCACCTCAGAAATGTTGTTCATGATCATCCCCTCATGCATTTTTTGTGTTCTTAGATGCCACACACTTCCAAAGATTGGAGACATTAGGAACAATTTGGGGAATTTAATGCTGTGTTTACACTAGGGAAAAATTTATAGAATTCAAAATGCCTCCATAGGCTTAATAACCCAAGTTTTGTATATGATCTATCTATCTATCTATCTATCTATCTATCTATCTATCTATCTATCTATCTATCTATCATCTATCTGCCTATCTATCTATCTATCTATCTATCTATCTATCTATCTATCTATCATCTATCTATTCCAATGGTAAATATTAAATCCCCAAGGCAAACCCCTTCAAAAGAAGGCCAAATGCCCACTGATGTGATTCCCCACCTGGTTGTTGGTGTCATTCTTCCATGTGATTTCTTGGATGTTGAGTTCAAGGCTCTTTTTTGATTCTGAACAAGTAAATCTTCCAACATATTTTTCTTTTATATCATATTTCTCTATGTACCAGTTGTAAATAAAATAGCCCTGTGGAATTCTACCAATTATATCAAAATATTTCTCTCTCCCCCAGGCATCCCCGTCATTCAAATTTCTTAGAAAATGGTGTAACTGTGGAAAATTACAGTTGCATTAGTGACAGATAAGAATTTACTGTGGCCAAATTATACAAAGATTACACTTGCCAATGTCAGATTTTGACATTTATCAGGCAAATAAAAATGGAGTTAGTGCAAACTGCTTGTGAGTGTGTGTGCTAGTTAGCGACATGAGTATAAAGTGGGATATTTTGAATTAAGGGGTTGGGTTAAAGTAGAAAGAGTGGAGTTGGATATATATAGACTTTTCTGGTTGAGCACACATAGTTAATAAGTTTAGTTGCTGCTGCTTAGCTAGTTGGCACGTGGTCATGTGGGTTAGGGGCACACACGTTATTAATTAGCTAGAACCCAGTAAGAAGAGGCTTAGGTAAACAAGGGAGATCTCCATTTGGTATTTAGCAGGTTTTCTTAGCTTGAGGGGGTCCTTTTCAGTCTGCCAGGGGAAATATTTGTTTTTGTATACTAGAAGGGCTATTGGTCACCATTCGTGTGGAAGGAATGCTGAAAAAATGTGTGAGATAAAATAATGGTGGGCCCTGACCATGGTGGATTGGTAACAGCAGAGGTTCCGGATTAGGGGTTTGTATACTTTGAGCTAGGGAATTGGTGGCTAAAGGGGTTCATGAGGCAGTTTAATAAAGTGTGCTCTTTTGTATAGCATTGTTTATTGTAATAATGACCTGTATGTCTTTTCAGATTCTGGAATGTTTTTTTTCCAGCTATGGTCAATATCATTCCAAGTGGACCCGTCACCCAGACACAAAAATCTGTATAATAAAAGTCCTTTTCAAATTAAACATGAAATACAATTTCAATTTTTTATTAAAGCATTCATAACTCATTTAAAAATCTCAGCTGTCAATCATATATTGTCTGCCCCTCCTCTATGCCTAGGCATAGAGGCGGGGCAGACAATTACTTTCACTTTCCATTCAGCACTTCCTACATGTCACTGCTCTCAGAACATTCCCCCGTTCTCTTCACTGTTTAATTGTGTAGCCAGGACATGGGGATGGACATCAGGTCCCCCATTCTGGTGCACAAACAAGATTCTGAGATGATACAAGGCTTGTCTTAATAACAGTGTCCACAAAATGGCTGCTGCCTGCTTGTTATAATTATGAATTCCCAGACTGAAGGAAACAAGATCCAAATAATTTATATAGAGTAATTAAAGTTCATTTTGCTTGACTAATGTGATAAAATAGGATTTTGAAAAAAAAAATTTGGGTGACGGGTCCACTTTAATTGATTAGTCAGGTGGGTGAGTATTGGGCAATAAGTATAAGGTTTGCGCAAAGTTACAGTTAGTTATATGTCTGTGTGAGTTTGCTAAAATGTGTAATGTGGGTAGTGAGAGTGAGTACATTTGCTGTGCTAACACAGTGTCCAGAATGGTATCTGAGCAGCGGGTGTGTTTTTGAGGCTATAAGTGTCTTTCTCAACTTTGTACTAGGAATACTTGTGACATGAGACAACAGATGTATTCCTAGTTCTGTGCAAACATTCTACAACTCTAATCAGTAGAAAGGCCTCTAATCTTTAAGTGTAGAGTCTAACACAGCTCTTCTGTGGCAGTGTCCTGTTCTAAAGTCATTGTAGTGTATATACATAACCCTTATATATATCATTTTAATCTAAAATCCTGATATCCACAGAGACCCAATCACATTTCTCAGGTCTCAGTGTTTAACGGGTTTGTTCACCTATGAAGCAACTATTAGTAAGGATGACATATCCTTACTTGTTAACTTTTAAATTTGTCTTAATTTTTATTATTTATAATATTTGATTATTTGTCTTCCTTTTCACAGCTTTCAAATGGGGGTCACTGACCCCAACAACTAAACAACGCTTGCTATTTGTTTATATTTATATTGTTACATTTTATAACTTGTCTTCAGACTCTCTGTTTTTCATCTTCAGGGATCTCATTCAAACTACTCCTGGTTCAGCTAAACTAAACTGAGCACTAACAGCGAGATTGTAGCTGAGGTTCCCAACCTGTTTTGAGGAGAACTCTGGTGAGTATATGAGCGCAATTACACTGGGGTTTGGGGATTATTCAGCTGAGCTAATGGATTTGTTTCAGGTAGATACATATGATTTAAATGAAGGGAAGTGAGTGGGAGGGGGAAGAACTTGATATCTCCAATAACCAGCAATACACATTCACTTAAAGAGAAGAAAAGGTTAAATCACTGGGGGGGCAATTTAAGGCACCCCCTGTGATTATAATCCCTTAAATCATTAACAGCAGAAAACTGCACCGGCCCAGGGAGACTTCTGAGCAAGTACCATGTCACCATCTTCTTCCTTCTCTGTGTCAGGTGATACAACATTATAGTGAAAAGCCAAACTTTATGCAAAAAGCCAGATTTTTCACTCTACTGTACATGCACTTGCCTGGGGCCATTAAATAATGAAGAAGTGGAATCACTCAGTGAAATACCCCCCAGGTGGTGCAGGAGCAATGCCCAGGATTCAGGCAATTGATCATTATCACTAACATTGGAGAATGCCTAACAGCGATTTTACCTTTCCTTCTCCTTTAAAGTAAGCAGATCAGCAAATATCACTATTTTTATGATTTTCACTTATTAGATTTTGGTTTACCTTTTTCCTATATAACATGGTAGAAATATCTTTAGCTTCATTTTTTCCTTTCAGAGAAAGCATATTATGTAGGGCCAGTGCCATGGTATATACAGATCTGTACACTTTTATACTAGGCTTATCATAGGTTTTTAATTCTTTAAAACGTATGTCACTGGAGCAATCTGTAGGGAATTTTCCATAGACATAGTCAAAAAAACGACCCTTCTCTTCATCTGGGGTCCTGCAGATGTTCTCAAGTGCCAATAGATCTTGCACTAACTCATCCCCTGTGATAGATAACATATATTCAGTGAACTTATTCCATTGCCCTTTATTTTGCTCAGTTGGGTATCTGAATACCAAACCCCCATGGGCTAGTCTGGGATAATGTTCAAAACTTGCAGGAAACCATGGTATGGGAATCACTAAGGTCTTTTCTAAGACTAAACTAGAAGCCTTGAATAGGCTCCCAAGAAAGTAAGTAGAAAGGGTCCCATAAACGACAATAACCTCAGCCTTTGAGTTTTTTATTCTCTGCCAAACTCTAGTATTCTTTGATGCAGTTTTTACTAAAGTAGCAATGAAATCAACACAGGCACCATGTTTGATGATCTCAGTTTGTAGATTCTGACCCACCAAATCTCCACTGTCAGCACCCAGCAGAATCACCCAGGTCCACCGTAAGCGTTGGATCATCATGGCAACTGCAATGTGTGAGATATAATCACTGGGTACTGTACTGAAAACATGTGGATATTGCACTGGGTCACTTAGTGCAGAGTCTGTGGCATCAAGGCTGATCTGAAAGAATATGGGTGAAGCCACACAGTTTTATGGAAAGAATACAATTAAATAAAATGTCTAAATCCTTACAAAGGTGAAATATAAGGGAAACTATTAGTGATGGCCAAATCTGAGATGTTTAGCTGCTGAAAATGAACAAAATTTTGCTCATAACTAGAAAAAAAGACTCCCAGCTCATCTTCATCCACTCCTAGTCAACTTCATTCCATGTGTATTCCACGATAAAGTACTATTTATTTATGCCATATAAAATAAGATAGCTGCTAGCTCAAATCCTGACTTATATCAGGCATTACTGCCCTTAATCATCTGTATAAGACAAGAAATACAGATTTAATAGAAAAATGGGCATGTGTCCTCTAGTAATAATTTAAATTATCCTTTCTTACCCTGGAGATTTAAAGGAGCCAATTCCTCAGTCTGGATGAGTATTTGTTACAATATATATATATATATATATATATATATATATATATATATATATATATATATTATATATATATATATATATATATATATATATATATACAATTCCAAAGGTGCACTCCGTAGACCAAGTCGATACCTGGGTGCTCAGCGATGAAGGTAAATGGAGCTTTGTAAAATAGCGGCACTCACAGGGTTTCTTAATGCAAATAAAAGATTTTTATTGAACTCGACGTTTCGAGCCCACACAGGGCTCTTCGTCAGGAGAAAACAATTGAACAAACAGAGTCCCCACAAACCCACAAGTTTTAAACCCTCATTTGGCGCCAAACATAGGTTGCCATGGCGACCCCGACGCTCACCAGTGCTCAGTACACATAGTGCAAAATGTGTGTGTAATTAAAAACTCATAGACATAGTTCGGCTAAGACAGCCCTAGCGCTTTAGTGCGTCTAAGAGTCAGTAAGAAAGAAAAAGAATAAGGATGCATGGCTCATTGTGTCAAATACAATCCACCAATTCAGCCCATAATGAACCGGCCAATCGGAGGAGCGGGTCGGGTCCGTCTGCCCAATTCGTACGCGATGTAGAGGTGGGAGTGGCTGCAAACGGCCCTGGACTTCAGTACCTGGTCTCCTACGCCCATGGATCCTAGCAACGGTAAGGCACAGCGGCAAGTATGTACGCTGCGATACAAACAATGCCAAAAGAAAGGGCGGCACTTCACTCGAAGAGGCAAAAAGTCTTTATTGCAAGCTCATGCAAGGATCATAAACGCCCTACGCTTTTCGGGAAAACAATCCCTTAATCATAGGCATTAATCGTAATGGCCATATATGACCATTAATATGATATTGTGTCATGCTCACTTGCTTATGGACGCTTCATAATGCCATTGATGTATAACAAACTGATTGCATAACATATATGTTACAAATTATCCGTGGACATAGATTGTGTCCCGGGGGTTAGTGAGAAGCCCAGAATATTCCAGAGTGTGAAAGGAACCCTGAATGGTGAGAACCCCAGAGTTGGGAAGAGTTATGAATGTGAGTTGTTGAAATGCTGTTGGACTGTGCTCCTGTTACCGTTGTGTTGGGAAGAGTTTGCCCAAAATAAACCTGCGTTTTTGCCTGAAGACCGGTGTCTCTTTCTTTATGCTCCTGATCCCACACTTACCTGCCTACCATATCTAATTTGGAGTCTAAAAACAAACAGAGCACTCCATCCCCCCACTCACCCGTTTATATATACACAATACAGCTACATATAAAGTGACTATAGCAACTGACATTACCTGAAAAAATCCAGGTTAGAGTCAGGTAATGTAGAGAAAGAACAGCTCGGAACATAAAGTCAATACAACAGCAACATAAAAACTGGGGGGACAGTAGACTGACGAAGGTATCAGGGCAGATTCACTAAAGGGCGAAGTGGCTTTCTAATGACTTTTCTACAGCATTACCATCTGCGGGGACATTACCAATTCACATTTGTATATCTGTATATATTTCTCTAAAGGTGTGTGATCTCATAAACAGAAACCAGAACATATTAGGAATAAGCTTTCCCATCTCCCCTAGTATCCATTTTAATCAGATAATTTACTTTCTCTGTAATGATAGCAAGGTGCCTTTTATTTGGAGCAAAAAAAAAGTCTCAGAGACAAAAAAGTTGCTGTATGAAAAAAAAAATGCCCATTGACTTTAATGCATTTGGCCAAAAAAGTCATCAAGACAAAAAATTCCATTGAGACAAAACAAAAGATGTCACAAATTCTTAGGCGAAACAAAACAGGACAGATTTGCTCATCATGAGATATAATCAAATGCAAATTTATTAAGATATGGAATAAGTCACAGAAGGTTACAAATACATTTTAATTGTACTTATACGGTTGTATTTCTAAAGAAACATTTCACCGCCAGTAGTCTCTCCAAGCCATCCCCATTACTTTCTCCCTCAGCTCCACACACCTCTGCTTTCTTCTGTGTCCTGAGTAGACAAATGGAGCAGAGTTCTTGCACCAAAATCCACTCCTTGTGTCTGTACCCAAATCCGACCCAGCTGTGCAGACACAGAGGAGAGCAGTTGTGAGTAGAGTGTGAGCTGAGAAACAGTGTCATTAGCCTCCAGCAGAGAGTAGTGTTCTATGTCCTGTTATCACCGAGTCATCTAAATCACTCTTAGCAATTCCCATATTCCAGAAAAAGGAACAGAGAGATAAGGCAGGAGAAGCCTGGAGTCAAGCAAAAGTGCATTCCCTACTGTGAAGATTTTGTTATATTTAATTTTGAAATCTGAGATGGGGCTAGACATATTGTCAGTTTCCCAGCTGCCCCAGTCATGTGACTTGTGTTTTGATAAACTTCAGTCACTCTTTACTGTGATATCACCCCCTCCCCCCAGCAGCCTAACAAAAGTACAATGGGAAGGTAACCAGATGGCAGCTCCCTAACACAAGATAACAGCTGCCTGGTAGATCTAAGAACAACACTCAATAGTAAAATCCAGGTCCCACTGAGACACATTCATTTACATTGAGTAGCAGAAACAACAGCCTGCCAGAAAGCAGTTCCATCCTAAAGTGCTGGCTCTTTCTGAAATCACATGACCAGGCAAAATGACCTGAGATGCACCTACACACCAATATTACAACTAAATACACTTGCTGGTTCAGGAATTAACGTTTATATTGTGGAGTGAATTATTTGTGTAAATAACTACATCATAAAAATAATAACAGAATCCCTTTCAGTTATGGGATGGCTGGTGCTCCATCTGTATATTGCTTTGTTATACTTACCAGTGTGTAACCATAATTACCCAATAACTGGGCTAAAGGCAGAATTGCAGCAGAAATATGATTTCCAATAAATCCGACAATTTCCCCTCGACCCCTACAGGAGTAATTAGGAATTGTTTTACCAGGTCCTGATAATATCTGCAGGGCACCTCCAACTGCAAAACGTGGTGCAGAGCAAGAATCATACACGTGATATCCCAGAGTGATGTTGGGAAATAGGTCAGGGTTCTGGTTGATCTCATCAATGGCAAACATAAAAGTGCGGATTTCTTCATAGAGCGGTAAATCGGGGCTGTGGAAAAATATTGGTACCATTAGAGACTATGGGGCAACTTCACTAAGATTCGTAGTTGCGCCAGGTGTAACTTCGCCGCACTTCGACACACTTCGCCAGGTGTAGTTTCGCCAGCGCTCCGCAAATTCACTAAAATCCGAAGTTGCACTCAGGGGTAGCGTAAGGTTGCGAAGTTGTGCTAACGTTGATTCGCTAGCGATGGTTAATTTGCATGGAGGTATATGTAGCAGCACTACAAATGCCTGGGAAACCTTAAAAACATCAAATAAAATTGTTTTTTTGCCCTACACATGTGCCCACTGTATAGTTAAGTTGCCATAAGTTAGGAAATGTAGGGGGGAAGGAGGGGAGCCCCAAAAAATGTTTCAATCTTTTTCAGCCTATCACCCATAATAAAGAAAAAACGCCAGCGTTTTCTGGGACTTAGAAAAAATTTGAAGCAATCCCTATCTACTCTATTGCACTTCGCCTGGTCTGAGGTGGCGAAGGAAGTCTGGCGTAAAAGGTAGCGTTCAGTGAATTTGCGTAGTTACATCCGTCGCGCAAATTCGCCAGGCGTAAGGGTGCGAAGTTACACTAGCAAAGTTATGCCAGCGTTCGTTAGTGAATTTGCGAAGTAACGAAAATGCCCAACGCTGGCGAATTGACGCTAGCGTTAGGCGCTTCGGCGCTTAGTGAATTTGCCCCTATATAACAGAAGAGTCCAACTTCCAAAGGGTCCAAGTTCATCAGCCAATGTTTGCAGAGCAAATAATTATTTAGTATTAGCCCTCATAACTAATGCTGTGTGTAAGGAAAATGAGTGATTGACAGAGCAGAAGAGAGAACAGACAACACCTTAAAGATGGCGTTTAGAGGTTTTAGCAATTCAGGGAATGTGACACTTTCTAATGCTTGATTTTCACCATATATAGTATGTTATGTGTAGTTTTACCATATATAGTATGTTATGTGTAGTTTTACCATATATAGTATGTTATGTGTAGTTTTACATATATAGTATGTTATGTGTAGTTTTTACCATATATAGTATGTTATGTGTAGTTTTACCATATATAGTATGTTATGTGTAGTTTTTACCATATATAGTATGTTATGTGTAGTTTTACCATATATAGTATGTTATGTGTAGTTTTACCATATATAGTATGTTATGTGTAGTTTTACCATATATAGTATGTTATGTGTAGTTTTTACCATATATAGTATGTTATGTGTAGTTTTACCATATATAGTATGTTATGTGTAGTTTTACCATATATAGTATGTTATGTGTAGTTTTACATATATAGTATGTTATGTGTAGTTTTACCATATATAGTATGTTATGTGTAGTTTTTACCATATATAGTATGTTATGTGTAGTTTTACCATATATAGTATGTTATGTGTAGTTTTACCATATATAGTATGTTATGTGTAGTTTTACCATATATAGTATGTTATGTGTAGTTTTACCATATATAGTATGTTATGTGTAGTTTTACCATATATAGTATGTTATGTGTAGTTTTTACCATATATAGTATGTTATGTGTAGTTTTACCATATATAGTATGTTATGTGTAGTTTTACCATATATAGTATGTTATGTGTAGTTTTTACCATATATAGTATGTTATGTGTAGTTTTTACCATATATAGTATGTTATGTGTAGTTTTTACCATATATACTGTAGTATGCTAGCTGCTAAAATGTATAAATCTTCTTATATCCTGTGTGGGGGAAACACATATAAAGCTTCATTTGGGGGGAGGCTCTTTGACTTGTGCCTGGACTTCAGAGTGTCTGGTTATGTTGGAATTGCTGCTGAGCCATTTTATGGAGGGTCCCTCAGCTAAGTATCAATAAATCTCTTATGTTTGTTTTACTTGTGTGTGTCAGTTTAATCACTCTACAGACTGAACAAGAGCCCGTCTCAATACACTGTGCTAGTCATGGCTAGCATTGTTTTTTGGATACAAAAATGAACACATCAAGGTGGCTGTTCCTGCTGAGATGTACAGGGGAAATAACCAAGTTTATAGTATTTCTCTATAAAAGTTTTAAGAAAAATAAGGTGGTTGTACTTACTTTAATGAGAAAACCCTGCTTGTTGAATAATACATAGACCACACCACATGTAACTGGTCCCTGCTGAGTAATCATATATATATCAATATGTTTCAATAATATTCAATCAAAGAGTCCCGACCCGAAAATTCAAATTGAATTAGAATAGAATTTGAACACAATTTTCCCTCTGAAAAAATCTTGAATGTCAGGAAGGCAATTAACATATTCAAATGTTTCAATTCCAGCACAGACCAGAGAAACATCAAAATACGATAGGGACCTCTGCCATTGACTAATACACAACCTCGGCAGGACTGAGATGGTGAATTTTCTGATTCTGACTTTTTGTTGCATTGGGCTTTAATAAAAAAAAAAACATTTGAGTTTTTCCCCAAAAAGCCCGACCGAAGTTTAGTTAATAACGCCCATAGTGTCTGAATGCAATGGAAAAGACTCCTTCTGTGTAACTGTGGTTTTTTTTATGTGATTTGGGAAAGCTTCCAATCAATACATTCAATTCAAGGAGGGATCATAAAGGGGCAATATACACCTAAAAACTGCCATTAAAAATGAACACAATAAATGGGACTTGGGTTGCAATTAAATTCTACATAGTGTTTTAACAATATTCCTATTGTTTGCCATTATAAAGAACACATTTGAAAGTTGGGCTATTTTCATTCAACTTACCCTTCCTTCCTTAAAAAAAGGGCAACTTGTTTCTATCTCCCATCTATATATGAGCAAAGACACTTCTCCCTTCTCAATGCAGGAGCCTTTGAGCAACTCATTATCAGTGGATTCTCAGTGCCCCAAATTTCTACTCCATGTAATCTCCCTGATAGCAGTGCAGCATGTTAGTTTTAGGAAGATGGAAATGCGGAAGATAAATGTGGGAAATGATTTGGGTAAAATACTTGATTGTATCCTGATATACTGTATATTAAAACAAGATTTATACATTGCTTTCTATAATATGACTGGACAAATTGTGTCTGGAAAAAGCTCACCATAACACTTACATTTAAAAATGACTGGAACTATTAAGTTTTTTTTTTAAAAAAAATCAATCTTAAAAAAGGATATATTTTGTGGAATAAAGATGAACTTTTACCTTAGGCAGAAAGGTATGTATTTCTTATTGTTAATTGGAATATGAAGCACCCCAAAATGTACAGAGAAAACTCCTCCGATGATGATGTCTCCATCCTGAAAGTATTTGTATTCAAACTTAGGCTTGGCGAGGTGAATACGGCACTGTAAGTCTGACCCACTCAGCTCAGTACTGCAGGCTGGTATCCATACGGCTGACAGGTAGAACAGAACTTTCAGATAATCAGTTAAGAAACTTATCTTTAAAGACCATTCAAAATGAATCATTTTTGTCATAAACATGAACCATTGTTCACAGTATTTTAATAGTTTAATTCAAAATCTATTGCTCCTTTAATAGAGGAATTGTATCTGTGCATCAGTCTCCTTATATATATTCTCTGCCTGGTGATATTTCTCTTGTGCTCTATGTAGAACTTGCAATTAAACTATTCCTAACCTCCCCAATGTCCATTTCTACTTCCTACAAATAAACTCAGTAATTGTCTCAGAATGACATATTATTACATTTATATTTTTTGAATTGTATTTTTGACATTACCTATGAAAAAATGTATGTTTTAAATGGATGCTGAAGATTTACTTGAAAAGGAATATCATATATCAAACTCTGGAATGAAAATGATCTTATTCCTTGGATTACATTTTTAATCATGAAATGGAAGATACAGTTTATTTGGCAGCTGTTTGCAAAATATGTAATAGAATAGTAGTAATAGAAAAGATTCTCAACCAGATGTGAGGCAATATAAACATGTTAAAGGGATACTGTCATGGTAATAGAGCTGCTTCAGCAGAATTCTGCACTGAAATCCATTTCTCAAAAGAGCAAACAGATTTTTTATATTCAATTTTGAAATCTGACATGGGGCTAGACATTTTGTCAATTTCCCAGCTGCCCCCAGTCATGTGACTTGTGCTCTGATAAACTTCAATCACTCTTTACTGCTGTACTGCAAGTTGGAGTGATATCACCCCCTCCCTTTTCCCCCCAGCAGCCAAACAAAAGAACAATGGGAAGGTAACCAGATAACAGCTCCCTAACACAAGATAACAGCTGCCTGGTAGATCTCAATAGTAAAATCCAGGTCACACTGAGACACATTCAGTTACATTGAGAAGGAAAAACAGCAGCCTGCCAGAAAGCATTTCTCTCCTGAAGTGCAGGCACATGTCACATGACTTGGGGCAGCTGGGAAATTGACAAAATGTCTAGCCCCATGTCAGATTTTAAAATTAAATTTAAAAAAATCTGTTTGCTCTTTTGAGAAATCGATTTCAGTGCAGAATTCTGCTGGAACAGAACTATTAGCTGATTCATTTTGAAAAATTTTTTTTTTCCCATGACAGTATCCCTTTAAGCATATAGTGAAGAAATTAGGGATGCACTGAATCCAGGACTCGGTTCGGGATTTGGCTGGGATT
This sequence comes from Xenopus laevis, assembly GCF_017654675.1. Classification (NCBI taxonomy): domain Eukaryota; kingdom Metazoa; phylum Chordata; class Amphibia; order Anura; family Pipidae; genus Xenopus; species Xenopus laevis. Next base: position 4,154,974 of record NC_054371.1, read on the forward strand.
CTGTCTTTTTCAGCAGGATTTGGCCAAATCCTTGTGCCTGGCTGAACTGAATCTGAATCCTAATTTGCATATATAAATTAAGCTCCCCATAGACGCGACGATTCTTCTTGCCGAACGACCGATTTTAGGGAAGCGCAACCGATCCTTCTAAATTATCGTGTGGTTAGTGGGATTCGAACGATCGTACATCTTACGATTTTTCGTCCGACATCTGTCAGGAAATTGATCGGCCAGGTCAAAAAATCTTTGTGGGTCCCAGTGCAATGTATCTATGTTTGCAGGGCCAAGCAGCTCCCCTTTGTTTTCCTGCCAAATTGGTCTTTTTAGTTGATGGTAAATTTGTACGATTGTTCTGAGAAGATCGTGGTCTCACGATCAGGATCTGATCTTCTAAAAATCTCAACATTTATGGCCAGCTTTAGCGGCGGAAAGGGAACTCATGTGACTTTTCGTCAGAAAACAAAGAAGTAAAAAAATGTTTCCCCTCTTTTTCCTTTCCTGACTCTAATTTTCATAAGGAAATTAGGATTCAGATTCAGTTCGGTATTCGGTAATCTTTCACAAATGATTCGGGGATTTGGCCAAATCACAAATAGTGAAACCTTTTAGTTTTATAGAAATACCATCAAATTCAGCAGCACGGGTGTAGATTTGTTACCTTAGGAAATGTTTCAGCACCCAGTGATGTTCATGATATGACTAATACATGGACCTGCTTAAAGGACAAGGAAAGCCTAACAATAAGGGCAGTTTTTTTTGATCAAATATGGCCATATTCGATCAAAGTAAAATCGTTCGATTCGAACGATTTGAAAGAGTTTCCAAATAAAAACTTCTAAAAACGTAGCAAATGTTGCCTGTGGGTTCTAGGAGGTCCCCATAGGCTAACATACAGTAGCAATTTGGCTGGTTTAAGGTGGCGAAAATTCACTTTGAATTCACTCCGACCCTTAGTAAATGTGCCCCCAAGTGTTATTTCATTGATATGTATACCTTTTCTGATTCCAGCCTTAGCTTTAAAGGAGGAGGAAAGTGTTAACATAACTGATGCTTCAGTTACAGGCAGACCGTTTGTGGCCATTCCTTCAAATCCTCTGTGTGCGCTGCCTTTTCTAACATCTGCTGGCAACTTCAGGATAGAAGCGCACACAACATTCATGGAAACTCCCATGATTCCTCCGTTCTTAACACTGACAATGAATTCTGCGCAATACGATCTATTCAAGGCAGCGCATGCGCATTAAGCTCCACTCATGAGCGCCCTTTCTTTCCTAGAGGACGTACAATCCATCCACAAGCCTCCTTCAATTCCCCTCCCACTTCCATGTGCGCACCAATAGCAACAGTAGTAAAGGGTTGCTATGGTAACGCTTTGTAAGCTTGCCCATTATGACGTACGATCAGCTTGTTTTAAAGCTACGGCTGATCATCTTTATGAACAGTACTCCTACAATTGCTCGTCTAGAAACAGGTACTGAACATTTTCTACTAATGCCAAAACCTACTAAGCTCACAAATCGCTCTCTAAAATGAATGACTCTCCTATATTTGTTTAGGCTACTATATTTATTTAATAACATATGGCTGTTTCATGTTCGGTTTTAGCCACAAGCTCGTCTGTTTATTATTTGCATCCAATGATCCACATGAATTAATTTGTGCACGTTAATAAATGAATTAATGATGCAGTGTATAACATGATAATTCATTCATCATATAAATGGATTAATTATGTATTTTATTTAATTATTTATACTCCACTCCATCATGTAAATAATAGAAATGAATTAAACGTATGTATGACATATTTAATAAAGCTGTAGAATGAACTTTGATTAAGTAATAAATTAATTTAACAAATTAATTAATAAATAGATACATTTATTTATTTTATATAATTATTGAAAATTCATTCCATAATTTAAGTAATGTAAATGAATTAAATCTATTTACGAAATATTTAATAAAGCTGTAGAATCAACGTTGTTTCCATCAAATTTTTGATTATTATTTATTTATTTATTTTTAGTTATTTGGTCTAATGGTGTATGTGCTCATTTTTAAAATGTTAAAACGTGCTAAATAAACATTAAGGGGCCGATTCACTAACTTCGAGTGAAGGATTCGAAGGTAAAAAACTTCGAATTTCGAAGGTTTTTTTGGGCTACTTCGACCATCGAATGGGCTACTTCGACCTTCGACTACGACTTCGAATCGAAGGATTCGAAGTAAAAATCGTTCGACTATTCGACCATTCGATAGTCGAAGTACTGTCTCTTTAAAAAACAACTTCGACCCCCTAGTTCGCCATCTAAAAGCTACCGAAGTCAATGTTAGCCTATTGGGAAGGTCCCCATAGGCTTGGCTAACTTTTTTTGATCGAAGGATATTCCTTCGATCGTTGGATTAAAATCCTTCTAATCGTTTGATTCAAAGGATTTTATCGTTCGATCGAAGGAATTATCCTTCAATCGTTCGATCGAACTATCTGCGCTAAATCCTTCGACTTCGATATTCGAAGTCGAAGGATTTTAATTCCTAGTCGAATATCGAGGGTTAATTAACCCTCGATATTCGACCCTTAGTGAATCGGCCCCAAAGTGTATCCATTTAACAGTGTCTCTTATCGAATTACTGTCTGGCATTAGCATGTCTCTTGCACTCTCATGTACCTTGACTAATATATTTCTTTTTTTTTAATATGTTATGATCATATCTAAATTACATATAACTTGGTGGCTGATGAAATAATGTTACACCAAACAAATATTGTTTTATAAATTTTATTGCAATGGAAAACAATCCAGTTCATAATCCTCAGTTATTTTCTCTTACTGTTATGTACCTTGTTACATTTTGATCGTAACTATAATCACAACTATCAGTGTGGAGTTCATGTGATTTATGACAAGTCGGACTCCCCTGCATTGCGCTTTCTTCGTTTCAGCCTCAGGTGAGCGCATGAGTAAACGCACTCAATTATTTTCAATGGGGCTGTGCTCACATAGACGCACGTAAGCGCCGAACGCAGGTGGAATGCAACATACTGCGTCCTACCTGCGTTTGTCACTTACATGAGTCTTAGTAAGTACAGCCCCATTGAAAATAATTGACTGCGTATACTCCTGCGCTCCCTTGCGGCTGCACGGAAGAAAGCGCAATGCAGGGGAGTGGAGAAAAGAACGGCCATGTGTAAGAGCCCTAAAGATTTAAATGTGGGCAGTGGTGTAACTAGATATTACTGGCACCCACAGCAAATTATTTTTCAGGCCCCCAAAATGTCTAGAGATCTGTTTTACCAATATTCATTGAAGTTGTAAATGAACTAGGGCATTGTGGGGCCACTATACCTCTTGGGGATCTTTTAAGTGAAAGTGAGCTGGGCATTGCACCTGATTAAATATACAATCCCAGCATGTGGTTAGTGAGTAGGCAAACCTATATCCACATGGAAATGGAATATCGACGCTAAGGATTCACTTTTCTTAGCCCATAGGGAGAATATGGCAGTTTTACAGCTGGAGATTATCCCCAATTTAATAAGATGTTATTACCAGAGGTGCATTAATAGCTCAATACAAAACTATATTTGCAAAAATAAAACATGTACCGGTATGGTATCCATTATCCGGAAACCCGTTATACAGAAAGCTCAGAATAACGGAAAGGCCCATTTTATCCTTTTTCTCTGTATTGATACACATTTAGCTTGTACAGGTATGGGACCTATTATTCAGAATGCTTGGGACCTGAGGCTTTTCAAAAATCTCTGTAATTTTAAAAATGTAAAATTTGTATCTTTCAGACACACATACAAACATGCCTATTGTATTGTACGCGGTTGTCAATGTACAGGACAAAAAGATAAATTCCCAAATGTCACACTTCATACCTTTCCAAACCTTTCCAAATTAATGGAATATACAATTGGTTAAGACAAAAGGCACAGTATGGAGATTATTTGGATGCAGAGGCGGCCAAAATCTTTCAAGCATCGAAAACTGGACAATATAGAATGTGTTCCCTGCACTTCAGTGATGATTCTTTTATCATGCACGGATACGATTTTTGAACATCACTAACTCCAATTGAAGCAGCACCTTTCCAAAGCCAAAAAAGAAGGGTAGACGATGAAGTCCCTTCAAGCTCTCACACATTAGTCTGTGTTGTAAGAAATCTGATAACAATTGGAACCCAAACAGATAACAACATTTTGGTTGATGCAAATACTACTACAGGTGATACACTTTTTGGAATTGGGTTCTGATAACCCAATGGAAACTTTTGACATAGGATTACAAACAGGAGATGATTCAGTGCCTGCGGAACCTTGGCGAATAAAAGCAGACCATTCATATCCTGTTTCATTTTCTACACCTATAAAAGTAACACAACCTGTTGTTACTACTAGATCGATATCAGGTGAACAGAATCTCATTGATTGTACTGTTTGTGAAGATCCTAATTTATGTGTAGATCTTGATAGCTCCATCAGTACTATACAAGTCTTTGACACAAGTATTGAAGAAGAAAAGGAAACTTCAATTTATGAACCAGAGGAAAGTGTCACCTTTACAGAGGACGAAGCAACATTTTGAAGAATCTCTTGACCAGCTGTTTTATCTACTCAAATGTCAACATAGTGGTGATTTACAATGCCATGCTCCAATATATGGAAGTATGGTTGAGGTACAGTTAACCAGTCTTTCTGGACATCAATCTTTCGTTTGGAATTCACAACCTATGGCAGGTCAGATATCAATTGGGAATGTATCACTGGCATGTGCTATTTTACTCAGCGGTTCTTCGTTTACCAAAGTAAAAGAAATGTTTCAGCTTATGTCCATTCCATTTTTTTCACATACAACATACTATACCTATCAAAAATGATACGTTTTTCCTGCTATAGAGTTGTCGTGGATCAACGAACAGGAATCTTTGAAAGAAGACATGATAGATAACGCTGTTGTCTTGGCCGGTGGCGGACAATTTGACAGTCCGGGACATTGTGCAAAATACAATGACAAGAAAATTGCCGATTTCACTATAGAGCAAGTTGGACCAGGTAAAAATGCTGGAGAAATGGAAAAAATTGAAATTTGAAAAAAGTCTTGACAAACTGCAAAACAAAGGAGTAAACATAACAATTTTGGCAACAGATCATTATCCTAGCATTAGAAAATTTTGTGCTGACTAAAACAGACACCATTAATCACCGCTGCAAGCAAAAAAAAAAATGTAAAGATATAGATCAATGGATCGGACCAATAGCAAATCACTTGTGGTGGTGTTCACAAACATGTGATCAGAATGTGGAGAATTTGTTAGATAAACAGAAGTCATTGTTGTATCACATTGCAAATAAACACACATTCAAAAATTACAAAAAATGCACAAAAGATAAACTGCAGCACAAAAGAAAGAAAAAAAATGGATAACTCCCTCTCATCCGGCTTACAGCACTTTAGTTGTTATTCTGACCAACAAATTGCTCATCAAAGACATTTCCAAAACTGAGAAATTCTGCCACACGGGAGACCAAGAGAACTTCCACAGTAAGGTATTAAAGTACCGGCCAAAAAGAATTGCATTTAAAATGGACTCAATGCATGCGCGGACCATGTTCGCAGTGCTCTCACATAACAAAAATGTGAGTCGACAACAGGCTACTATTTGTTGTTCCAAAAAATCATAATTACCGGTTGGGGAAAAGAGATTTACAATAGTTTTTCCTAAACAAAAAAAGGAATGGGTTGCAAAACCTATAATTGATGAAGTCTCTGATTCACATCTAAGCGGCATACTTACCGATGCTGTAAAAATATTGAAAGGCGATATTGTTCATCGTTGGGATTACCAAAAAACATTGCTTCTAAAATAAGACCTGAGAAATCTGTTGCAATAGCCTAGCGTTACTCAAGATTTGGAAGATAAGACTATGCTTCTATAAAAACATTTTTTTCTAAAACATTTTTTGCTAAAACACTGAATATGTTCTTTTGAGTGGTTTTCTTGTAATTAAAAATATTAGATACAAAAGGTGAATTTTTTTACTCACCAAAAAATATATTCATTACTTATTTTTAAATTACTGGTTGGGGATCACTGCCCTAGACCATCACAGTGGTGGGGTTGGAATTCTTCTCTCCTCAAATGAAGGTTTCAAACTCTAACCACACCAACTTCTCATTCCTTCAATTCTTTTGAAGTCCACAGCATATACTTACAGTATTTTGGTCTATCTCGATTGATGTCTGTCCTGCCATGCTTTAAACCTCATTGACTCTGCCTATCCTCTATATGACTATCACTTACTTTCATTACAGATAGAAATCTTAACACATTTGACCTACAACACCTATCAACAGTAGCAGCACATTAGATCTCTCATATTAACAAACTCTCCTGTCAAAATATGGCAGCTGCTGTCTTCAGTGATTTGGTCTTCAGTGAAGTCTTTCATCAGCTTTGGACACATTTGATCCTTCCACCACCGACAGTTGTCCAACTAAACTCCAACCATGTCACATTAACTTAACTCAGTTCCTCAGAAGATATTGAAGATTAGCCGAACAGTCTAGAGATGAGCAAAAAAAATTGTTTTATCAAGTTTCATCACAAATATGGTGACCATAGACTCAAAATTTGTTGTGTGTCAAAAAAATATTAGTGTTGCTTAAAAAAATAGGCAAAACTATGGAGGAGGAGTCTATGAGAGGAAAGTATAGGCAGCAATGCAATGGGCACTTGAATATCCCTCATTCATTTTGATGAATGTCAGACTATCCATGCTGCCAGTGGATAGCCGTGTCTGCTTTTCAGTGTCCACCCCACATGTGGCACTGAAGACACACTCTGAAAGGACACTGGCAGGGGGGCAAGCCAGCACCTCCAGAGCGTACTGTGTCAGTTCTGGCCACTGATCAAGCCTCAACAACCAAAAAATGCATGAGGTCATCATCAGTGTGCATGGCATCCTGCATACTGACTGACTCCATGTAGTCAGCCACCATAAGCTCCAGCTGCTTTTGGTTACTTTGGGTGCTGCCTGGGCTTGCTGCTGCCTGATGGGGCTAGAAAAAGCTCTTCCACACATCCATGAGATCTCCACCTTTGCTGCTGCTGCTGCTGCTGCTAGGTCCCTGTCTCTGCTAGATGTGTTGAGTAGTGGAGGCCTGAGAAGTTTCAGCCTGGGGGAAGGCCTCCACCAGTTTTGAGCACAGAGCCCTCTTCAACTGACCCACCCTCCTCTCTCTATCTGGCTAGGTAAAAGGAACTCCCCCACCTTGCCCTTGTACCGTGGGTCAAGTAAAGTGACCATCCAATAATCATCCTGGTCTTTGATAGTACAGATCTGGGGATCACTCCAGAGGCATGTCTGCATATGTGCACACATGTAGAAGATGTGCCCCTAACCAACTTCTTCTGCACTGCCCTCAAGATGCTGCAGGTCATCTTCCTCCTCCACCTGCTCTGTGACCTCCCAGCAACGCACAATAGATGGAGTGGTTGGGTGGAGTGTGCCCTGCTCCCCATGTTGTGCAGGCACCCAGTCTTCCTGTCCCTCATCCTCCTCATTGGGCAAAACTTCCTCCTGCCTCCCATCCCCTTCTGCCTGCCTATGGGTTCTACTCTTCTCCTCCTCCTCCTCAGGCAGGTCGCCCTCCTCTAGCAGGATGCACCCTTAATACCCCCGGCACTGTTCTCCGGCAGGTAATTTTTGACCTCCCAGCAATTACTATATTGCCCAGACTGGGCATGGCACGTGGGCTGGGCTGTTGTGGGGTTGGATGCCCACAGCCATCACCATGGCCTCTTTCTCTCCCTAGCCCACCATTGCTCCCACCACCACCCAAACCTCCCACCCCTCCCTTCCTCCCTCTCCCACGGTCCGTTATACTGGGCACACCTAAACTAAAGAAAAATAAATAAGGGGGGCTTGGGATATTTGGAGGAAGGAAAGTAGAAAAAAAATAAAACCCTAAACTATAACCCCCTCAGCAGAAGTGTGAACCCACAAGGAATACACACACAAAGATAGTTAGCCCTAACAAGGGCTATTGGGTGGTGAGCAGGCAAGCAGAAGAGGGAAACCAGTAAACTGAAATCCACAACTTCCACTTACATTGACTCAGATAGAAAAAAAGCTCTCTACACAAACTCCACTAGCTAATAAAACACAAATTCTCTCTATCTCCTGCTCTCTCTAACCTCTACCAAAAACACACAACATGAGTAATGGCCATCTCTACACCTTCTTATATAGACAGTGGGAGGGCTTACATCTTATTGGCTGCTATGGCTGAGGTCCGGTTTGTAGTGCATCGTTTTTCTGGTGTAGTTGTGTACTTAGCAGACATCTTAATCTTCTCCAAAGATTTGGAAAGTCACCGAACCTGGGTGAAAGAAGTACTCTCTCATCTGAGGAAATACTCCCTTTTTCCAAAATTCCCTTTTTGGGTTATATTATTTCTCAAGGGGGATTCGAAATGGATCCATATAAAGCCATGGAAATCCAGGACTGGACTCTTCTCACAAGTACCAAGGCCATACAAAGATTTGTCTGCTGCACTAACTATTACTGACAATTCAACTAGGGGTTCTCTTCCTGTATCGCTCCTATCCTGACCCTCATCCGTAAGGGAGGAAAACCTAATGCTTGGTCCCCTCAGGCTGTGGAGGCCTTCCAGTCCCTGAAGGAATCATTTTCCTCTTCTCCTGTCCTCCAACATCCTGATCTTCTGCAACCCTTCTTCATTGAAGTATATGCTTCAGGGCTGGTGATATTCTCTCTCAGAGAAAAATCGTAAATTGGAAACTACACCCATGTGCATATTTTTCTAAGAAATTCTCTCCTGCCAAACAAAAATAGAATGTTTAGATTCATGAGCTTCTGGCAGTAAAACTTGCACTCCAGGAGTGGTCACATTTTTTAGAAGGCGCACCCCATCTCATTACCATTAATACGTATCACAAAAACATGAAATCCAGATTCTCAAAAGACTGAATCCTCATCAACTGCGATGAGCACTCTTCTTCTTACGATTCAATTTCATTATAACATTTTGCCCTGGCTCCAGAAATGGGAAGGCAGATGCCCTATCCAGAAGCATTATTCCTTAGAGTCACCTCAGTGAAGATCGAGAACCAATTGTTCCTCCCGCTGAAATCATTGCTTCTTTGTTTCCTCAATTGGCCAGCCAGATCGGTCCAGTCCTCTGCTCCTGCTAATACCCCCAGTGGAATGGTAAATGTGCCATCTGAGCTTCACCTTCCCATCCTCCAGAAAAGTTACTGTTCCAAGTAGGCTGGGCATCCCAGTACCAAGAAAACCTTAGAGCTTGTTAGTCGGCTCGTCTGGTGGTCAACTATTCGGAAGGATGTTAAAGACTTGGTGGTGTTATTTATGCCTCTTCTAAACCTAGTCATTCTCTTCCATGTGGTCTATTGCAATCTCTACCAATTCCTTCCTGTCCTTGGACTCACTAGCTATGGATGTTACTATTGAACTGCCACCTTTCAAGGGAAACACAGTTATATGGGTAGTTATTGCCCGCTTCAGTAAGATGGCACACTTTATCCCTCTTCAAAAACTTCCCTCTGCAGTAGAGCTCTCTCAGTTGTTTATTCAATATGTCTTCTGACTTCATGGCTTTCTGGTGGAGATTGTATCAGACAGAGGTTCTCAGTTTGAGTTCAAGTTCTGGCGGTCCTTGTGTAAAGATCTGGGTATTGCTCTCCAATTCTCCTCTGCCTATCACCCTCAAACCAATGGGGCAGCTAAGAGAGTAAACCAAGCACTGGAGAAGTTTCTGAGAAGTTATGCATCTCTCTGTCAGGACTATTGGTACAATCTACTCCCCTGTGTGGAATGTGCTCATAACACTTGTCATGCTTCCTCTGGTAGGTCACCCTTCCTGACAGTATATGAACAACATCTGCAAGCCTTCCCTCAAGACTTCCTCTTGCCGGCTGTCCCAACAGCCGATGATCATATGGCCTCCATTTGGCCTGCTACCAAAGCAAATTTGGAAAAGAGTGCTTTGTCACACAAGGATTATGCTGATTGTAGACAGAAATCTTCTGACATATATAAAGTAGGGACAAAGTGTGGCTTTCAACAAGAAACATCCATCTTAAAGTTCCCTCCCCCAAGGTGGGTCCAAAATGTGTTGGCCCTTTTTCCATTGTGGAGATTGTTAATCCTGTGGTTGTCAGACTCCATCTTCCCCCTGAGATACAAATCCCTATAGTCTTCCATGTGCCTCTGGTGAAACCAGCGACCGCTAATCAATTCTCATTTGAACAATCTCCTTCTTCTTCTGTCACCATGGATGGTCAACAGGAATACAAAGTGGAAAAAACTTTGGACTTGGAGATTGTCCAGAGGTTCCTTACAATTCCTGATCCATTGGAAAAGTTTTGGTCCAGAAGAGTTTTCCTGGGTAAAACATTCTGATGTCTACGCTCTTTGGTTGGTGCGAGACATAGTGGTACAGTGCCCCCCCCCTGTGGGAGGGGATACTGTCAGGAACACCCAATGGTGCTACCGTCCTATTTGGTGCATGTTCAAGATGGCGGAGCCCATAGCTACCACTTGGATAGCGGTGCCAGTGCTCTGATGCTGGTGTGCAGATGTATGATATCATGACACCACATTTGCCGCCAAAACAGAAAAGGATGCCAATGGCATTCTTGGGTGTTCATAATTCTATTAAATTGATTACTGGACTTTTTACCCTTGCTTGAACCTTTGACTATTGAAATACTGCCTGAATCCTGATTACACTTGTTCCTGCTCCCTTTGGTTACCGTGAACTTAACCCTAGAGCTTCATCCTTGGTCCGGACTTCTCCGGACTTGGAGACGCAATGCTCCTAACAGAAAGACCCTAAATTATTATTAGCACTATATTAAAACCCAACAGCTAAAATTTTTGTCAAAAGGAACTTTATCACTACTAGTTGCAATAAAAAAAATTGATAGGGTTTTTACCATTGATATTTAAATGGAGACTTTAGTGGAAAAAAGGGGATGCAAGTTTTTCTGACAGTTACTAGCAAAAACCTCTTGAGGTCTGAATGGCTAAAACACATCAAATAGGATCAGTGCAGCTCCCATTGACTTCCATAGGACCTTGATTGCATTTACTTGCCAAAGCTTAGTATATAGAGTTTTTCATTGTTTTTAAGCTTATCCTTGATTTTAAGAGTTTTACAGAAATAAAATAAAGTCACAAATTTTTAAAGAAAATTTTTGGAGACATTCGTAAAAAAAAAAAAAATAGAAATATTTGAAAGTTAGTAAACAGACCCCTAAGATTATACATAATTAAGAAGATAATTTTGCAGATGATTTGATTTTTTTGGTCATGCAAGTATTTTACATGAATGGGGCTTGATGCACAACTGGTTCTAAAATTATGCTTAATGCCTTTTTTATATGTGGGAGTTGAAGACTCTTGACTGAGTGGTTGCTTAGATTGTTCCCTTATTCCCTGAGTGGGCACTTTATAGGGGACAATGGATAGATCAATAGCATCATATCACACTGCTAAATAAGGTAGCAATAATAATGAATAGAAATGGGTTCTGAGCGGCAAATGGATGGAAGTAAAAGTCAAATCACTGATACATAAGTAAGACTTGCATGGACTTTATAGAGCAGATCCACATTATCTGTATCTTTCATTTTTTTGACAAAAAATATAATGCAATATATAAGATTTATTTTCCTATATCATGTATTATGTTAACATTATAAATTACTTAGCACTAGATGTGTTTATAAGTTAAGAATAAATTCATGTAATAAAAGACTATTTCAGACATTGATGTTTATGATAGCTAGAGAGTCAGGAAATAAAATTCAAGGAAAATAATTGTAATTATATTTTATAATAAGACAATTACAGAGTTTATTTGTAGGTAACAAAAAAGAAAATGGGGGGGGGGTAGGAATTGGTTCCTTGCAGGTTCCACATAGAGCAGACTAGAAATATCACCAGGCAGAGAATATAAAAAAAGCAACTGATACACAGATACATTTCCTGATACATCAGAAGAGCAAGAGGTGTCTCTGTACTTGAGAACAAATTTTCTGATTGTGTCTCTGTACAAAAGAAATGATAAGCGTTTCGCGGTCTCTAACTGGAGACCTTTCTTTGGATCAGCTGAGAGTAATACTCAGCCTGGCAGCCATATGGATATCAACCTGCAGTACTGAGTTCAGTGGGTCAGACTTACAGTGCAGTATTCACCTCACCAAGCCTAAGTATGAATACAAATACTTTCAGGATGGAGACATCATCATCGGAGGAATGTTTTCTGTACACACTGGGTTGTATTATATACCAGATATCACTAGAAAATATATTCCTCTCTGTATAAGGTAAGAGGTCAACTGTTTTCCACAAAATATATTCTATATATATATATATATATATATATATATATATATATATATATTTATATATATATACTGTATATGTTTATTAAATTAATATATTGCATTGTTTTATTTAGAGTAGTGTTAGTACATATCTCTGTCATTGAAAACTCCTTGAAAAGCACTGCAGGGCAAAATCAAGTACCCCTCAATCAATTACATGGATTTAGACTTTCCTTTTCCTTTAAAGATTTGGCATGGTCACCAAACAAGTTGATCTTTGCCCAATATGGACACCAATAGTCAAGGCTAAATACAGCTAGTCTGCTCATTGGCCCAGGTACCTACCAGGCAAGAACTGCTTTAACATGCCAATATCGTCCTCAACTCATTTTTTATACTAACATGAAGGCCTATTTATTTAGGGTCTAATTTTTAATGGTATTAGAGCTTTTTGAAACTACAAATAAACTCTATCCCCTATAAGTAATAAAAGGTACAACGTTTGCCTAGAAGCACTAGCCCATAGCAACCAATAAGATGTTTGTCTATTCACAGAATTCTACTAAATTTTACCTGTTGATTGGTTGCTATGGGTTACTGCTCCTGAGCATAAATATAGAAGAGCAGAGACAGGCACTCCCAGGTTAACTGCAAAAGTTTTAATCCCATAACATGTTTCGGGCAAAGCCCTTTTCACTACATAACTCCAAATTTCTCTAAATAACGAATGCCATGAAAGTTATTGAAATATCCATATGAATGAAAAAAAAAATTATGAACGATGAACTAAAAAATCTGAATGCCTCCAAAACCTCTACAAAGTTGAGCGTTTAGAAATAATTACTAGTGAAAAAACCTCTAAAAATTTGAATGGATATAAAAAGGTCCAATAGGATCCAATTGAGTTCTATGGGACCTCAACTGCATTAACGTAGCAAAGTTTTGTATTATTCTTCAAGCTTTTCACACTTAGGGGCAGATTTATTGAGATTTGAATAGTAAATTTGAATTCAAACTTTCAAATTATTTTTGCTGTCAAAATAATTCCATTTTAATCCCCAGTTCGAATGTAAATTTGAATTTATCACACCTTGACCATGGAACAGTTTTAATTAGAATATTCACCATCTTATTCATTTACAAGTCATTGGCAGAGGTCCGATGACCCATTTGAAGATGTTAATAGGCTTCCTGACATTGAATTTTTTTTGGAGGAAAATTCAATTTGAATTTCCTTCGTATTGGAACTGAACATGAATCAAATTTTAGACTATCATTTTTTTTCATAAATAACCTCCTAATCGAATTGTCAATTCATTAGGATTTAGTAAAAATAAATTCACATTCCTTCAAATTTCAACCATTGATAAATCTGCCCAGTAATAAATTTAGAGAAAAATACAATGTGTGGAGATAATATTAGTAAATCAGCACCTTAGATTTTTGTTAATTTTACGGAATAGAATAATGAAACAGAAAACTTCATTTTGTTTTGCCAGAAAAAATGTTGCCTGTACATGCTACCTGCCCAAATAATAGAAATGAATGATTTAGGCTTCCCATATACCTCTTCTTGAATTATTCAATAACCTTAATTTTACATTTTTAATACCTGTACCTTTTTCTATATGTATATTAATAGTATATTGAAATTGTATTAAAAATCAGCTTATCTATACATGCCTGAAGATCCGATAAAGGGCTTTTTTATATTTTTAATGAATCTTGGCAAAGATCTGCACTTGTTTTGTTCTGGTTGCAAAGACTTCCCACTGGCACCCCTTCATTTCAAGTAAAATTAACCACTAGTGATGGGCGAATTTATTCGCCAGGCGCGAATTTGCGGCGAATTTCCGCGATTCGCGCCGAGCGAATAAATTCGCGAAATGGCCGTGAAAATTCGCGGTAAAAATTTGCCGAATTTGCGCGATTCGCGCCGAGCGAATAAATTTGCGAAACGCCCGCGAAAATTCGCGGTAAAAATTCGCCGGCGTCAAATTTTTTTCGAAAAACGGGCGCCGGCGTCGAAAAAAACGGGCGCCGGCGTCAAAAACGAGACGCCGGCGCCGCTTCGAAATTCGCGAATTTTTCGGCGAAGCGAAACGGCGCAAATTCGCCCATCACTATTAATCACCTATAGAAAGTATAAGTGTAAAACTCAGGAGCTCTGTTACAAAAGCTGCATGTTTATTTAATTTAAACCCATGAGTGTTACTGGCATCATTTACAGATTTTTAAGAACATTTATGTAAGAAGGAAATATAATTCTTTCACTTCTAAATAAACCAGATATGCACATTGATCCACACTTAGCCAGTCTCCGTGTCCTGTGTACTTAACATATGGGTCACCAATTTTCTACTTTTTTCTTCCATAGAGCATTTGAATTTGTTTTTGGAGGTACTCGGTTACAGAATATTTGTAGAATCCCCCTTTAATTTAAATCATTTTTTATTTATTTTATATATTTATAAAATAGTTTAATAAGCAATGCAAATTAATCAACAAATGAGTTCCATGAGGAATTCTAAATGTACAAACTGATTTTTATTATTAAGCTTGTGGGTGTCTTCAATAGATTAAATGACATTACTAGTCACTAGTTTCTAGGTCAGTGTTGGGTATTTCAGTTAATCAGTAGATCATTTGTCACAATTTGGAAATTCTTTCTACATAATTCCACATTAACAAACACAATATTTTTCCAGTCCCAGTTCTAATTACTACCAGGACATCATTTCCTTGTTGTTGGCCATTGATGATATCAACAAGAACCCTGATCTGCTGCCCAACATCACTGTGGGATATCAAGTATATGATTCATGTATGGAGCCAAGTCTTGCTATAGGTAATATACTGCAGATATTATCAGGTCCAGGGGAAATGGTTCCTAATTACTCCTGTGGAGACTATGGAAAAGTTGCTGCTTTTATTGCAGATCGGTCACTTGTTACAACCTTGCCTATAGCACAATTTCTGAGCTCATATGGATACTCACAGGTAAGTTAATATTTATAATTACATGTACTCCAGTATTTTCCCTATAAGGCTTATGTCTTAGGGGGTTATAATTTTAGAGTGTTGTGAGCTTTTTTAGACCTCCCAAATGAACTCACAATTCGAATGGTTCAAGAAAAAACTTGAATATAAAAAACTCAAATCAGTGTAGCTGGTGTAACAAACTTTAATACTCAAATTGATTGAATTTTTGGTGAAAAAAACCCTCAAATCATTCTAATTGATCGAGTTTTTGAGTGAAACCCAAAGAAAAATACTTGAACATCATGACTTCACTTCACTTCAAAGTTCAGTATGGATTATATAAAGTATGGGTTGAATTTAATGACATTTGTTAAGGCCTTTTAACTACAACAAAATGAGTGTTGCTTTCAGAAAGACTAGTTATTATTGTTTTAAGTTGTTTAAGGGCTGCCTGACATGTAAGGAAACTAGT
The DNA here is from genome assembly GCF_017654675.1 of Xenopus laevis. NCBI lineage: Eukaryota > Metazoa > Chordata > Amphibia > Anura > Pipidae > Xenopus > Xenopus laevis. The sequence goes on from NC_054371.1 coordinate 4,170,818, forward strand.
GTAACCCACACAGATTCGGGGTTGCTACCCACCAAGGCACCATACTGGCCCATCATTATCCACAATAGATTAAGGGCATTAGGTTTTTTTTTTTCCTTTGTTTTACAATTATGTACTTATTTTATTTCTGTAACATTTAAAAGCCATGTTCCTATGTTTCAGATCAGTTATGGGGCCACAGACCCAGTGCTGAATGACAGAACACTATATCCATACCATTTTAGTACAGGACTAAATGATGATGTTCAGCACATTGCTATAGCAGAACTGGTGGAACGTCTGGGTTGGACCTGGGTGATCATTCTGGCACCTGGTGATGACCATGGAGAGAGTGAGAGTAAGAACCTCAGGAATGAGATCAATAAACATGGAGTATGTGTTGACTTCATTGGGACTCTAACAGAAGATACAAACACAAATAGAAGAACATTAGAAAAGATACAAAAATCTACTGCAGAGGTTGTTGTCTTGTGTGGGGGGCTTTTTCATACTCTATCTTTAATTTCCCTTGTAGAGACAATGATAAAAGACAAGACCTTGGTCATTCCACAAACGTGGCTTCATTTGTATTCCAACATGTTATTTAATGGCAGTCTCCTTTTCTATAATAAAAACATCCTGTGTTATAAGAGAAGTAAACACAAACCATCTGAATTGGCTCTTAAAGAAGACATTTTATATAAAGACCTTACATTTTATATGCACAAATGTTTGACACTTGATAAAGAGAAGGATCATTTATTTCAACAGGTGTATGGAATCGTTTTTTATAATTGTTCCAGCTTAGAAATATCAGCTTTGCCACTAACTCCTAATTACCAAGTGTACAGAGCAGCAACTGGATTGGCACATGCAGAACATCTCATGCTCTCCTCATCTGGAAAATCCCATCATAAAGATATCCACAAATACATTCACAGAAAACAGGTAACAAATATGATTCATCAAAAGCAGAAACATATTTCTATTACATTTTCTAGAAATAGTGGTAACAAGGTAAATCTATAGCAGTGATTATTTCGCATGTGTGATTTTTTTTTTTGGTAGATTTACTATATCTAGGATTCAATTTTAGATTTGCTAAGACACCAGAATTTTTCCTCTTCCACTTCCACCAATTGAAATATACATATTAAGACATCTTCCATTTTGAAAATGAGAACTATGGTACCAGTTTCATTTGATTTGATTTGAATTTGGGTTTCATATTAGCCAACTTTTTTACAGGACATTGGTACTCATGCCTGGGGCTCATGGGGTGTTTTGACCACCACTGTGTTTTAGCCAATAACAACCTTTTCCAGAGAAAACAACCCCAACCTTGTCAGTCTCACCTCATAATTTAACTCTTCCCTCCCTCTAACCAGTTTAGCTGCACTTAGTCTCTGCACTCTCTCCAGCTCATTTATATCCCTCTTAAGGACTCTTAAGTCCAAAACTGCCCCCATACTCCAGATGAGGCCTCACCAGGGACCTATAAAGAGACACAATTATGTTTCATCCCTTGAGTTAATGCCCTTTTTTATACAAGAACTTTATTTGCTTTAGTAGCCACAGAATGACACTGCCCAGAATTAGACAATGTGTTATCTACAAAAACCCCTATGGGCAGATTCATTAACCAGCGACAATTTGTCAGTGTTCACTTCGTACTCATCGCAACATTTCTCTAGGTGTAAATGCACTCAGACAATTCCAATTTCGTCCTGGGCTCCAAATGTTGGCGACTTTTCGCTAGCAGTATTTCGGTAATGCAAGCATTTCAAAGCATAGATGCGCTATCTCTCATTATTGCCTAAAAACTGCAAAATTTGCTAGTGCTCTTGCACTCAGGTTAATTTGCATATGGCAGGAAATTAAGAGCTGTATGGACATCTTTATTGTCAATGTTGGTTCATATACTTAACATTTCCACTGTTAAACCACACGTCCAGGGAACCTTAATAAAACAATACAGTTGTTATAATGCCCTAGACATGAGCCCATTGTAAAATGAATGCTCCATATGTCGGAAAATGTATGTGAAAACTGGTTACAAAAGAAATATTTTGAGGACTTTTGCAGCCTATCACTCTGAAAAAAGGAAAAGTCAACAGTGTTTTTTGAACTTTGAAGCATTTTCAGCTCACAGAATATGTAAGTAACAGAAGATTGTGGAAGATCTAGCTGCTCTATTGCATTTTGACTGGTCTGAGCTGGCGAAAGGCAACTCTGGAGAAAGAACCATCACTAGTTCTGATTTCTAAAAACACACTATTTCAGATGTTCAAAACAAAATGGCATTGAAAGAGTGTCCATGGCTTTGAATAGCAGGAATGAGTTAAACACTACAAAGAATGTTGGTTAATGATTGACCAAGTTATAAAACCCCACACCAGAACCAGTTAAAGTTTTGCTAACATGGAATATCCAGGGCATAATCCTAATTGTCAGTTTCCCCTGTGCCTTTTTTGTTGGCTGTATTTTACAGCATCAATTTCAGTGGGAAGAGGAGCAGGGACAGGAGAAGCAGCAGGAACCAACTGTTCCACCTGTGCCTCCATTGACCCCTTCTAGGATCAGACAAACTTGTTGATTGTGGAGAGCTGTAACCTCCCTTCATGATCTGTCTAATGATGAGGTTGTAAGGGTGTACCGCCTTAGCTGTGACTCCATCCTCCAGGTCTATGGTCTGGTTAGTAAGGACTTGGAGGATGTGAAAAGAGAAAATTATTACATAATTACCGTGATTTTCTGTTCCTGGCCACTAACCATGTTAGCTACACCTGGGTAAGCTCCTCCCCATGCTCCATACAGAAGGATCCACCCCAATAGACTTTAAATAGCCCCACAGCCCAGTACCTGGTGTCAAGGAGCAAGCTGTCCTATTACATAGTAACATAGTAAGTAAGGTTGAAAAAAAGACACATGTCCATCAAGTTCAACCTTTTTTTTTTTTAACTACCTATCTGCCAGTTGATCCAGAGGAAGGCAAAAAACCCATCTGAAGACTCACAAATTTGCCTCAGAGGGGGAAAAATTCCTTCCTGACTCCAAAATGGCAATCGGACTAGTCCCTGGATCAACTTGGACTATGAGCTATTTCCCATAACTCTGTATTCCCTCACTTGCTAAAAAGCTATCCAACCCCTTCTTAAAGCTATCTAATGTATCAGCCTGTACAACTGATTCAGGGAGAGAATTCCACATCTTCACAGCTCTCACTGTAACAAACCCCTTCCCAATATTTAGGTGGAACCTCTTTTCTTCTAATCGGAATGGGTGACCTTGTGTCAGCTGGAAAGACCTACTGGTAAATAAAGCATTAGAGAGATTATTATATGATCCCCTTATATATTTATATATAGTCATCATATCACCCCTTAAGCGCCTCTTCTCCAGCGTGAACATCCCCAATTTGGCCAGTCTTTCCTCATAGCTAAGATTTTCAATACCTTTTACCAGCTTAGTTGCCCTTCTCTGTACCCTCTCTAATTCAATAGTGTCCTGTTTGAGTGATGGAGACCAAAACTGTACAGCATATTCTAGATGGGGCCTTACAAGTGCTCTATACAGTGGAAGAATGACCCCCCTCCTCCTGTGACTCTATGCCCCTTTTAATACAACTCAAGAGCTTATTTGCCCTTGATGCTGCTGACTGGCATTGCTTGCTACAGACAAGTTTATTATCTACAAGGACTCCAAGCTCCGTCTCCATTATGGATTTGCCTAGTGCAGTCCCATTAAGGGTATAAGTGGATATTTTTACATCCCAGGTGCATGACTTTACATTTATCAACATTGAATCTCATTTGCCACTTAGCTGCCATATTGCCAGTTTGTCAAGATCATGTTGCAAGTGCCACATCCTGGATGGAATTAATTAACCACTAAGGGATGGGGTGAGCAAACTTGCTGACATGATTAGTGGTCAGGAAAGGAAAATCACGGTAAGTATTTAGTCATTTTGCCTTTTACCCTTGCCACACCATGTCAGCTACACCTGGGAAGAACAACAGTGATTGCATTGATTTATTTCTGGATAGAAAAAGATTGCAGAACATTTCTTCCAAATTGGTATCTTTATCACCTTGTAGTGGGATATGAATGTATGTGGAGACCAAGAAGCTGCCCTACAGAACACCTCCATTGTGTGCCCATCTTTACTGCCCATGAAGTCGAGATGCCTCTTCTAGAGTGAGCCCTTATTTTTTGAGATTCTGGTTTGTTCCTAAGGGAGTAGGTCTTCTTGATGATGATTGTTATCCATTTGGATAAAGTACTTTTGGATGCTGCTAATCCCTTCCTTTTCCCTCCTGGGATCATGAATAATCTATCCGATCTTTTGTCCTTGAGACATATTCCTTTAGACACCTAACCCCATCCAGATTGTTAAGCCTGGAGTCGTCATTGTCAAGTCAGAAAGATTCAATTCATAAAATTCTCATGAAATGTGGAAATAACTTTTGGTTTGAAGTCTGGTAAGAATCTGATGACCTCTCTATCCTTGCATTTCCTGGGCACAGGCTCTTTCCAACAGGTCTCCTCATGCCTTCTCACATTTAGAATACCAAACCAAGTGCTGATGCTGATCTACTGCACTTACAAAGGCTCATTTTCTTTCCCTCAACCAAGAAGAGTAAAACAAGATATTTACTCAAGTTTTTACTCAACTGGCCAAAATGCCTGGGTGCCATTGACTGCATATTCCGCTCATACGAACAGAAAGCACTCCCATTCCATCAACGTCCAGAAGGTATGCGATTCCCACCTGCAGATTATGCAGCTGCTTTCTCAACACTTCACTGAAAGGGAAATACCAGAGGGCTGGCTGGTGGGTAATTACATTATCCATTTCTTAACATCAACTTAACATCAACTTTAAATCTTCTTTAAATTAGAATTTCTTAATAATAACCCTATTCACATTCTTCCCCAGCCTAGTTTCCCTTGTTTTTATTTGAAAACATTACTGACGATTTTCTATATGAGTATGATTTGTCAAACCTCTCATTGCCAAACTGACTGTGGCCTAATTGACTACTCATACCTGATCTTGTTAATAAGGCCTGACTTGGTTGAATGGGAGGGGTTGCTGCCTAGGAATCTCTCACTGCATGTATATCACTGACTTGCTCATTAACGTGAGGAGCTGCTCCCCCTTTTGTCTAGGAGACACAGGATATGGGGTCCTGCTGATAACGCCTGTTCATTTTCCCTAGACATCTGCCAAGCATAGGTACAACACCTCCCATTGGAAGATGCACAATGTCATCAAGTGCCTCTTTGGGGTGCTCAAGTCACTCTTCCAATGCTTTTCAATCACTGGGAGAGCTGTACTTTATACCCCTTTTAGATTTCAGAGATAATCATCAGCATACTGCCATGCTGCATAATGTGGCAATTGGATTACCAGCAGACATTGATGATGATCTGGAACCTGAGGTTGAGGGGTGCATTGGCAAGCGGTGGAATAACAAAGTACAGGGGAGTGAGTGCCTGATTGGCTCATCGTTTCACACTTTAGTTGTAAATTGAACATATCAATGGCTTGATCCTTAACCTCATTACTGGGTTGAACTTCCGCTTGAAAGTCAATGAAACAGAAGCCAAGAAATGTTTCTAAGACAAAGATATTTGTTCAGCTACTTTGTGTTTTGGGATTAAATCCTGGCACTGTATGAAAATAACACTAACTTGTCCAAGTGCACTAAGAACTCTCATAGCTGCTCGGCCTTCATATGTAGTAATGTCAGAGGACTTACTGTATAGGAATTTTGTAGGAAAGATGTTTGTGACACACAATCAGAAAGGCCGTTACTGTGTTTAAATGATTTTATTTCTGCCAGCCATCTTTTAACCCTTTGCAAGCCTTATGTAACCCGCCCCGCCGGTTGCTCGTCCCTGCTTACCTCTAGACATGCTGACTGGTGGGTTTAGGCTGTGGCGCGTTCCTCCAAGCGCAGAGGTGCTCAATGATTACGTGCTGTGAGAGGGTGTCTTTGGCGCATGCTTGCCCAGTGAATTCTTGCTCAGTGCATCCTCATTTGACGGATGCGCGTCATTAAACAGGCGCCTGCATCCAAATTGGATGCTGATTGTTAAAGTATCCCCACCATTGGTCCTCCTTGCTGTCTATCATTTTCCCTCTGCTCCCACTAGTCCTTCTAACTTTAAATAGTTGCTTCCTGCTCTCTCTTTTGCCAAAGCTGGCTTCTGTTTACGCAGTTCCTACTCAAGCTTATACGTATTGTAATCCTGGTTTTCGACTCCTACCTGCCTTTGACTCCGATTCTGATCTATCCTTCTCATGTTCGCTAATTCCGGTTTTGACTCCTTCCTATCGACGTTGATCCTTGCCTCCTGTCCCGAACCTTGCCTGGCCTGACTTTGCTTTAAGCTTCTTCTCTGTCTGTACTATTGGTACCGCTGACGTGTTCAAATTCCATGACTGATTCTGCAGCAAAAAGTCTAGGACCCCAAAAGGGCATCGGTGAATACCAGTGTCATCAGGGGTGACCTTGCTCACTGAAAGGTACTAACCAGTGGTCTCCTTGGGTTCCTTATTAACTGATGTTACACCATATCAGTGCTAATCCTTAAAACTGACTCAATTTTCTCATGCTTTTGACTGACAGTGCTGTTCTAAGAGGGAGGGACAAGACATATGACCTGGGTGGGATTTCTGGGTAGGTGTCTATGCTCACTTCTTTACTTGTTTATGAGGTGTTAGAAACATTTATTTTTATGTGAGTCTTTATGTTTTAGGAGGTATCCCTTATTGGCATGGCCCAGAGTGGAAGAGGACTACACACGGCTGAGACTGGGGTTTATTGATGATACACAGAAAGATGTGATTCTTGCCCATCGTGTGTGAAATCCCATTGGCTCATTTCCCTCCAATCAATGGCAACTTACTGACTGAAGCAAGCACTTTTAACAATATCTCTTGTGCTTCTTGACTTTTACAATTTTTTTAAATACCACCTTTACCCAAAATAAAGAAAACTTAAAGCATTTTGAATTGTAATGATTTTTTACTAAACATATGTACAAATATGAATCAATACTTTAAACATCCAACAAGATGTATTGATTACAAAGGTATAATTTTAATAAAAGATTTAAATAACATTTCCACACGAAATAGAAACAGTTACCATAGGCCTAGGGCACATCATAGACCCAGTATGACCATAAAATACAGCACTTTAGAAAGGGTTAAGTGGTTCCCCCCAAACACTTCTACTCTGCCCCTTCCACACCCCCACACCCCCTTGCCCATGGATGTTGGGAAGCAAGTGGGGGTGGTGGTGGTTGAGGTTCAGGAGATGGTCCAGGAACTGACCCTTCAGCAGACCCAGCAGAGGCAGCTGCATGCAGAATATGCCCCAGGAGTGCCAGCAGAGCATTTGTGCATGAGTTCTCACTTGCCAGCCACTGTGCTTCAGCAGCCATATGCTCCTGGTGCTGGTCCTCTCTATTCAGCCTACTTTGCTCAAAAGAATTCCTCAACACAACTACTTTGCACCTCAGGTCAGTTAGATGGCCATCAGTACATGCCATCCAGTGCCTTTGGTGGAGACTGTCATTGCGTTGAGAGGACAAAGTTGTTTAGAACAAAATTAAAACAAGAGCTTTATTCATTTATTTATTGCTAAGCCAGTACAGATGTTGGGACTGATTGGTCCTCTCCTGTGAAAAAGGGGTTGGGCTTGGAGTGAGCTCTCTGTGACCAGGAAGTGTGTGCAAGTTGGTGCAGCTTAGAAAACAGAGGAGAAACATGAAAAGATAATGAGTGGGGCATTTTACTTTAATGGATTGAGTTGACCCAATAGAGGCAGGTCATTTACAAATGCATCACCATGTGCAAAGTGCATATTTTGGATAAAAATTGTCTTGTTTTTTACCTATAATGCATAATTTTTTATCCTCACAATTCTAGTGTTTCTGCTGCCTTATGCTGAATGTTTGCCTGCCGTAATTGTGCCTTCTGCTTCATAATGAATGCAATTTCTTCTGGGTTTTCTTTTTGCATAGTTGTGCATTTTAACATAAACTTTTATGGAAATCCTTGAATTAATTCCACGCGTAGGGTTGTGACCAGTGTTCCCTGGTATCAATATGCTCACATGCATGTCATCAGAGAAGACTTATTGGCACATTAACACTAAGCAAAACTACACAGAAGTGCAAGAAGCACATTTTAGACAAAAGTACCTTTAATGAATGGCATCAATCTGCACAGCATGTGCATCCATTTTAGCATGATCCCACTTGTGACTGTCTTTATAAATGGCCCCTCAGGTTTCCTTGATATTCAGATTGCTGGTGAATAGGGATGGGCAAATTTGACCTGTTTAGTTTCGCCAAAAATTTGGTGCTGGCAAAATGTCGCTGACGCCCATTAAAGTCTAAGGGCGTCGAACCCAAAGATTAAAGTATTTTAATTTGTGTTGACACAATCTCAGACTCGAATGCACAGAGCTTTATTTATGAGCATTGTAGTAGTGTTCTATCCAGGAAAGCCCTGGAGCTATAAGTGCAAGGGCTGTATAACAAAGAGTCCAAATGTGCAACAGTGGTGGTGGATATAACGACTGATCTCAAGTCTTCACTGAAGATCAGCAGAGCATTGTAGCAATCTCTTATGGAATTCTGGTTTTAAATATTGACTTGGGGTGAGGCTGACAAGGTCTTATTTAGTTGATAAAATGTGAATAATTGCTGTAGCCATTTTACATCATTTCTAGCTCCTGCGTTTCATTAAGGTATGTAACAATGGGGTTCAGTGGGATGGCTGAAAGTGAATCAAGTCATTTGAGTAGTCCCCTTGTCCCCATATATATATATATATATATATATATATATATATATATATATATATATATATAGTGAATAAAGTACCCACTCTTGTAAAATATAAGGATATTATAAGTTACCGAGGAGTTTCATGACCATATAAAAACACGAGGCCGAAGGCCAAGTGTTTTTATACAGGTCATTGAACTCAAAGGTAACTTCTAATATCCTCATATTTTACAATTGGGGGGTAAATTATTTATTATAATACACAAGTTTCAGTGAGTCATGTGACAGAAATGACATCAGAACTCACCGTTTATAAGGATATAATTTACAAGATATTCATGGCTTTTGTGTATTATATATATATCAGTATAGTTTATTAACTGTAAGCTCTAATGAGCTGTACCCACTTCAATGTATTTGTATGTTTGTTCTATAACATCTTTGTAAGAAACTGTGGATTATGTTGGTGGTTCATAAATAGCTGTTAACAGTAATAATCTTATTGTACAGTTACACCGATATCTAAGAAATGTGCGCTTCACTGAACCTTGTGGAACAGAAATTAATTTCAATGAGCTCAACAAATCTCCTGTGAAGTACGGAATTTTAACTTGGCCTATTTATTTTGACTCAAACAAACAAATACCAGTCGGTGAATATTTTTGGTCAGGTTCTGGAAGTTCTCTTGAAATTGATATCCAAAACATATTTTGGAAGAAAAACACCAATAACCAGGTAAGAATAATTTCATATGCTGTTTGTAGAAGAACAAATGCATTATTGTTTTATGTTAAAAAGAAAAACAGAAACTAGGGGGTCCCATCCACTAAAATTTTCTGATGCCATTTTTATGCAAAATTAATGGAAAATGACATCATCAGCATTATAGAGGATGTTATAAAATTACTAATTGGCAGAATCACATTTCCTCCCCAGTGATATTGGATTGGAACTGCATGAGCACCCAATGATAACACATTACAGATTGTAAATAAATCAAGGAATTTACAAATTAAGATTTGCTATCAGGCATTCATGTTGGCATAGAATAGATCTTAGCATCTATTTATATTGAATTTCAAGGTTCTCTGTTTTCACGTGCTCACTTCATGATGTTCATTGTGATGTAATGATGCCACAACCAAGAGTGTCACCATTTTCAATCTGGCAGTGACAAAGTGCTGAACAGTGTTCCTGACACAATGGGGCTCATTTATCAACACTGGGCAAATTTGCACATGGGCAGTTACCTCTAGCAACTAATCAGTGATTAGCTTTTTAAAGTCAGCTGCAAGTAGAACAATATAAGCAGCAATCTCATTGGTGGCCATGAGTTACTGCCCATGGGCAAATTTGACACATTACCTGCTATAAATTTTTAATTCTAGGCTCTGGAATGACACTTTGTCCACAGTTGACCTCCACATCAAATCAGCCAGTCTTTTACACTTTTGTACATTTTCTGTATAGGTGCCATTGTATGAAAGAGCACTTTCTGATGATTTATGGAGACAAAAAGGAACACCAAGAGCCCCAATAGTGTAATATGTTTTTACAAGGAGTAATGGTAGAGTAAACAAGTTAATACTCACAAACCAGGGTTACCGATAGGCAACCACTGTTTGGCAGGTGGGGAGATTATCCTGACCCCACTCAGGAATAAAACGTCGCTCTCTGTAGAAGAAAAAAAAGGGGATGATACCCCTCCACTCGGGGTGGACTCGATATAGTAGTAAGACAAAACAGAGGCGCCAAAAGGATAAAAATAGCTAAAAGCACTTAAAAACCCAATGGGTAATTCAGAGGAGGTAGTAATGAACTTACCTCCTCCAAGCAGACACCAACGAAAGTGGTAATTTTCAATAATAGTTTATTCACAAAATTACCACTTCCTCTGAATTACCCATTGGGTTTTTAAGTGCTTTTAGCCATTTGTATCCTTTTGGCGCCTCTGTTTTGATGATTTATGACTTTTTGAAACTCTAAAAAAAAGGCAAAAGTATGATTTTAAATCTCATAATTATGACTTTTAATCTCATATCTGTGACTTTAAAACATTTAAATTATGATTTTTAACCTCATAATTCTGACTTTTAAATTTATAATTTTGACTTTAAAATGTCAAATGATTTTAAATCTCCTAATTATGATTTTAAAATGTCAAAATTATGACTTTTAATCTCATAATTATGACTTTAAAAAGTCAAAATTATGGTTTTTAATCTAATAATTATGACTTTAATCTAATAATTATGACTTTTACATTTATAATGTTAAAAGTCATAATTTTGACTTTTAAAAGTCATAATTATGGAATTAAAATCATAATTTTGACTTTTTAAAGTCATAATTAAGATCATAATTAGGGATCAGTGATTTGACCCATTTCAGTCGCCAAATATTTGCCATTGGTTGAAAAATCGCTGAAAAGTATTAAAGTATATGGGCGGCAAATTTTTTTGATGCGTATGCAAAAAGTTTTTTGATGTGCAACATTGTTTGACGTCTATAGACGTCATTTCTAAGGCAAAACTCGTCGAAAGATTTGCTCATCCTAAGTCATAATTTTGACTTTCTAAAGTCAATTATTATATTAAAAGTCATAATTTCAACTTCTTAAATTCATAATTATGAGATTAAAAATCATAATTCTAAGTGTTAAAAGTCATAGATCATCAAGTTTTTTTTGTTGGCCCCAGTGCTCTCTGTCATGCTTCTTCAGCTCATGCTCCTGTCCCTATAAGTGCTGGGGAGCCCTGGAGCTACTGTCACCTTTAACATGGAAATAATTTCAGAGTTTGTACGTTTGGTTGTGCCAATCAGAGCACCAGACCTGTAGCAAATAATTGTAATGTATTGTAAGTAAGGAAACAACAGCTCAATAGAAATTAAGGACAAATGGCCACATAGATATGGACACTATTTACTGTGCATTTAACTAAAAGATAATCTGATTACATATTTTACATCTGTTTTACAACTTTTTTGTTGGCTAAATAATAAGCAAATTCCTTATGAATCTCTTGCATATGTCAACACTTCTTTTTCGTTTCATTACAAGTACAGAAGAATGAAGGTTTTTTGGAAAAAGGGTTCTGGAAAATATATATTTTAAAAGAAGCAGCTGCTTTTCAGCCTGACAAGTCTTTTACCACCCCTCTTACCCCCTTAACCTGCCAGCTAGTCCAAATGAATTGTATTAGATATAATACACTGTGCTACCATGTATGCAAAATATAGGGAAGCCGGGACATCTCTTTAAAAGAAAAAACATATTAAATTGACATGCCACATGGTTGGTCAGTAATTCTTGTGCTATATGATGCATACATTCTCATAAAAGCAGAATGAGTAAATATGTATTACTACATCAAATGAGTAAACTACAAATCATTAGTAAAAGTAGATTTTAAAGTAAAAAGAAATGTATTAAAGTTGACTAAAAACTATTACCTGAAAACATCTTATCCCCCACATGTTCTCAGACCTGTGCCTGTCATCCAGTCATAATGGTACCATGAATCTCATTGTATCAGGTTAAGGATTCAAGTTTCATAACTGAAAGTCTCGGGAAAAAAGAAGGTGAATATGCTGAGGAACATTGTATGTTGCTTACAAGAGGTGTGGTAGGCCCCTTTTTCTGTTTAGGGATGGCTCTTGTTGATTGCCCTGAGGAATTAGCCCTTGCTTACTGAAAGGTCGCTTATTCACCCAATCTGGGCCACCATCTTTAACCCAGCAATATAACAACAGTTCCAATCTAGGGATTGGTGAATTTGACCTGTTTTGCTTCACCAAAAATTTGCCATCTGCAAATATTCACCAAAAGGCATTAACGTTTATAGGTGACATTTTTGTCTGAAGTGCGCCAATTTTTTTTGACACACTTCTTTTTTTGACGCTTGTCATTTTTTAATCATTGAAGTCTATGGGCGTCATTTCCATGGCGTAACTTGGTGAAAAAATGTGCTCATCCCTATTCCAATCTTGTGACATAAAATTAACCACCTGCAGAGATGTGATCCATGGGTACCATTGTGACTTGATCATATTTTCACACCAGAATGAGTTTTAGCTAACACCTACAGTACCTAAAGAAGTTCAAACCATTGTTATTGGATATTGGTGGTTATATAAACCTTAAAGGTTTAAAATACATGTTTTCAACATAACTTGTAATGAACCCCCTGAACCTACTTTTTGCATGATTAAATACAGTATAAAGAGCTAAATAGTCAATAATATAGGTAACACAATTTGTATTCTGATTTGTAGATTCTAAAGTCCCAGTGTTCTCCAAACTGCCCTCCCGGCTACAGAAAAGTCACAAGGGAAAGAGCGCCGCCCTGCTGCTATGACTGTGCCAGATGCTCAGAGGGGGAGATCTCCAACTTAACTGGTAACTAGTCATATTGAAAATTGAAAACAATAAACAGTTGAAATATGGATATGCTGCAAAGTAGGGAAATGTCTCTGTGTTTACTGTGGCTCTTCCTCACTTTGCAGCATACAGTATTCTTGTGTTGGCAATTTATTGTTTTCTAGATAACTGTGGGGTGCTGTACCCCTTATAAATCTGGAGCACCAATAATCTAAGGAGAGGCCAGATGTGCCTGTGAGCTTTGTATCTAATGTTGTAAATACCTATGGTTACAATACTTAGGATTGCAATGAAAGTTACATAGTTTATAGTTTGTTGGTCCATGGTTCAAATGTGGCAAAAAAAATTAGCCAAGATCTATCCAGATAATTACAAATCAGATTTGGATTCAGTCGTTGCATGAGTTGCTAATTGAGCCCTATAAATTGATCTTGTTCAAGTTTAGAACTTATTTCATAAAGAATAAGCATCATAATACTGCTTCATGATACCAGGTAGTTTCTAAGCAAAACAAAACAGAAATGAGCCATGGTTAGTGATGAGCACATCTGCCCTGTTTGCGACAAATTCCTGTAACTGCTAAAAATGTGTGAAACAGCAAAAATTGTGCCAAATGTATTAAATGCATTATATGTATTTTTTGTAGCAAAATAGTCAATGGGCGATTGAAATTGCATTACATTCAATGGCCAATTTTTCTCACTCGAAATGCATTGAAGTGAATGGGTGGGTTTTCTTATATTTTTTTCTCTAGTAATTTTTTTTTTTCGCAGTGAATTTTTGTCAATCTCAATGTCAAAATGTTGAATTTCGCCATGAATCAATGGATGGCAACAAAAAATGTGCTCATCACTAGCCAAAAACATTTTGAGACTGGTCTTACTCCCTTTACTGAAATATTTTTCTTTGTTTACATTAATATGTAGTGGATGTTAAAATACAAATGTTTGTTCTTTTTTCAGTTTGTTTTTGGACACAAACAAATGTTTTGTTCTTGAATAGGTATGATCGAATTTTTTCGCTAAGCTTCAGCGCAGAAATGACTCCCATAGACTTCATTGGGAGAAAAAATTTGACAGCCATAGACTTTTATTTGGTGAATTTTTACCGGCAGCAAATTTTTGGCAACGTGAAATGAGTCAAATTCACCCATCCCTATTCTTGACTTGTTTCCGAATAATCTGCAGCAAATTTTGTAACTGTACTAAATCTGCTATATCCAGTTACTTATTTCAACTTGTTATTCATTTTAAATTAGAAGACAATACAATGTGCCAATTGGGTGAGGCCATGGGTCAGCTTAAGTATTGGACATCATTCTGTAACTGAGACCTCATATTGATCCTTAAGATCTATATGTGATGACTGTATCAAACATGTTAATGCTTTATATTTTCTTTGATAAAAAATAAAAAGTTTAAGTTACAAAAAAAAAAGTGGTTCAGTTATAATCTTAATCTAACTTTGTAACAGGTCATGTTACAATATTCCTAACTCTGACAACAGATTTATTCTTTGTTTGCAGATAAAGAAAATTGTCTAAAATGTCCCATCTATGAATGGTCAAATAATGAGAAAACCATGTGTATTGAGAAGCAAACTGAGTTCCTCTCATATGAAGGTGATTCCCTAACTCTGGTCTTTATTGTCCTCTCTGTGGTGTCTATTTTATTAGTGACAGTTATAACAGGAATTTTTATTTCATTCCGAGACACTCCATTAGTGAAGGCCAACAATCGCAATCTGAGCTTTATTTTCCTTTTCTCCATCAAGCTGAGCTTCCTCTCTGTGTTTTTGTTCCTTGGTCGCCCATCTGATATAACCTGCATCCTCCGACAAACCTCTTTTGGGATCAGTTTCTCCATAGCTATGTCTTCTGTCCTGGCAAAAACAATTATGGTTTGTATTGCTTTCAAAGCCTCCAAGCCTAATAGTCCTTGGAGAAAATGGTTGGGAGTCAAAGTCACATATTTTATAGTCATTATTTGTTCATTCATTCAGTTTCTAATTAGTACTATCTGGCTGACCATTTCTCCCCCATTCGTGGAGCTCAACATTCTGTCTGAACCTGGAAAAATCATCATTCAGTGCAATGAGGGCTCTGTCATTGCCTTCTATATTGTCCTCTCCTACATGGGATTGTTGGCATCTGTGAGTTTCATTGTAGCTTTCTTGGCTCGGACATTACCGGACAGTTTTAATGAGGCCAAGTACATCACTTTCAGCATGCTGCTCTTCTGCAGTGTTTGGATCACAATGATCCCGGCCTATCTGAGCACCAAAGGCAAATACATGGTGGCAGTGGAAATATTTGCCATAATCTCTTCAAGCTGTGGCCTTCTCTTCTGTATATTTCTACCCAAATGTTACATTATTATATTTAAGCCAAATAGGAATACAAAGCAATATTTACTGGGGAATAATAAATAGAGAACTTTATCAGCAAACATGACTTATTTGGTATGATTTTATATGCAATAATCTATAATCTTTGAGTTCTATATTTGGCTAATATATTTCAATGCAAAGTAGGATAGTCTCACATTCTCTTTGATACATAAAAAAATGGATACAGAAAATAATATCTATACACAATAAATGTTTTAGATAACAACTGTATCTTACATGGCTAATTGCCATCAAGTTCATTACCCATTAATGCAGCCTCCTAAGGGAACTCTGAAATTATCACCATATTATGATGGTCAAAGATAGGAGGAAGAGGAGGATGGGTCAAGCAGGCAGAAGGAATGCTCATGGATGGAATCTAATGAAGGCTTATGAGGCTAAGCCTCCTGTGTCTGGTTGCTATGCTAACAAAGGAGTAAAGGTACAGAGTAGCACTGCACAGAGCCTGTATTATGTATTCCACTTTGCACATACTACTAGGACATTTTCTAGTAAAAAAAAAAAAAAAGCCTGTAAAGGTCTACTCTATACCGAAACTCTAAAGGTAACTGGTAATCATGTAATTTTGAAATAGAAAATACTGAAAGCTTGCGCTTTGCATCATTTTATTTCACACAAGTCTCACCAGGGGAATTCTAAACAGTTTGTCACTGATATTGGGATTCCCCAACTATACGAAAGGTCAAGACCCTTAAATTAACCTTGTGCATTCAAAATCTTCATGGTTAATACTGGTACTGCAACCATAACACAGTTTGGAAGGTCTATATTCTGAGAATTTTTAATGGGAAAACGTATGTTTTACTCCACTTACTAAAATGTGTAGTTTTTAATACATTTCTGTAAATAAACAAAATAATTGCATTTACAGCATCTCACCGGAAATTTTTTAGGGTGCAAAGGTGAAACAGACAAAATAAGAATACTGGTATGGGATCCGTTATCGGGAAACCGGTTATCTAGAAAGCTCTGAATTATGGAAAGACTGTCTCCTATAGACTCCATTATAATCAAATAATTCAAGTTTTTAAAAAAAAAAAAAAATTCTGTAATGATAAAACAGTATTTTGCACTTGATCCAAACTAAGATATAATTAATCCTTTTTGAAAGCTTATTGCTTTTATTTAATGTTTACATGATCTTCTAGTAGTCTTAAGATGTGAAGATCCAAATTATGGAAAGGCCCATTATCCAGAAAACCCCAAGTCCCGAGCATTCTCGATCTTGAGACTTTATATATTACGGGATTCTTTACTAAAACTAGATAAATCTATTTATTTTTATTAAAACATATTTGACCAAACTCCCTTACATGAATTGAACTCATTTCTCAATTATTTTTCTCGAAAAAATCGGAACAAAAAAATCACAGTGCAGATCACAATGCCCCTAAATGTCAAATATTCATAGAATAATTAAATCATGTGGCATGTATCGCCGATATATTACATGGAGGAAAAACCCAAATAAATTAATTTCTACTAGGATTGTGACATCTAACACTTACACAAAGGTAAGTATATTACACATTATTGCCCAGATTTATCAAAGGTCAAGTTTTAGAAGTTTGTGAAGTTTTTTATACCTCAAATGAACTCACAACTCCAATGATTTCTGATTGAAGAAAAAACTCAACAGGGAAAAACTTGAATCAGTGATCTCGGTGAACAATATGAAAACTTGAATTAATCAAAAAAAAAGCCAGCACCCTCTCTGCCTTTCTCATGTGCCTTCTGGAATGCACAATCTATTTGCGATAAACTCATTGCAGTTCATTATCACTTTATATCCAAATATATTAACCTTCTCACTGTAACTGAAACACGGCTCACTCCTACTGACACTGCTTGACCTGCTGCCCTGTAGACTTGTCATTTTGTCAATCGCTGCCTAGACCATCACAGTGGTGGGGTTGGAATTCTTCTCTCCCCAAATGTAGGTTTCAAACTCTAACCACGCCAACTTCTCATTCCTTCAATTCTTTTGAAGTCCACAGCATATACTTACAGTATTTTGGTCTATCTCGGTTGATGTCTGTCCTGCCATGCTTTAAACCTCATTGACTCTGCCTATACTCTATATCACTTACTTTCATTAAAGATAGACTTTGGGTGCTGCCTGGGCTTGCTGCTGCCAGATGGGACTGCTACTGCTAGATCCCTGTCTCTGCTAGATGTGTGGAGTAGTGGGGACCTGAGAAGTTTCAGCATGGGGGAAGACCTCTAACAGTTTTGAGCACAGAGCCCTCTTCAACTGACCCACCCTCCTCTCTCTTTCTGGCTAGGTAAAAGGAACTCCCCCACCTTTCCCTTGTAATGTGGGTCAAGTAAAGTGACCATCCAATAATCATCCTGGTCTTTGATAGTACAGATCTGGGCATCACTCCGGAGGCATGTCTGCATATGTGCAGACATGTAGATGATGTGCCCCCAACCAACTTCTTCTGCACTGCCCTCAAGATGCAGCAGGTCATCTTCCTCCTCCACCTGCTCTGTGACCTCCCAGCAACGCACAATAGATGGAGTGGCTGGGTGGCGTGTGCCCTGCTCCCCATGTTGTGCAGGCACGTAGTCTTCCTCTCTCTCATCCTCCTCATTGTGCAAAACTTCCTCCTGCCTCCCAGCCTCTTCTGACTGCCTATGGGGCCTACTCTTCTCCTCCTCCTCAGGCAGATCACCCTCCTCTAGCAGGATGTCCAACGTACGCTTGAGGAGGAAAACCAGGTATATTACATCACTCACACACGCATTGTCCCTGCTAACAAAGCGTGTGGCCTGTTCAAAGGGGGCAAGTACTCAGCAGAGCTGTCTCATCTGCTGCCACTGTTTGTCACTAAAATACAATAAATCTGCCCCTTAATACCCCCGGCACTGTGCTCCGGCAGGTAATTGTTGACCACCCAGCAATTACTATATTGCCTAGACTGGGCATGGCACGTGGACTGGGCTGTTGTGGGGGTTGGATGCCCACAGCCATCACCATGGCCTCTTTCTCTCCCTAGCCCACCGTTGCTCCCACCGCTACCCATAGCTCCCACCCCGCCCTTCATCCCTCTCCCACGGCCCATTATACTGGGCTCACCTAAACTAAAAATTAATAAATAAGGGGGGCTTTGGATATTTGGAGGAAGGAAAGGAGAAAAAAAATAAAACCCTAAACTATAACCCCTCAGCAGAAGTGTGTACCCACAAGGAATACACACACAGACAAAGATAGTTAGCCCTAACAAGGGCTATTGGGTGGTGAGCAGGCAAGCAGAAGAGGGAAACCATTAAACTGAAATCCACAACATCCACTTACATTGACTCAGAAAGAAAAAACTCCTCTAGCTAATAAAACACAAATTCTCTCTATCTCCTGCTCTCTCTAACCTCTACCAAAAACGCACAAAATGGAAACTACATTAATTGTTCCTCCCACTAAAATCATTGCTTCTTTGTTTCCTCAATTGGCCAGCCAGATCGTTCCAGTCCGAATGAATCCCTAAGGTGTTCCATGTGCCTCTGGTGAAACCAACGACCGCTAATCAATTCTCATTTGAACAGTCTCCTTCTTCTTCTGTCACCATGGATGGTCAACAGGAATACAAAGTGGAAAAAACTTTGGACTTGGAGATTGTCCAGAGGTTCCTTACAATTCCTGATCCATTGGAAAAGTTTTGGTCCAGAAGAGTTTTCCTGGGTAAAACATTCTGATGTCTACGCTCTTTGGTTGGTGCGAGACATAGTGGTACAGTGCCCCCCCCTGTGGGAGGGGATACTGTCAGGAACACCCAATGGTGCTACCGTCCTATTTGGTGCATGTTCAAGATGGCGGAGCCCATAGCTACCACTTGGATAGCGGTGCCAGTGCTCTGATGCTGGTGTGCAGATGTATGATATCATGACACCACATTTGCCGCCAAAACAGAAAAGGATGCCAATGGCATTCTTGGGTGTTCATAATTCTATTAAATTGATTACTGGACTTTTTACCCTTGCTTGAACCTTTGACTATTGAAATACTGCCTGAATCCTGATTACACTTGTTCCTGCTCCCTTTGGTTACCGTGAACTTAACCCTAGAGCTTCATCCTTGGTCCGGACTTCTCCGGACTTGGAGACGCAATGCTCCTAACAGAAAGACCCTAAATTATTATTAGCACTATATTAAAACCCAACAGCTAAAATTTTTGTCAAAAGGAACTTTATCACTACTAGTTGCAATAAAAAAAATTGATAGGGTTTTTACCATTGATATTTAAATGGAGACTTTAGTGGAAAAAAGGGGATGCAAGTTTTTCTGACAGTTACTAGCAAAAACCTCTTGAGGTCTGAATGGCTAAAACACATCAAATAGGATCAGTGCAGCTCCCATTGACTTCCATAGGACCTTGATTGCATTTACTTGCCAAAGCTTAGTATATAGAGTTTTTCATTGTTTTTAAGCTTATCCTTGATTTTAAGAGTTTTACAGAAATAAAATAAAGTCACAAATTTTTAAAGAAAATTTTTGGAGACATTCGTAAAAAAAAAAAAATAGAAATATTTGAAAGTTAGTAAACAGACCCCTAAGATTATACATAATTAAGAAGATAATTTTGCAGATGATTTGATTTTTTTGGTCATGCAAGTATTTTACATGAATGGGGCTTGATGCACAACTGGTTCTAAAATTATGCTTAATGCCTTTTTTATATGTGGGAGTTGAAGACTCTTGACTGAGTGGTTGCTTAGATTGTTCCCTTATTCCCTGAGTGGGCACTTTATAGGGGACAATGGATAGATCAATAGCATCATATCACACTGCTAAATAAGGTAGCAATAATAATGAATAGAAATGGGTTCTGAGCGGCAAATGGATGGAAGTAAAAGTCAAATCACTGATACATAAGTAAGACTTGCATGGACTTTATAGAGCAGATCCACATTATCTGTATCTTTCATTTTTTTGACAAAAAATATAATGCAATATATAAGATTTATTTTCCTATATCATGTATTATGTTAACATTATAAATTACTTAGCACTAGATGTGTTTATAAGTTAAGAATAAATTCATGTAATAAAAGACTATTTCAGACATTGATGTTTATGATAGCTAGAGAGTCAGGAAATAAAATTCAAGGAAAATAATTGTAATTATATTTTATAATAAGACAATTACAGAGTTTATTTGTAGGTAACAAAAAAGAAAATGGGGGGGGGTAGGAATTGGTTCCTTGCAGGTTCCACATAGAGCAGACTAGAAATATCACCAGGCAGAGAATATAAAAAAAGCAACTGATACACAGATACATTTCCTGATACATCAGAAGAGCAAGAGGTGTCTCTGTACTTGAGAACAAATTTTCTGATTGTGTCTCTGTACAAAAGAAATGATAAGCGTTTCGCGGTCTCTAACTGGAGACCTTTCTTTGGATCAGCTGAGAGTAATACTCAGCCTGGCAGCCATATGGATATCAACCTGCAGTACTGAGTTCAGTGGGTCAGACTTACAGTGCAGTATTCACCTCACCAAGCCTAAGTATGAATACAAATACTTTCAGGATGGAGACATCATCATCGGAGGAATGTTTTCTGTACACACTGGGTTGTATTATATACCAGATATCACTAGAAAATATATTCCTCTCTGTATAAGGTAAGAGGTCAACTGTTTTCCACAAAATATATTCTATATATATATATATATATATATATATATATATATATATATTTATATATATATACTGTATATGTTTATTAAATTAATATATTGCATTGTTTTATTTAGAGTAGTGTTAGTACATATCTCTGTCATTGAAAACTCCTTGAAAAGCACTGCAGGGCAAAATCAAGTACCCCTCAATCAATTACATGGATTTAGACTTTCCTTTTCCTTTAAAGATTTGGCATGGTCACCAAACAAGTTGATCTTTGCCCAATATGGACACCAATAGTCAAGGCTAAATACAGCTAGTCTGCTCATTGGCCCAGGTACCTACCAGGCAAGAACTGCTTTAACATGCCAATATCGTCCTCAACTCATTTTTTATACTAACATGAAGGCCTATTTATTTAGGGTCTAATTTTTAATGGTATTAGAGCTTTTTGAAACTACAAATAAACTCTATCCCCTATAAGTAATAAAAGGTACAACGTTTGCCTAGAAGCACTAGCCCATAGCAACCAATAAGATGTTTGTCTATTCACAGAATTCTACTAAATTTTACCTGTTGATTGGTTGCTATGGGTTACTGCTCCTGAGCATAAATATAGAAGAGCAGAGACAGGCACTCCCAGGTTAACTGCAAAAGTTTTAATCCCATAACATGTTTCGGGCAAAGCCCTTTTCACTACATAACTCCAAATTTCTCTAAATAACGAATGCCATGAAAGTTATTGAAATATCCATATGAATGAAAAAAAAAATTATGAACGATGAACTAAAAAATCTGAATGCCTCCAAAACCTCTACAAAGTTGAGCGTTTAGAAATAATTACTAGTGAAAAAACCTCTAAAAATTTGAATGGATATAAAAAGGTCCAATAGGATCCAATTGAGTTCTATGGGACCTCAACTGCATTAACGTAGCAAAGTTTTGTATTATTCTTCAAGCTTTCACACTTAGGGGCAGATTTATTGAGATTTGAATAGTAAATTTGAATTCAAACTTTCAAATTATTTTTGCTGTCAAAATAATTCCATTTTAATCCCCAGTTCGAATGTAAATTTGAATTTATCACACCTTGACCATGGAACAGTTTTAATTAGAATATTCACCATCTTATTCATTTACAAGTCATTGGCAGAGGTCCGATGACCCATTTGAAGATGTTAATAGGCTTCCTGACATTGAATTTTTTTTGGAGGAAAATTCAATTTGAATTTCCTTCGTATTGGAACTGAACATGAATCAAATTTTAGACTATCATTTTTTTTCATAAATAACCTCCTAATCGAATTGTCAATTCATTAGGATTTAGTAAAAATAAATTCACATTCCTTCAAATTTCAACCATTGATAAATCTGCCCAGTAATAAATTTAGAGAAAAATACAATGTGTGGAGATAATATTAGTAAATCAGCACCTTAGATTTTTGTTAATTTTACGGAATAGAATAATGAAACAGAAAACTTCATTTTGTTTTGCCAGAAAAAATGTTGCCTGTACATGCTACCTGCCCAAATAATAGAAATGAATGATTTAGGCTTCCCATATACCTCTTCTTGAATTATTCAATAACCTTAATTTTACATTTTTAATACCTGTACCTTTTTCTATATGTATATTAATAGTATATTGAAATTGTATTAAAAATCAGCTTATCTATACATGCCTGAAGATCCGATAAAGGGCTTTTTTATATTTTTAATGAATCTTGGCAAAGATCTGCACTTGTTTTGTTCTGGTTGCAAAGACTTCCCACTGGCACCCCTTCATTTCAAGTAAAATTAACCACTAGTGATGGGCGAATTTATTCGCCAGGCGCGAATTTGCGGCGAATTTCCGCGATTCGCGCCGAGCGAATAAATTCGCGAAATGGCCGTGAAAATTCGCGGTAAAAATTTGCCGAATTTGCGCGATTCGCGCCGAGCGAATAAATTTGCGAAACGCCCGCGAAAATTCGCGGTAAAAATTCGCCGGCGTCAAATTTTTTTCGAAAACGGGCGCCGGCGTCGAAAAAAACGGGCGCCGGCGTCAAAAACGAGACGCCGGCGCCGCTTCGAAATTCGCGAATTTTTCGGCGAAGCGAAACGGCGCAAATTCGCCCATCACTATTAATCACCTATAGAAAGTATAAGTGTAAAACTCAGGAGCTCTGTTACAAAAGCTGCATGTTTATTTAATTTAAACCCATGAGTGTTACTGGCATCATTTACAGATTTTTAAGAACATTTATGTAAGAAGGAAATATAATTCTTTCACTTCTAAATAAACCAGATATGCACATTGATCCACACTTAGCCAGTCTCCGTGTCCTGTGTACTTAACATATGGGTCACCAATTTTCTACTTTTTTCTTCCATAGAGCATTTGAATTTGTTTTTGGAGGTACTCGGTTACAGAATATTTGTAGAATCCCCTTTAATTTAAATCATTTTTTATTTATTTTATATATTTATAAAATAGTTTAATAAGCAATGCAAATTAATCAACAAATGAGTTCCATGAGGAATTCTAAATGTACAAACTGATTTTTATTATTAAGCTTGTGGGTGTCTTCAATAGATTAAATGACATTACTAGTCACTAGTTTCTAGGTCAGTGTTGGGTATTTCAGTTAATCAGTAGATCATTTGTCACAATTTGGAAATTCTTTCTACATAATTCCACATTAACAAACACAATATTTTTCCAGTCCCAGTTCTAATTACTACCAGGACATCATTTCCTTGTTGTTGGCCATTGATGATATCAACAAGAACCCTGATCTGCTGCCCAACATCACTGTGGGATATCAAGTATATGATTCATGTATGGAGCCAAGTCTTGCTATAGGTAATATACTGCAGATATTATCAGGTCCAGGGGAAATGGTTCCTAATTACTCCTGTGGAGACTATGGAAAAGTTGCTGCTTTTATTGCAGATCGGTCACTTGTTACAACCTTGCCTATAGCACAATTTCTGAGCTCATATGGATACTCACAGGTAAGTTAATATTT
The DNA here is from genome assembly GCF_017654675.1 of Xenopus laevis. Taxonomy (NCBI): domain Eukaryota; kingdom Metazoa; phylum Chordata; class Amphibia; order Anura; family Pipidae; genus Xenopus; species Xenopus laevis. The sequence goes on from NC_054371.1 coordinate 4,195,031, forward strand.
ATAATTACATGTACTCCAGTATTTTCCCTATAAGGCTTATGTCTTAGGGGGTTATAATTTTAGAGTGTTGTGAGCTTTTTTAGACCTCCCAAATGAACTCACAATTCGAATGGTTCAAGAAAAAACTTGAATATAAAAAACTCAAATCAGTGTAGCTGGTGTAACAAACTTTAATACTCAAATTGATTGAATTTTTGGTGAAAAAAACCCTCAAATCATTCTAATTGATCGAGTTTTTGAGTGAAACCCAAAGAAAAATACTTGAACATCATGACTTCACTTCACTTCAAAGTTCAGTATGGATTATATAAAGTATGGGTTGAATTTAATGACATTTGTTAAGGCCTTTTAACTACAACAAAATGAGTGTTGCTTTCAGAAAGACTAGTTATTATTGTTTTAAGTTGTTTAAGGGCTGCCTGACATGTAAGGAAACTAGTGTAACCCACACAGATTCGGGGTTGCTACCCACCAAGGCACCATACTGGCCCATCATTATCCACAATAGATTAAGGGCATTAGGTTTTTTTTTTCCTTTGTTTTACAATTATGTACTTATTTTATTTCTGTAACATTTAAAAGCCATGTTCCTATGTTTCAGATCAGTTATGGGGCCACAGACCCAGTGCTGAATGACAGAACACTATATCCATACCATTTTAGTACAGGACTAAATGATGATGTTCAGCACATTGCTATAGCAGAACTGGTGGAACGTCTGGGTTGGACCTGGGTGATCATTCTGGCACCTGGTGATGACCATGGAGAGAGTGAGAGTAAGAACCTCAGGAATGAGATCAATAAACATGGAGTATGTGTTGACTTCATTGGGACTCTAACAGAAGATACAAACACAAATAGAAGAACATTAGAAAAGATACAAAAATCTACTGCAGAGGTTGTTGTCTTGTGTGGGGGGCTTTTTCATACTCTATCTTTAATTTCCCTTGTAGAGACAATGATAAAAGACAAGACCTTGGTCATTCCACAAACGTGGCTTCATTTGTATTCCAACATGTTATTTAATGGCAGTCTCCTTTTCTATAATAAAAACATCCTGTGTTATAAGAGAAGTAAACACAAACCATCTGAATTGGCTCTTAAAGAAGACATTTTATATAAAGACCTTACATTTTATATGCACAAATGTTTGACACTTGATAAAGAGAAGGATCATTTATTTCAACAGGTGTATGGAATCGTTTTTTATAATTGTTCCAGCTTAGAAATATCAGCTTTGCCACTAACTCCTAATTACCAAGTGTACAGAGCAGCAACTGGATTGGCACATGCAGAACATCTCATGCTCTCCTCATCTGGAAAATCCCATCATAAAGATATCCACAAATACATTCACAGAAAACAGGTAACAAATATGATTCATCAAAAGCAGAAACATATTTCTATTACATTTTCTAGAAATAGTGGTAACAAGGTAAATCTATAGCAGTGATTATTTCGCATGTGTGATTTTTTTTTTGGTAGATTTACTATATCTAGGATTCAATTTTAGATTTGCTAAGACACCAGAATTTTTCCTCTTCCACTTCCACCAATTGAAATATACATATTAAGACATCTTCCATTTTGAAAATGAGAACTATGGTACCAGTTTCATTTGATTTGATTTGAATTTGGGTTTCATATTAGCCAACTTTTTTACAGGACATTGGTACTCATGCCTGGGGCTCATGGGGTGTTTTGACCACCACTGTGTTTTAGCCAATAACAACCTTTTCCAGAGAAAACAACCCCAACCTTGTCAGTCTCACCTCATAATTTAACTCTTCCCTCCCTCTAACCAGTTTAGCTGCACTTAGTCTCTGCACTCTCTCCAGCTCATTTATATCCCTCTTAAGGACTCTTAAGTCCAAAACTGCCCCCATACTCCAGATGAGGCCTCACCAGGGACCTATAAAGAGACACAATTATGTTTCATCCCTTGAGTTAATGCCCTTTTTAATACACGACAGAACTTGTGAGGGGACATGATTAGACTTTACAAGTACATTAGAGGACATTATAGACAAATAGCAGGGGACCTTTTTACCCATAAAGAGAATCACGTACCAGAGGCCTCCCCTTCAGACTAGAGGAAAAGAAGTTTCATTTAAAGGAACAGAGTAGGGGGTTCATCACAGTGAGGACAGTGAGGTTGGGGAATGCACTGCCGGGTGATGATTCAGTTAATGACTATAAGAGGGACTTGGATGATTTCTTGGACAGACATAATACAAAGGCTATTGTGATACTAAGCTCAATAGTTAGTATAGATATGGGTTTATAGAATTTAATTATAAGTAGGGAGGGGTGTATGTATGGATGCTGGGTTTTCATTTGGAGGGGTTGAACATTTTTCAACCCAATTTAATGTAACTATGTAACTGGTGAACCAGTCTGTTCTGGTATTAGTAGGTTGGTCTTTTTAATCATTTTTGTTTGCATATTGTATTGACTTAAACAATTGTCCTATCTTATTTAAAACCCTGTAGTAAACAAAACACAGGCACATACCTGCTTGAAGTTACACTGAGTTACTGTTTCTTCCTTTGAAAAAAGTATTTCCACTTCTGTCATTTGAGAAAATCAAATACACATGTATACACGTATTTTTTTGCCAAGTTTTTTATCAAGAAAAATATATGGTTTTATTTATTCCATAAGTTAAACAGACCAAAAAAGGAAAACTGGAGCTAGTCTATGTTTGGTCCTGTGAGGATGAGAACTATTCGGCAATAAATGGACATCATTAGAGATCTGTAAATTCCCCTGATAGTAAAAGGTTCAGAGAACCCAAAGATTAAAGTATTTTAATTTGTGTTCACACAATCTCAGACTCGATTGCAAAAAGCTTTATTTATGAGCATTGTAGTAGTGTTCTATCCAGGAAAGCCCTGGTGGATATAATGAAAGTGCTGATCTCAAGTCTTCACTGAAGAACAGCAGAGCATTGTAGCAATCTCTTATGGAATTCTGGTTTTGAATATTGACTTGGGGTGAGGCTAACAAGGTCCTATTTAGTTGATAAAATGTGAATAATTGCTGTAGCCATATTACATCATTTCTAGCTCTTGCGTTTCATTAAGGTACGTAACAATGGGGTTCAGTGGGATGGCTAAAAGTGAAGAGTCAATTGAGGAGTCCCCTTGTCATCTCAGACTCCATTGCAGAGATTGTATTAATTCACATCATATATATATATATATATCTCTCAGTATAGTTTATTAACTGTAAGCTCTAATGAGCTGTACCCACTTCAATGTATTTGTATGTTTGTTCTATAACATCTTCGTAAGAAACTGTGGATTATGTTGGTGGATCATAAATAGCTGTTAACAGTAATAATCTTATTGTACAGTTACACAGATATCTAAGAAATGTGCGCTTCACTGAACCTTGTGGAACAGAAATTAATTTCAATGAGCTCAACAAATCTCCCGTGAAGTACGGAATTTTAACTTGGCCTATTTATTTTGACTCAGAAAACAAACAAATACCAGTCGGTGAATATTTTTGGTCAGGTTCTGGAAGTTCTCTTGAAATTGATATCCAAAACATATTTTGGAAGAAAAACACCAATAACCAGGTAGGAACAATTTCATATGCTGTTTCCAATTAAAAAAAAAAAAAACTGTATTATGCGAAAAAGAAAAACAGAAACTAAACCCACTAGGGGTCCCATCCACTAAAATTTTCTAATGCCATTTTTCATGCAAAATTAATGGAAAATGACATCATCAGCATTATAGAGGATGTTACAAAATTACTAATTGGCAGAATCACATTTCCTCCCCAGTGATATTGGATTGGAACTGCATGAGCACCCATTGATAACACATTACAGATTGTAAATAAATCAAGGAATTTACAAATTAAGATTTGCTATAAGGCATTCATGTTGGCATAGAATAGATCTTAGCATATATTTATATTGAATTTCAAGGTTCTCTGTTTTCATGTGCTCACTTCATGATGTTCATTGTGATGTAATAATGCCACAACCATGTGTGTCACCATTTTCAATCTGGCAGTGACAAAGTGCTGAACAGTGTTCCTGACACAATGGGGCTCATTTATCAACACTGGGCAAAAGTTACCTCTAGCAACTAATCAGTGATTAGCTTTTTAAAGTCAGCTGCAAGTAGAACAATAAAAACAGCAATTGGTTGGTTGCCATGCGTTACTGCTCATGGGCAAATTTGACACATTACCTGCTATAAATTTTTAATTCTAGGCTCTGGAATGACAATTTGTCCACAGTTGGCCTCCTCATCAAATTAGCCAAATCATCTTTTACACTTTTGTACATTTTCTGTATAGGTGCCATTGTATGAAAGAGCACTTGGGCCAGTAAAAAAAAATTCTGATGATTTATGACTTTTTGAAACTCTAAAAAAAAAGTCAAAAGTATGACTTTTAATCTCATATTTGTGACTTTAAAACATTTAAATTATGATTTTTAATCTCAGAATTCTGACTTTTAAATTTATAATTTTGACTTTAAAATGTCAAATTATGACTTTTACTCTCATAATTATGATTTTAAAAATTCAAAATTATGACTTTTAATCTCCTAATTATGACTTTAAAAAGTCGAAATTATGATTTTTAATCTCATAATAATGATTTTTAAACTCATAATGTTATAATTTTGAATTTTAAAAATCATAATTATGAGATTTAAGCCATAATTTTGACTTTTTAAAGTCATAATTAAAATCCTAATTAGGGATGGGTGAATTGACCTATTTCAGTCGGCAAATATTTGCCATTGGTGAAAAAATCGCTGCAATCTAGTAAATTATATGGGAGGAAAATTTTTTTGATGCGTAGCAAATTGTTTTTGGACATGCAACATTTTTTGATGTGCAACATTGTTTGAAGTCTATAGATGTCATTTCCAATGCAAAATTTGTCTAAAAGATTCGCTCACCCTAAGTCATAATTTTGACTTTATAAAGTCAATTATTATATTAAAAGTCATAATTTCAACTTCTTTTAGTCATAATTATGAGATTCAAAAATCATAATTATAGGTGTTAAAAGTCATAGATCATCAATTTTTGTTTTTTGCTGGCCCCAGTGCTCTTCTGTACATTGCCTCTGTCATGCCTCTTCAGCTCATGCTCCTGTCCCTATAAGTGCTGGGGAGCCCTGGAGCTACTGTCACCTTTAACATGGAAATAATTTTAGAGTTGGCACAATTATTTGCTACAGGTCTGGTGCTCTGATTGGCACAATGAGAGCACCAGACCTGTAGCAAATAATTGTAATGTATTGTAAGTAAGGAAACAACAGCTCAATAGAAATTAAGGACAAATGGCCACATAGATATGGACACTATTTACTGTGCATTTAACTAAAAGATAATCTGATTAATTACATATTTCACATCTGTTTTACAACTTTTTTATTGGTTAAATAATAAGCAAATTCCTTATGAATTTCTTGCATATGTCAACACTTCTTTTTTGTTTCATTACAAGTACAGAAGAATGAAGGTTTTTTGGAAAAGGGTTCTGGAAAATATATATTTTAAAAGAAGCAGCTGCTTTTCAGCCTGACAAGTCTTTTTACCACCCCTCTTACCCCCTTTAACCTACCAGCTAGTCCAAATGAATTGTATTAGATATAATACACTGTGCTACCATGTATGCAAAATATAGGGAAGCCGGGACATCTCTTTAAAAGTAAAAAACATATTAAATTGACACACCACGTGGTTAGTCAGTAATTCTTGTGCTACATAATGCATACATTCTCATAAATGCAAAATGAGTAAATATGTATTAACGTAAATACTCGAGTATAAGCCAACCCGAGTATAATCCGAGGTACCTAATATTACCTAAGAAAACTGGGAAAATGTATTGACTCGAGTATAAGCCTAGGGATGACAAATACATTTTAGGACATGTTCAGCAGAACACATGCTCTTGAGTGCGCTCTGCTAGGGAAGAACTGGCACTTAAATAAAAGAAGTTTAGTGAAGATCAGATGAGTGTCTTTGGTGTTGCTCAGCATCTTCGTTGACAATAATAATCCCATAATGTTTTACACTGTATTGTACAGGTTTTTTTTACAATGCAAATCACCAAGCAGTCTAATAGTCTTCTAAAAAGTATACCGGTATGCATGGGTGTCCGCAGAAAATTTTCCGGGGCGGGGGCAAGGAAGACAACATATCACTCAATTCATTAGTACCCATATTTTGGTTTCCTAAATGGTTAACATGCCTGTCTTGCAGCACTTGGATCCTGACTCCTAAATATAATTTCTGGCCAAGTGCTTGCCTGTCTGCTGTGGAGCTTGCAACTCTCTTATATATACATAGTGTGCCTGTCTGCTCTCCTGCCTTTATCTCACCCGCACCTCCCCCTCCTGCTGCTCTTTTTTAATCTCCCTCTCCCTGTCATATTTCAACTCACCCCCTGTTTTATTCTTTCTGTGTCTTTCCTATGCCCCCTCCTTATCTCTCAGCACTTTCTTCTCTTTCGCGCCAGTAATCTCAGGCAGACAAGTCTCTGGCCGAGCCTACCGGGACACACCACATGCTGCGCATACCATTATCAAAGGAATCCCTAGAACGACCAGAGGTATAGAGCAAAAAGCCGTTAAGGGTTTTGCACAGACTTATGAGTATGTGTACCGGACACTTCATAAAATAGCTTGAACTGTAGGGCAGCTAAAGAAGGGGTCAAATTCCTTGCCATATTATGCAGACATGCCCCCCCTTGCCATATTATGCGGACACCCATGGCAGTATGTTAAAGTTGCTGCTTACTCACTGATCCGAAGACAGCAGTGACTCCTCCGTTCTGCCAATACTTCTCCCCCCTCGTGGCTTGATTTTGCTTCCTTAGCCCTCGGCCCCTCCCCTCCATGCTCAAAGCTGAAATTAAAATGCTAGCTCACAAATGCAGAGCACGGAGGGTTAAGAGGGGAAGGGCTGAGGAGGGAGGACTGAGTTACGAGAGCTGAGAGGGGAGGGGCTGAGGGCTAAGGAAGCACGGAGGAGTCACTGCTGTCTTCGGATCAGTGAGTAAGCAGCAACTTTAATATATCAGTATACGTTTTAGTTCTTCCCTAGCAGCTGACTCGAGTATAAGCCGAGGTAGACTTTTTCAGCACATTTTGGGTGCTGAAAAACTCGGCTTATACTCGAGTATATACGGTACTAAACCAAACGAGTAAACTCCAAACCATTAGTAAAAGTAGATTTTAAAGTAAAAATAAATGCATTCAAGTCGACTAAAAACTATTACCTGAAAACATCTTATCCCCCATATGTTCTCAGACCTGTGCCTGTCATCCAGTCATAATGGTACCATGAATCTCATTGTTTCAGATTAAGGATTCAAGTTAGAGTACATAACTGAAAGTCTTGGGAAAAGAATATGATTGAATATGCTGAGGAACATTGTATGTTGCTTACAAGAGGTGTGGTAGGCCCCCTCTTCTGTTTAGGGATGGTTCTTGTTGATTGCCCTGCAGAATTAGCCCTTGCTTACTGAAAGGTCGCTTATTCACCCAATCTGGGCCACCATCTTTAACCCAGCAATATAACAACAGTTCCAATCTAGGGATTGGTGAATTTGACCTGTTTTGCGACATCAAAAATTTGCCATCTGCAAATATTCACCAAAATGCATTAATGTCTATAGGTTACAATTTTGTCTGACGTGCGCCAATTTTTTTTTTGACACACATCTTTTTTTGACGCTTGTCATTTTTTAATCATTGAAGTCTATGGGCATCATTTCCATGGTGTAACTTTGCGAAAAAATGCGATCATCCCTATACCAATCTTGTGACATAAAATTAACCACCTGCAGAGATGTGATCCATGGGTACCATTGTGACTTGATCATATTTTCACACCAAAATGAGTTTTATCTAACACCTACCCAAATAAGTTCAACAAAACCATTTTGATTGGATATAGCTGGTTAAATAAACCTTAAAGGTTTAAAATACATGTTTTCAACATAACTTGTAATGAACCCCCTGAACCTACTTTTTGCATGATTAAATACAGTATAAAGAGCTAAATAGTCAATAATATAGGTAACACAATTTGTATTCTGATTTGTAGATTCTGAAGTCCCAGTGTTCTCCAAACTGCCCTCCCGGCTACAGAAAAGTCCCAAGGGAAAGAGCGCCGCCCTGCTGCTATGACTGTGCCAGATGCTCAGAGGGGGAGATCTCCAACTTAACTGGTAACTAGTCATGTTGTAAAGAAAAAACAACAGCCATTGATCTTGCTCAAGTTTAGAACTTATTTCATAAAGAATAAGAACTCAAAATGCATTGAAATAAATGGGTGGGTTTCCTTGTATTTTTTTCTCTGGGAATTTTTTTTTTCACAGTGAATTCTTGTCAATGCCAATGTCAAAATGTTGAATTTTGCCATGAATCAATGGATGGCAATAAAAAATGTGCTCATCACTAGCTAAAAACATTTTGAGACTGGTCTTACCCCCTTACCTGAAATATTTTTCTTTGTTTACATTAATATGTAGTCAATGTTAAAATACAAATGTTTGTTCTTTTTTTCAGTTTATTTTTGGGTACAAACAAATGTTTTGTTCTTGAATAGGGATGATCTAATTTTTTCACTAAGCTTCGCTGCAGAAGTGACTCCCAAAGACTTCAATGGGAGAAAAAATTTGACAGCCATAGACTTTTATTCAGTGAATTTTTACGGGCAGCAAATTTTTGGCAAAGTGAAATGAGTCAAATTCATCCATCCCTATTCTTAACTTGTTTCCGAATAATCTGCAGCAAATTTTTTAACTGCACTAAATCTGCCATATGCAGTTACTTATTTCAACTTGTTATTTATCTTAAATTAGAAGACAATACAATGTGCCAATTGGGTGAGGCCATGGGTCAAGTTACTTAAAAGGAGTGTGGTGTTTGTAGAGGAGTATATGCGGGACATGCTTAGCACCTCTAAATAAAAGTCTTGAGAGAACCTGTCATTTTTTTAATATGACTCAGATGTTAAAAAGTGGTTCAGTTATAAATCAGGTTACCCAACAAACTCTAGATAATTGCATTCTGCGCGTAATTCTGGGGAAACCATATAAGCAACTTCCACAGCACATGCAAACACTAACTAATCAGATACTTTCGGCTGCCCGCATCTCAATCACGGCCAAGTGGAAGACCCCCTCTATTCCCTCCCTACAAGAAGTGAAACAAAGGGTTAATAGTATCAAACAATATGAATACAATTTGGCAAGAATGCAAAATGAAATCCCCCTGTATCTGGAGATCTGGTCTCCATGGGAACTACTCTCCAACTGAGCCTAGCCGTGAAGTCTGATCACTAACGAATAACTAATAATAGTTACCGTATATACTCGAGTATAAGCCGAGTTTTTCAGCATCCAAAATGTGCTGAAAAAGTCTACCTCGGCTTATACTCGAGTCAGTGGGCAGTAGCTGAGATTGCAGTCACTTTTAATCATTCCTATACCAACAGTTCGCTTGGGGAGAGACTGCAATATCCCACAATGCCCTCTGTTGGTTATATGAAAGAATAACAGTGACTGCAATATCACACAGCACCCTCTGTTGGTTATATGAAAGAATAACAGTGACTGCAATATCACACAGCGCCCTCTGTTGGTTATATGAAAGAATAACAGTGACTGCAACATCACACAGCGCCCTCTGTTGGTTATATGAAAGAATAACAGTGACTGCAATATCACACAGCTCCCTCTGTTGGTTATATGAAAGAATAACAGTGTGCCCTCTGTTGGTTATATGAAAGAATAACAGTGACTGCAACATCACACAGCGCCCTCTGTTGGTTATATGAAAGAATAACAGTGCTCCCTCTGTTGGTTATTTGAAATAATAACAGTGACTGCAATATCACACAGCGCCCTCTGTTAGTTATATGAAAGAATAACAGTGACTGCAACATCACACAGCGCCCTTTGTTGGTTATACAAAAGATTAACAGTGATGGCAATATCACACAGCACCCTCTGCACATGGTAGTGGGACAGTGGGACAATGCACACAGTAATCCGTTTGGCAATTCTCTGTCACCATCCACTTTGCAAAGATCGCTGGGGGGGTCGCTTTGGTGGAATGTGCACTAATGGGAGACAGGGCTGTAGTTGTGTCTAGGCTTATACTCGAGTCAATAAGTTTTCCCAGTTTTCTTAGGTAAAATTAGGTACCTCGGCTTATACTCGGGTCGGCTTATACTCGAGAATATACTGTATATCCAGCAAACTAGGACCCCCTCCCTCTCTTTTCCCAATCCCACTTCGTTTTAGTTGGTTTCTCTCTGGCCTTCTTTCTCTTTTTTCACTTAATGTTTGATTTTATATAAATGTTTTCATGCCAACTGTTAAATATACAGTCTAACATGTATAACATGGAATATGAGCTTAAGCATTGGACATCAATCTGTAACTGAGAACTCATATTGCTCCTTAAGATCTATATGTGATGCCTGTATCAAACATGTTAATGCTTTATATTTTCTTTGATGAAAAATAAAAAGTATAAATAACAAAAAAAAGTAGTTCAGTTATAATCTTAATCTAACTTTGTAACATGTCATGTTACAATATTCCTAATTCTGACAACAGATTTATTCTTTGTTTGCAGATATGGAAAATTGTCTAAAATGTCCCATCTATGAATGGTCAAATAATGAGAAAACCATGTGTATTGAGAAGCATATTGAGTTCCTCTCTTATGAAGGTGATTCCCTAACTCTGGTCTTTATTGTCTTCTCTGCAGTATCTATTTTATTAGTGACAGTTATAATAGGAATTTTTATTTCATTCCGAGACACTCCATTAGTGAAGGCCAACAATCGCAATCTGAGCTTTATTCTCCTTTTCTCCATCAAGCTGAGCTTCCTCTCTGTGTTTTTGTTCCTTGGTCGCCCATCTGATATAACCTGCATCCTCCGACAAACCTCTTTTGGGACCAATTTCTCCATAGCTATGTCTTCTGTCCTGGCAAAAACAATTATGGTTTGTATTGCTTTCAAAGCCTCCAAGCCTGACAGTCAATGGAGAAAATGGTTGGGAGTCAAAATCACATATTTTATAGTCATTATTTGTTCATTCAATCAGTTTCTAATTAGTGCTATCTGGCTGATCATTTCTCCTCCATTCATGGAGCTCAACATTCTGTCTGAACCTGGAAAAATCATCATTCAGTGCAATGAGGGCTCTGTCATTGCCTTCTATATTGTCCTCTCCTACATGGGATTGTTGGCATCTGTGAGTTTCATTGTAGCTTTCTTGGCTCGGACATTACCGGACAGTTTTAATGAGGCCAAGTACATCACTTTCAGCATGTTGCTCTTCTGCAGTGTTTGGATCACAATGATCCCGGCCTATCTGAGCACCAAAGGCAAATACATGGTGGCAGTGGAAATATTTGCCATTATCTCTTCAAGCTGTGGCCTTCTCTTCTGTATATTTCTACCCAAATGTTACATTATTATATGTAAACCAAATAGGAATACAAAGCAATATTTATTGGGGAATAATAAATAGAGGACTGTATCAACAAACATGACTTATTGGATGCCATTTTATATGTAATAATCTATAATCTTTAGGCTCCATTTGCTGATTTAATTCAAAGCAAAGTAGGATAGTCTCACATACTCTTGAATATAGTTAAAAAATTATTTATAAACAACAAATGTTTTTAGGTAACAACTGTATGTTACATGGCTAATTACCATTAAGTTCATTGTGTCATTATCACCATTAGTGAGTGATTCTTTGGGTACAGTGTATGTACCTATTAATACAGCTTGCTAAGGGAAGTCTGGAATTATCACCATATTAGGATGGTCAAAGATAGGAGGAAGAGGAGGATGGGTCAAGCAGACAGAAGGAATGCTCATGGATGGATTCTAATGAAGGCTTGTGGAGGTTAAGCCTCCTGTGTCTGGTTGCTATGCTAGCAAAGATGTAAAAGAACAGAGTAGCACTGCACAGATCCTGTTCTATGTCTTCCACTTTAAACATACTGCTATGACACTTTCTAGTAAAAAAGACCTTTAAAGTATGACTCTATACTAAAGCTCTAAAGCTTTAGTATTGAACAAGAAAAAGCTGAAAGCTTGCACTTTGCATCATTTTATTTTACACAAGTCTTGCCAGGGGTATTTTGAACAGTTTGGCACTAATATTATATTCGATTGCCCAACTATACGAAAGGTAGAGACCCTTAAAGGAGAAGAAATTGGTAAAACTAAGTAAGTTTTATCAGGTCTATATAAATACACTAGTAAACCCTCAAAGTAATGCTGCTCTGAGTCCTCTGTCAAAAGAAACACCACATTTCTTTTCAGCTTAAACCTCCTGGGCTAGAGCTTGAGCATGCTCAGTTTGCTCTTCTCTCCCTCTCCCCCTCCCTTTTTCTCCCTCCTGTAATCTGAGCCAAGATCTTTGAGTGAGCAGGGAGAGACTCAGGCAGGAAGTGATGTCACAAGCTAATTGTCACGGTCGGCACCCTACACCAGAACAGATGCCAAGCACCTTGGTCTCGACTCGACTTCACCAGTTAAGTGACCGCCTTTGACCTCGGGAGGAGCCCTCGGCGTACTCAGATGCCACCTGGACTTAACGAGAGATGCAGATGCCAAATATGGCAGTGATGCTCTTTCATCAGCTTTGGACACATTTGCTCCTTTCACCACCCATCACAATTGTCCGGTTAATCTCCAACTCTGGCACATTAGCTTAACTCAGTTTCTCAGAAGATGTAGTAGATGTCTAGTCATGAGCAAACCTTTTTATAAAGTTTTGCCACAAATATGATGCCCATAGTCTCCAATGGGCTAAAACAATTGTTAACATTCTGCACTCAACTGTCATCTGTGACATGATATGAGATGCTTAGAAGCACAGTAATCAAATGGTGAACTCCCTAAAATTCCCATAGAAATTAATATAAAGTGGGTGAGTTTTTTCTGTGGTAAAATCTAATCTCACAATTTGCTAAATCTGCCACATAAAACACTTGTCACCTCCTTGTGTAAACACCTATAAACATTGCTTATAGTGGAACCTACAGATGAAAATTAATTTTCACAAGTGCCATAATAGTGAGTCTAACTACTTACCAGAAGTACATGTAGTCCTCTCCAATTATATAAATTGTGTTGAAAAACCACATAATGTCCATTTTTATGACCTGTGACCACTGTTCCCTATATATATATATCTATATATATATATATATATCTATATATATATATATATATAGATATATATATATATATATATATATATAGATATAGATATAGATATATATATATATATATAATATATATATATATATATAGATATATATATATAGATATATCTTTAATGGATGGGGTTTTATGTGCTACTGATTAGTGGTCCTAAAATTACCCTTAATGCCTTTTATTATATGCATATGGGAGTTGGAGACTCTTGACTTACAGGTTGCACAGTCAGTTCCATTATTTCCTGAATATCCAGGAGTGTGCAATTTATAGGGACAGGCATCATATTTTCTTGCAAAGTTTCTGTATTAAAATAATAAATATAAAAGGAAGTTTTAGAAAAACTTCATATTGACTATGAAGATTTTCATTCATGGTATATCGAATCGCTCCAACCACTAACTTTGAATTGCAGTCCACCACTCTGCAAAGTGTGGTGATCCTGCCATTAATGCTGTGAGAAAGGCAGCAGCTTAAATATAAACCAGTGAAATGTAATGGGTGAAATCTGATTGGCTGTTGGTGGTTCTGCCCACTTTTCTAACCTTTATCCCCCAGTGACCAAATGTGAAAAGTGGAATGAGAAAAAGAATGAGAAAGAGAATGGTAGAAGTTTCAATGTTCCCATTAAAATCAATGAGATCAATTTGATTGGCTGTTGGTGGCTCCACCCACTTCTTTGAGCCCTTGAAGTATTGTCACCCAGTGAACAACTGGAATGTTTGAGGACTGTGGTGTAAATAGTATGATAATGGTAGCACTTTAAATTTAAACCAATAAAACTCAAGAGGTAAAATCTAATTGGCTGTTGGTGGCTCCACCTACATTTTCAAACCTAAAACCGCAGCTCCCTTGTGACCAACTGTGAAGAGTTTGGGGACCCTAGCATTAATATTGTGAGAATAGCAGCAGGTTTAATTTCCCCATTGAAAGTCTATAGGTAAAATGTGATTGGCTATTGGTGGCCACTTTTTTTAAGTTTGAACACTGTTACCCAGTGACAAACTCTGAAAAGGTTGGACGCCCAGGTATTAAAATTGAACTTATGAAAGTCTATGGGTGAAACCTGATTGGCTGCTATTGGCTCCACCCACTTTGAACCTGTGAGAATGGCAGCAGTTAAAATTTCTTCACTGAAATCAATGAAAGAAATGGGATTGGCTGTTGGTGGCTCTGCCCACTTGATCTAACCTTTAACTGAATTTACCTGGTGGTCAACTCTTCAAAATTTGGGAACCCTGGTATTAATATTTGAATGGCAGCATTCTAAATTTAAACCAATGAAAGTCTATAGGCAAAATTGGATTTGCAGTTGGTGGCCCCGCCCACTTTTTATAACCTTAACTTGCAGTTCACCAGTGGCCAACGATGAAGAGTTTGAGGACCTTGGCATTAATACTTTTAGATAATACTTATTGGCTGTGCACAGCTCCATCCACTTTTGGGCATCCAATAAAAAATCATCTTTTCATTCAGGTTGATGCCATGACTATTCAGTTTAGTGAATGTGGCAGCAGTTTAAATTTCCCCATTAGTTAATGGGTGAAATTTGATTGGCTGTTATTGACCACTCCCACTCTGGGCTGTCCAACAAATGTTGCTGTTTCATTTGGGAGTGACCCCATGTTTATGTTATTTTTGTTTGTAGTGTGGCTTCAAAGCTTTAAGAGTGACAGCAGTTTGAAAATCTTCCCTACCAAAGTCAATTGAACAAATGGGGTGTTGGGAGTGGTGCCAGAAAAACACAGAGGGTGGGATCACTTATAAAAGCACAAGCAACCTGCTCTGCTATTGGACAAAGACGTGTGGAGAGTTTGGTTGTTGTAGCCAAAAAACTGTAGGAAGAGAAGCATTTAGAAAACGGGGAGCTAAAAATAAGAAGAATTAGCAGGTCAAAGTAGGGTATGTTGGTTTTTCAAATCAATATAATAATAATAATAATAATGGAAATGAAAATGGATACTGAGAGGCAGTAACAAAGAGGAAAGTAAATGTAAAGTCACAGGGGGTGTGGCCAGAAGCTTTGTATGAGCGATCCTCTATATCTGGGCTGCAATAATCCTGATTACTGGCCACTCTAAACGTTTGAAAATGGACTCAGAAGATCTGACATGGCAGCCACTACCACAGAGGAGACTTATGGGACACAATGAAGTTTAAAAAGGCCTCACTGGCCACTACCAAATGAGAGAAATTTGCCAGCGAGGACAAGAAGATGGTGCCCAATCCTCAGCCAGTATTCCTCCCTCGGAGCAGAGATTGCTGCATTTAAAAAACAAGGCTATGTGCAGCAAAGCAGGTTAGAATGTGAGGTATAAGCTGCAGAGCATTTGTCATCATTTACCCAAATTAGGAAAATCTCTTAGGTCTGAAAAGTAAGCAACAAAAATATAATCAGCTTATGACCCTTATGACCTGTACTCGTGTCAGAGCTTGATGCCTGCCTAGTTAATTTAGTTCCCCTAGGTTATCCCTTAGTATACAGAAGTTTTAGATGATAACTTATCAAATGAATAAATTACCTTGGCAATTAAGTCTTTCACAGATGGTGAAGCTCCAGGAGCTGATGGGATACCAATTGAAATATACAAGAGGCATGCCAAAATGTTATCTCCATATACTGTAGGTTCTTTGATTATTTTCTTTGATTATTTCTTCCTTACATCGACCAGTCCATGGGTCCCACACCTTCGCAACCTTGTCTAGTGCAAATGAGCTTATAACGGGGGAATACCTGGTTAACTTATTGTTGCCAGAAGGTTAGGGTTGGTGGTCTGGCGGCTTTCCAGTGCAAAGTTGCACTTTTTTGCTAGTGTGAGAATAATTGCTGGTAGTGTTCTATTTGTTCTTGTGGGGGTCAGCTCTAGGCATCAGTGATTTTTCCCCAAGTTTTGCCACTGAAATGACACCCACAGACTTCAATGGGAGAAAACAAATGTTTCACTTCAAAAAAAAAAACTTGCCCATAGAATTTAGAAATTTCGCAGACCGCAAATTTTTGACAAAGTGAAATGGGTCACATTCACCCATCCCTAGTCAGCTCCTCCACTTGGTTAAGGAGAATAACTCTGGCACTGGGTTTCCTATGACGTGTGTGTGAAATTTATGAGCCAGCATGATGATATTCAAAAGTATAAAAAGGGGCTTCGGGCTGAAATCATTGTCCGTTGTTAGGTGCGATTTGTCTGTGTTTTGATCCCTGCCTGTCTGATAATCCTGAACTCTGCCAATTCTGCCCCTTGCCTGCCTGACTATTCATCCTAAAACCTTGGTAACACATGTGCCCTGTGCTTGTTCAGAACATCTGCTTTGCTCCTTTCAAGTTAAGACCTGGTAGCATCTGAGTAGCTGAGGGCTCCTCCAGATCCCAAAGGCAGAAGATTGAGCTGTGACCAGGGAGCTTAGCACTTGTTCTGAATTTAGGGAGCCATACATGACACTCTGGATCAACTTGTACTATGAGCTATTTATTATACCCCGACCCTGGAAATACTGTAGCTCATATATGAAAATACACCATCTAAATCCTATCAAGGTCATGTAAAAGTCAATGGCAGAGGTCCCTTGAACCTTTCGAAAATGTTAAAAGCCTGCATGATGTTCGATGTTTGGAAACTCATGAGCGATTCAAGTTTTTTCCCGTATTTTTTAGTATTTTTAAAAGGCCGCATTGGTTGGGTTGCATAATGAGGTGTCCAGAGTCCAATAATATTTGTGATATAGTTGTAGTTTGGGATGGGTCTTTTTTTAATTGGGCCAGAAGTCTACCAGTTTTGTTGCCCAGCTCTAGCAAGTTGGTCATGTGGTATAGCATGTTCTTTTGGACCCTAGCTGTTTGTGCAGTCAGTAATTTTGTTTGGGAGGTATTCATGTTACACTTGTGACCTCATTGGGGTGTTTTATGTATTCAGTTTAATTGTGGGCCGCCATCTGCATTAGGGTCTATACTAGAGATGAGCCGAGTTTCACTACGGAAATGATGCCCATAGACCTTGATGGGGGAAAAAAATGTTGCATGTCAAAAAATAAAAGTTGTCAATGATTAATTTTTGGCAAAGCGAAACAGGTCAAATTTGCTCATCCCTAGTCTGTACTTCTGCTTTGTATTTTGCATGAAGACATTTGATGTGGGATATATATTGGCCTCTGATAGGCTTTAAGTGCATCCCAGACTATTGGGTATTCAGCTGTTGGTTCATTGATTTGGAGAAACTGGTTCAAGCACCAAATTTTGTCATGTATGCTGTTGCCCAATTGTATTCTTAGCAGGATAGGCAAGTGGTCAGAGATGCCTCTGGTTAATATTTGGATTTCAGTGATCCCTTTATTCATATCGGGTAACCCCATTGCCATATCAATCGGTGAGGGTTGAATGTGCCTGGTTGTAGCAGGTGTAGCTAGAAGGAGTAGGGTTATGGTAGTGCCATAGGTCGACTAGATCAAAGGCTTCAGCCCACCTGGAAAAGTTATAGTCATGGAGGCTAGCAGGGGGCATGCTGTCCATAGCGCCATCTGGGATGTTATTGAAGTCTCCCATAAGGAGGGTTGGAGCAGTAGGTAGAGAGTGAATCTTGTTCATGGTAGTATAAAGGACAGAGTCTGAAAATGGAGGGGGTACATAGACATTACCAAAAGTTAACAGCACACCCATCACTCGGGCTTGAATGATAAGATATCTCCCATCTAGGTCAGAGATTAAATTTTCCAAAGCAAAGGAGCAAAATCTATTAACCAAAATTGACACTACCCTTGAGTAAAATACAAATGAAGCGTCCCAAATGTCCATCCTATCCATCACTAACCTAAAAACAAAACTAAGTGTGACTTTCACCCTTAACAAAAACAGAAAGAATATTCAAGGTTTGAAGTCCACTGTCGCAGTCTGTCTAGGAGACACTGATGATATACAGGTGCTCTCTTTCAAGTGTCCCGTTTCTGATGGTTGTTGATGATTTGTTGCTGATTAAGCTGTTGTCTTAAAGGACAAGGCAACCACAGCCCTTTAGCAGTAAAGATCTGTGTCTCCAGAGATGCCCCAGTAGCTCCCCATCTTCTTTTCTGCTGATTCACTGCACATGCTCTGTGCTGCTGTCACTTACTGAGCTTAGGGACCCACTCACAATATACAGTACACATAGAATAGAAATGTCACAATATAAGGCTGATTAGTAATAAATACACATAATTACTACATGGCAGCACAGAAACCAGTGCAATTAGCATCAGAATTGAATAATCAGCAAACCTGTAGCATCAGCTTATATTACAGCCAGGGAAGCTCATTTTCTGCTGCTGGATAATTAGTGACGAGCCCTAAGCTTAGCTTCTCAACAGCCAATCAGAGCCCACTGAGCATGTGAGTGTCACAGACACTTTCCAAGATGGTGACCCCCTGTGACAAGTTTGAAGTCCTGGATCATTGCTGCTATTGACAAGCTCAAACTTTAGCCTTGTGCAATAAGTTTACTATATAAAATATGCCATTGTTAGCCTCATTCAATTTAAGGGCTTAGTTGTCCTTTAAGTGGGTTGTCCTTTGATGTTAGTGTGGGGCCGATCTCCTGGTCCTTGTCTCAAGCCACTTCCTCCAGTTTTTCAAAGAAGTGAGCTTGGCCTCCATCTTGAACTCTTAATTTAGCAGGAAATAGCAAGGCATAAGGAATATTATATTGTCGCAGCTCCTTGGCTTCTGTGAATTTTGAGTGTAGGTTCCGTATTTTCATGGAGAAATCTGGAGAAGTCTTTTGTTTTTGCAGGCTTCTGATTATATCATGACCTGGTCCTTGTATTTGAGGAGCCTTGCAATAATAAGGTCTTGTGGGGCCCCTGGCAGTGGGGGATGATTTGGGATGCGGTGGGCTCTCTCCACAACAAATGAAGGAGCAAATATGTCATTGCCTACTTGGTTTCGGAGCCACACTTCAAGACAGAGTTCTGGGTTGCTACCCATCCTCTCTGAGAGGCCAAGAGGATTGCAGAGGAGGGAGCTGTTGTGCTCTGTCTGTGGCTTGGGGCTCAGTTGTTCCCCATATTAAAACCACGGTGGAAGCACCAATGTATGCTGATGTTGCTGAGATGCGGTGTTGATGTCTGCAGCTGTCGAAATCAAGGTACTGACACGGTATTTTCAGTAGCGTTCCTAGAGGGGTGCGGGCCCTGGTGCGTAACGCGCAGCCGGGCCCCGCCCCCCTCTGTACGGCCGAATTTTAGTGGGGATTTCAGTGGCATGCGGCGATGCAGGGGGGCCCTGAGGGGGTGCGGGCCCTGGCCCGATCGCACTCCCTGCTCCCCCGGTAGTTCCGCCACTGGGTATTTTGAGACACGGCCACGGAGGAAGGCTAAGGTGTGTCGGTCTCTTTCAGCTTATGGCCACGCCCCCAAATGTTAAAATTCTAGCCAAAATACTGCCCAAATGAAGGTTGTCACTATGCTTATTAACCCTGATCAAAGAGATTTTATTCCAAGGAAACCAGTAGCACTTAATTTCAGGTGGTTGTTTTTAAACCTAACAGCAAAAAAACCCAAGTCAGAGGGCTATAGCATTGCCAAAGCTGTCAACTGTTGAATGGCCCCACTTATGGAAAACTCTCACACACTTTGGTATTAGCCCTGTACTGTGCTTAACTGTTCAAAAAATATATCAATAAAATCTTGTGCAAAAGAAAAAGTGAAGTCAGTGATACATAAGTAAGTTTCGCTTGGACCTTATAGAGAAGATGCACATTATCTGTATCTTTCCTTTTCTTGAGTTTAAAAATACAAGTTAAAGAAAATAACTTTAATAATATGTCATACTGAGACAATTATAGAGTTTATTTGTAGGAAACAGAAATGGACATGGGAGAGAAGGAATAGTTTAATTGCAGGTTCTACATAGAGCACAAGAGAAATATCACCATTCAAAGAATATATATAAGGAGACTGATGTACACATATATTTCCTCAGAAGAGCAAGTACTTGAGAACAGTACCTGATTGTGTCTCTATACAAAAGAAATGATAAGTGTTTCATGGTCTTTAACCAGAGATATTTCATTGGTTCAACTGAGAGTGATATTCTGCCTGGCAGTGATATGGGTAATACCCTGCAATACTGGGCAGAGTGGGTCAGACTTACAGTGCTGTATTCACCTCACTAAGCCTAAGTATGAATACAAATACTTTCAGGATGGAGAAATCATCATTGGAGGAGTACAAACTGTACACACTGGGGTGTATTATATACCAGATTTTCCTGGAAAATATATTCCTCTCTGTATACGGTAAAGTTTAAGCTTCATTCTGTAGTTATACTATAAATCAACATTGATAAAACTTACACCAGGAAAAAATCAGGTTACCCCTCCCCCATCAATTATAAGCATTTAGACTTTCCATGGTCACCAAACAAGTGGATCTCTGCCCAATACAGCCACCCATAGGCAGGGCCAAATTAGGCTAGTCTGATCATTTGGTTTAAGGGCAGATAATTAGATAAAATGTCACCCTATGGGACCCACCAGTCAAGGAGAGATCTGATGTGCTACTACTGTTGATTGGTATTGTAGGTCAAATGTGGTAAGATTTCTGTCTGAAAGTAAGTGATAGTCATATAGCGGAAAGGGAGAGCTAAAGAGGTTAACAGGACGGCATGAGAGACATCCACCATTTCACGTCAAAATAATTGAAGGAATGAAAGTTGGTTATTTTTAGAATTTGAAACCTATATTTAGGGAGAGAAGAATTCCAACCTCATGGTCTAGGCCTTTGACAAAATAAGAAGTCTCCATAGGAGAGGGCAGCAGGTCAAGCAGTGTCAGTAGGTGTGAGCCGTGTTTCAGAGACAGCCAGAAGGTTAAGAGATTTGGATATAAAGTGGTAATGAGCTGCAATGAGTTTGTTGCAAATAGATCACGTAGAAGTCAATGACAGAGGTCTCTTGAACCATTTGAAGATGTTAATAGCCTTTAGGATGTTCAGGGTGGGTTTCGCTTGAAAACTCGATTAATTTGAGCAATTCAGTTTGCGGTATATATAAAAAAAAACTCTAAAACCTGACCTTTAATAAATCTGCCCCATAATGTGTAATATACTTACCTTTGTAATCCTAGCAGAAATTCACATATTCGGGTTATTCCTCCATGATCTGTATCAGTGAAACATGCCATATGGTTTAATTATCCAATTAATATTCGACATTTAGGGGCCCATTTATTAAACTTCACATTTTTCTGGTCAAGTTTGTAAAGAGGAAAACTCAAATTTTAGAGTTTTATTATACTCCAAAGCTGCTAAAAATCCAAACCAAAAATACTCCAACTCAAGCCTGTTGAGTTTATATAGAAGTCAATGGCAGATGTCCCTGAAGATGTTTCTTGACATAGTGATCCAGGCTGATTGTTGTCTGATAAATACATGTTTTTGAGACAACAATTTGATAAATTCGAGATTTTTTTGATCCAAGTTTTTCGATAAAAATTCTTGATAAATGAGTTCATTTTGTGTAAGGGAGTTTGGTTGACTATGTTTTCATAAAAAATTACATTAATTTGAGTTTTAGTAAAGGACCCCCTAAATGAATCTCAAGATTCCCTATAGAGGTATGGGACCTATTATACAGAATGCTCGGGACCTGGGGTTTTCTGGTCTATCCGTAATTTGGATCTTCACACCTTAAGACTACTAGAAAATCATTGAAACATTAAATAAAACCAATAAGATGGTTTTGATTTCAATAAGGATTAATTATATCACAGTTGGGATCAAGTACAAAGTACTGTTTCATAGAGATGTGCGAATTTGACCAGTTTTGCTTTAACAAAAATTCTCCGTCTGTACAAATTCGCCTAAATACATTAAAGTCTAGGGGCGATAATTTTTTTTGTCATGCTGCAAATGTTTTTTGAAGCGCAAC
The DNA here is from genome assembly GCF_017654675.1 of Xenopus laevis. Classification (NCBI taxonomy): domain Eukaryota; kingdom Metazoa; phylum Chordata; class Amphibia; order Anura; family Pipidae; genus Xenopus; species Xenopus laevis. The sequence continues at coordinate 4,217,176 of NC_054371.1, forward strand.
ATTTTCTTCTCCGATTGAAGTCTATGGGTGTCATTTTTGCAGCGAAGCTCGGTGCAGAAATTTGCTCATCCCTACTGTTATCATAGAAAAAAAGGAAAAATGTTATTACAATTTTGCATTATTTGATTATAATTGAGTATATGGGAGATGGTCTTTCCTTAATTCAGAGCTTTCTGGATAACGGGTCTATGGATAACGAATCCCACACCTGTATTCCTATTCATGTGTTTATTGCAATTATTTTATTTACAGAAATGTCTTAAAAACTACAAAGTTTAGTATGGAATTGCAATTTGGTAGATTGGAGTAAAAAAGACATGTTTTCCCATTTTAAATTCTCAGATTATACACATTTCAAACTGTGTTGTGGTTGCAGTACCAGTATTAACCATTTTGAATTCACAAGGTTCATTTAAGGGTCTCTACCTATCGTATAGTTGGACAATCCCAATATCATTGCCAAACTGTTCAGAATACTCCTGGCAAGACTTGTGTGAAATAAAATGATGCAAAGTGTTAGCTTTCAGTTTCTTTTTCAAAATTACATGACAACTATTTAGCTTTAGAGCTTCAGTATAAAGTAGTCCCTTTTTTTACTATAAAATGCCCTAGTGGTATGTGTAACGTGTAAGACATAATACAGGCTCTTGGCAGAATTACTCTGTTCCTTTACATCTTTGCTAGCATAACAACCAGCCACAGCCAAGCCTTAAGTAGAATCCATCCATAAGCATTTTTTTTAGGGATGCATCAAATCCAGGATTCGGCCTTTTTCAGCAGGATTCAGATTCAGCCGAATTCCTCTGCCTGGCAAAACCGAATCTGAATCCTAATTTGCATATGCAAATTAGGGGTGGGGAGGGAAATCACGTGACCTTTTGTCACAAAACAAGGAAGTAAAAAATGTTTTATCCTTCCCACCACTAATTTGCATATCTTTCGCAAAGGAATCGGGGGTTTGGCCGAATCCAAAATAGTGGATTCGGTGCATCCCTAATTCCTTCTGCCTGCTTGACCCAACCTCCTCTTCCTCCTATCATTGGCCATCCTAATATGGAGATAATTCCAGAGTTCCTTTAGCAGGCTGCATACATAGGTACATACACTTGTACCCAACGGATCACTCATGGGCGAATAAATTCACCAGGTGCATTTTTGTGGCGAATTTCCACATTTCTCCATCACATTTTCACATCAAAAATTTTTGGACGTGCAGCGGAAAAGTCCCTGCGTGTCACGCATCAACATTATTGGACACCCATTGACTTTAACACTGGCGTGAAAATTGACACTAGCGTCAGAATTGATGCGGGCATCAGCTTTCGTGTTTCGAAATGGGACAAATTTTACCCATTATAAATAATTATATAAATCGAATTTTAATAATTTATAGAGATCGAATTATAAATAATTTTGTTATCTATATTCAAGAGTATGTGAGACTACTTTGCATTGAAATAGATCAGCAAATGGAGAGCCTAAAGATTATAGATTATTACATATAAAATAGTATCAAATAAGTCATGTTTGCTGATACAGTCGTCTATTTATTATTCCCCAGTAAATATTGCTTTGTATTCCTCTTTGGCTTAAATATAATAATGTAACATTTGGGTAGAAATATACAGAAGAGAAGTCCACAGCTTGAAGAGATAATGGCAAATATTTCCACTGCCACCATGTATTTGCCTTTGGTGCTCAGATAGGCCGGGATCATTGTGATCCAAACACTGCAGAAGAGCAACATGCTGAAAGTGATGAACTTGGCCTCATTAAAACTGTCTGGTAATGTCCGAGCCAAGAAAGCTACAATGAAACTCACAGATGCCAACAATCCCATGTAGGAGAGGACAATATAGAAGGCAATGACAGAGCCCTCATTGCACTGAATGATGATTTTTCCAGGTTCAGACAGAATGTTGAGCTCCATGAATGGGGGAGAAATGATCAGCCAGATAGCACTAATTAGAAACTGAATGAATGAACAAATAATGACTATAAAATATGTGATTTTGACTCCCAACCATTTTCTCCAAGGACTATTAGGCTTGGAGGCTTTGAAAGCAATACAAACCATAATTGTTTTTGCCAGGACAGAAGATATAGCTATGGAGAAACTGATCCCAAAAGAGGTTTGTCGGAGGATGCAGGTTATATCAGATGGGCGACCAAGGAACAAAAACACAGAGAGGAAGCTCAGCTTGATGGAGAAAAGGAGAATAAAGCTCAGATTGCGATTGTTGGCCTTCACTAATGGAGTGTCTCGGAATGAAATAAAGATTCCCAAAATAACTGCCACTAATAAAATAGACACCACAGAGAGGACAATAAAGACCAGAGTTAGGGAATCAGCTTCATATGAGAGGAACTCAGTTTGCTTCTCAATACACATGGTTTTCTCATTATTTGGCCATTCATAGATGGGACATTTTAAACAATTTTCCATATCTGTAAATAAAGAATAAATCTGTTGTCAAAGTTAGGAATATTGTGGCATTAACATGACCTGTTACAAGGTTAGCTTAAGATACTATTATATTAAAATTAATCCTATTAAAAAATTAAAACAATTTCTCTCTTGACTTTTATTCAGAGTATCTTTAGCTAAGAATGTCCCACATATATTCATCTACAGACACAACACCCCTTTTCAGTAACCCAACCTAATTATCACTTCCAAAACATTCCACACACATATGATAGTTTTAGCTTCTAATTTCAAGATGATAACAAGTTGAACCCAGGGGTTGAGCCTTCGCAACAGTGCAGAGGCAGGGTGTTGCACAACTGCAAATGTGTGCAGGGCACAATGCTAGTGGTTCTTGCAACTTAAACAGGAAACATATTCATTAAATAAAAACATCCACAAAGGAATTCAGTCAAAATGAGCAGGAACATGGAACACAATTGATAGACACATACTCACAGTATACAGTAAATCGTCAGTATAAGTCCCCACAGGAACAATAGCATGCACAGCATTTCTGAAGGTATACCCAGTGTCACGGTCGGCACCCAACACCAGAACAAACACCAGGCACCCTGGTCTCGGCTCGTGCTTCACCAGTAGTGTGACTGCCTTTGGGCCTCGGGAGGAGCCCTCGGCTTATTTGGATGCCACCTGGACTTAAACGAGAGGTGCAAGATGAGGGTTCTGGATAGGCAGAGGGGCACGACTGTAAAGCAAAGTCTTTGGACAGAAGATCATAGTACAAGGCATTAGGCAAAAGAGTAGTCAGATCAGGCTGGGTCGAGGCAGGCAGAGAATTAATGTAGTCAGGCAGGCAAGGGTCAAACCAGGAAGTCAATCAGAGGGTTAATCAGAAGAGGTAGTCGGTAATCAGGCAGGGATCAGGATCCATAAGTCAGAATAGTCAAAATAGCCAGGCAGGGGTCAAAACAGGAATCAAACAGGTTCAGGATATAGCACGGGCAATGATGTCTAGTAGAAATGTCCCTTTATACCTTTAAATTTCGCACCATTGCACGTACAAAACCCAGAAGTGCGCGCGTGGCGCACACTAGGAAGGAACTGGCACCAGGGAAGAGGAGTGGCGCGGCGGGCGTCCCCGTCACACCACTAGACCACCAGGGTGAGTCTCTGTTACACCCAGCTTTTCAGCCTTTATCCTAAGTGGAGCTCACACTAATACATAGTCCTTACTTCTGGGCAATTGGTACGTGGGATCATAACCCCACTCAATACTTCTTGGTGGAGCCTCAGCAACTTGGCTACATAGTCCAACTATTTGTCAGTCCTAGAGTGACCTATGAAAGTGAGTCAGCGTATCCTTACTAGACCTGACCTTGTTTAGGTTCCACTTCACCCTTCCTGCCTGCTCAGGTAAGGGGATTAACAAAGTGGACACTGAGCACAATGTGTGCTCAGCTTTGATAGTATAACACAGTGCCATCTTGTGGCTAAGCCTGGGATAGCTAAGGGTTGAGCTTTAACCCAGGAAATGGGGAATTACTCCTTTCCTTAGACTAAGGGACCCCGTTGGGTAAAATCTTTGGGCAATGCAAAGTAAATGGGGATACATTTATCAGTCCACTACATTCCCCCCCCCGGGTGAAGTACTTCCTTCCTGGCAAGAAACATATTCCAATATTAAATTGCATAATTAAACAATATAAAGTATTCATTTAGTAAATATCTTCTTCCTTAGCCTCTCCGGAGGACTACCAGGGAACAATGGTTAACTTGAAAATTAAGCCAAGTCAAGGCACATCTTGCATAGAAACCCCTTAAAAACCACAATGGAGTCCCATCTCCATTCAAAATAGTATGGGTCTAAATGTTATCATTTTATTACCTCTTGGAGCAACCCTTTTGAGTGTACCCAGGTACAATGGAATGAGTGAATATAGAGCAGCAGCATGAAACGGTTTCATTTGTGATAAACATAAATTTCACCTCAATAAGGCTTTACTTTTCATCTTTTGAAGTATTTGTTTTTGATTGATAATATGTGTATATCCCTTTTTCCAATCAATATTCACATCCTTTTAATCAACTCTATACGGTAACCAATTAGATTTAGGGTTTGTTGCCATATCCTCCACTCAAAAAAGAGGATTTCAAATAAGAAATGTACCAGTTAAAAGGAATATATGGTCAAAAATTTAAATTCCCCTTTGGCTTTATGGAGTGAATATAAGGATTTTTTCAAATTGCAAATAATTATTTTTTATTAGCCGTTTTAGTTGGTCGCAGAACAATCATATCCCTCGCATACCCGCTCATGCTTCAGCTTTACAACCCATGGCCATCTCTTCGTTTTGGTCCGCTTGCCTCTTTTGCCAGTCCCACCAGCCTACAATGAAAAGCAAGTAGTCATTCTTGTTTGCAGACGCCTACTTGATGTGCCTCACCATCAACCCCACCATTGCTTGACTGCCTACTCGTTTTTCATTGGTAGGCTGGCGGGACTAGCAGAAGAGGCAGGCGGACCAAGAAGAAGAGACGACCATGGGCCGTTAAGGTTTTGTGCTCTGCTGGAGTATGAGCAGGTACAGTATGTGGAGGATATGCTTGTGTTGAGAGCAACTAAAAAATGGCTAATAAAAAATAATTATTTGCAATTTGAAAAATCACTATATTCACTCCCCAAGGCCAAAGGGGATTAACATTTTTGACTATACATCTCCTTTAAACCATTTATCAATAAATAACATTTGAGGGTATCTTAAGGTGCAGTCAGGAGCCTGGTATCTCACCAGCCTGTAAATACAACACAACTGACCACTCTTATAGATTCTCCACACCAAATCCTCAGCCTCAAGCTTTGTTTAAGGCACTCCTCCAAACACTCAAAGATAATTTTTAATACATTATATGAGATAGACAAGTTATTTGATACCAATGATTTGATTGATTATAATATAATTTGTTCTGGCCAGCCTACAATAAAACCATAAAATATTCCCTAGATTCCATTTGCTTTAAAAAAAGATGATATTGTTGTTTCTGCTTAAATCCATAGGAGTACTGAGGATTTCTTTCTGGAGTTGGAAATATTTAGACAGATCTTGGCTCATTTTTTGCCACATTTGAACAATGGACCAACACAACACATTATGTAACTTTCATTGTAACCCTAAATATTGTAACCGTAAGTTACAGTGCCACACAGAAGGTTACTGGTTAAATGAAGGAATGTTGGCCTGGAACATAGTATTTGTACCTGGATAGAGAACTGGCTAAAAGATAGACTACAAAGAGTGGTGGTAAATGGAACATTTTCTAATTGGACCAGTGTTGTTAGTGGAGTACCGCAGGGCTCTGTACTAGGTCCCTTGCTTTTCAACTTGTTTATTAATGACCTGGAGGTGGCCATTGAAAGTACTGTTTCTATTTTTGCAGATGAGACTAAATTGTGCAGAACTATAGGTTCCATGCAGGATGCTGCCACTTTGCACAGTGATTTGTCTAAACTGGAAAACTGGGCAGCAAACTGGAAAATGATGTTCAATGTTGATAAATGCAGGTTATGCACTTTGGCAAAAATAATATAAATGCAAGTTATACACTAAATGGCAATGTGTTGGGAGTTTCCTTAAATGAGAAGGATCTTGGGGTCTTTGTAGATAACAAGTTGTCTAATTCTGGGCAGTGTCATTCTGTGGCTACTAAAGCAAATAAAGTTCTTGTATAAAAAAGGGCATTAACTCAAGGGATGAAACATAATTATGTCTCTTTATAGGTCCCTGGTGAGGCCTCATCTGGAGTATGGGGGCAGTTTTGGACTCCAGTCCTTAAGAGGGATATAAATGAGCTGGAGAGAGTGCAGAGACTAAGTGCAACTAAACTGGTTAGAGGGAGGGAAGAGTTAAATTATGAGGGGAGACTGACAAGGTTGGGGTTGTTTTCTCTGGAAAAAAGGCGCTTGTGAGGGGACAGGATTCGACTTTACAAGTACATTAGAGGACATTATAGACAAATAGCAGGGGACCTTTTTACCCATAAAGAGAATCACGTACCAGAGGCCTCCCCTTCAGACTAGAGGAAAAGAAGTTTCATTTAAAGGAACAGAGTAGGGGGTTCATCACAGTGAGGACAGTGAGGTTGGGGAATGCACTGCCGGGTGATGATTCAGTTAATGACTATAAGAGGGACTTGGATGATTTCTTGGACAGACATAATACAAAGGCTATTGTGATACTAAACTCTATAGTTAGTATAGATATGGGTATATATCATTTATGTGACAGTAGGGAGGGGTGTGTGTATGGGGCTGGGTTTTCATTTGGAGGGGTTGGACTTGATGGACTTTGTCTTTTTTAAACCAATTTAACTAAGTAACTATGTAACTAACTATGTAAGTATTTACAACATTCAAAACAAAGATTATAGGCACATCTGGCCTCTCCTTAGATTACTGGTTCTGCAGCTGTATAAGGGGACAGCGCCCCTATAGGTATCCAGAAAACAATATATGCAGTGACTTGCCCCCACTTTGCAGCATATTCATGTTTTGGCTGTTTATTGTTTTCTCTTTACAACATGACTAGTTACCAGTTAAGTTGGAGATCTCCCCCTCTGAGCATCTGGCACAGTCATAGCAGCAGGGCGGCGCTCTTTCCCTTGTGACTTTTCTGTAGCCGGGAGGGCAGTTTGGAGAACACTGGGACTTCAGAATCTACAAATCAGAATAAAAATAGTGATAACTGTATTATTGAGTTTTCAGCTCTTTATATTTAAACATTCATGTTCATTACAATTTATGCTGAAATCTATTTATTATTCAGCAAGATTACATTTTCAGACATTTTACTGCTGTAGTATAATTTAGAATTACATGCTTAGAAATTGCTTAGCTGGTCTCTTTCCTTCTGTGGAAACTTGGGTTGATCAATGTAGGAAAATCATCAAATTCAGCTCTTAATCTTTCCTGAACCTTGTTAGACAAACTCATGCTGCATGTTTTATCAAGGTTTTCATGTATTTAGGGCATGATATACAGTGTCTTGTAATGGAAAGTTTAAAACAACTTGACTTGCTGAGTAATCACAAAACCTTTATTATTTCAACTCAACTGAGTGGCTTCTTCACAACTGAGTGGAAGGGATTTCCCTGGCATTTTAAACCTTTAACCCTTTAACCGCCAAGCGCGGCGGTTCAGGGCTCAGGCTGCCAAGAACGTACCTCGTACGTTCTATTGCAGCTGAGCCCTTCTCTCTGCATCGGCGGCTTTTGCCGCCTCTGCAGAGAGTCAGGAGGGTAGACAGCCCCCTGGGCAACGTGGCTGGGGGGCTGTCAAGTCGGATCTGCGACGCGATTGTCGCAGATCCGACTTCAAACTAGCAGAAGCGCAATGTAAGCGCTGCTGCTGCTGGCTTACCTCCTCCTCCTCGCTCCACGCGCCCACTCACTTCCTGCTGCGCAGTAACTCTGCAGACACGCTGCCAGGAGTCCTCCTTCGGTTCCAGCGATCCTCCTGCTACAAAAACGGTAAGTTCATGTTTTTTTACACACTTACCTGCACTTACACATACCTACAGTACATTTATACACTTACATAAACATTTTAGTAAAAATTTGTATTTTTTATTTTTTATTTTTTTATTTTAGCACACTTGGTCGATTTTGTACACTTATTTACACTTAATTACATGTATTTGCACACTCAGACAACTTTTATTAGTGCACAAATATGTATACACAAAAACTCACAAACAGGTGTTTTTTTTTTTTTTTTTTTTACTTATTCATTGTACTGTTTGTTTTGCCTAAAAGCATGTTAGTTTGACAGCGTGACTATTGGATAATCGATTTCGGCCACTAATTACGCTGTCGGATCAATTATTTTGTTATTTCATTGATTTACGCTATTTTTGTGGTTTTATTGAAATTTTATCCATGCATTATTGTTCCTTATGTATCTTTAGTATAGTTTTGCTGTTTGGTGCTTTGGTATAGAAAGATTTATTTTACTTAGTTTGATTCGCCAGAATATATGCTTTCCAAAAATATATGGGTTTTTGGGGGTCTTTTTACAGTTTTGGGGTCTTATGGCACATAACGCACAGTTGGGGTTCTCTTTTCTGCAGCTTAGTTGGCTAGCGTGAAAATTCATAGGCATGTTTTTCATTTGGGGTCCGTACACGCCACATACTTTGGTAAATCTATGCATATTGGGCATCAAACTATTTAGTAGACCTCTGACGTCCATATTTAGGGTGATTTTTCTTTATACGTAAAACATTGTGTGCGATAAATGCGGCAAACTGCAACAATTTTAGGCGATTTTTCAGAAATGTAAAAACCTCTGCGTTTAGAAAAGCTTTGCAGTTTGGTGTAGAAAGACGTCTTTATCTTTTTTGGATTCGTCAGAATGTGTACTTTCCAAAAATATATGGTTTTGGGGGGTCTGCTGCTAGGAGGGTCTTGAGGCACATAATATGAAGTCAAGGGTCTATGTTCACAGAAGGCGAATCGGCAGCGGAGAAAAATCATATGCACTATTTTCATTTGGGGTCCGCACATGCCAGCTGCCTTGGTATATCAATGCATATTGGGCATCAAACGGTTCAGTTGACCCTTGGCATCAGTATTTATGGTGTTTTACAATTGTATGTAAGAAATTGGGTGAGATAAATGCGGCCAATTGCAATATTTTTAGGCAATTTTCAAAAATGTAAAAACTGTTGCTTTTATCGCCAAATTTAGGAAAGGCTTGCGGCTTGGTACTTTGGAGTACAAGGACATGCATACCCAATTTGGATTCGCAGGAATGTGTACTTTCCGAAAATATATGGTTTTCTGGGGTGAATGTACTTTTTTCTACCTTTGCTCCCCCCAAAACTATGTATATGTGTTGATTTTGCAGTACCTGAAATGACAGACCATATGGGGGTCTTCCTTTTGGGGCCCCTATATGCCACGTGCTTGGGTACACCTATACATATTGGGCATCAAACTGTTCAGAGGACCCTAGGCTTTCATATTTGGGGTGATTTCTCTTGATACCTAAAAGTATGTGGGTAATACGATGCTGCAGGGTAGAAATTTTGAAGTCATTTTTGGAAATGTCCCCAAAATCACCAAATTTAGGAATGATTTGCGGCTTGGTACTTTGTAGTACAAAGACATGCATACCCAATTTAGATTCGTGGCAATGTGTACTTATCGAAAATATATGGTTTTCTGGGGTGAACTTACTTTTTCTACCTTTGCCCCCCCAAAACGATGTAAATGTGTTGATTTTGCAGTACCTGAAATGACAGAACATACAAGGGGGGGGGGTCTTCATTTTAGGGCCCCTATATTCCACGTGCTTGGGTACACCTATACATATTGGGCATCAAACTGTTCAGAGGACCCTAGGCTTTCATATTTGGGGTGATTTCTCTTGATACCTAAAAGTATGTGGCTAATACGATGCTGCAGGGTAGATATTTTGAGGTGATTTTTGGAAATGTCACCAAAATCACCAAATTTAGGAATGATTTGCGGCTTGGTACTTTGGCGTAGAAAGACATGCATACCCAATTTGGATTTGTTGGAATGTGTACTTTCCGAAAATATATGGTTTTCTGGGGTGAACTTACTGTTTTCTACTTTTGCCCCCCCCCAAATGATGTAAATGTGTTGATTTTGCAGTACCTGAAATGACAGACTATATGGGGGTCTTCGTTTTGGGGCCCCTGTATGCCACGTGCTTGGGTACACCTATACATATTGGGCATCAAACTGTTCAGAGGACCCTAGGCTTTCATATTTGGGGTGATTTCTCTTGATACCTAAAAGTATGTGGGTAATACGATGCTGCAGGGTTGATATTTTGAGGTGATTTTTGGAAATGTCACCAAAATCACCAAATTTAGGAATGGTTTGCCGCTTCGTACTTTGGTGTAGAAAGACATGCATACCCAATTTGGATTCAGGGGAATGTTTACTTTCCGAAAATATATGGTTTTCTGGGGTGAACGTACTTTTTTCTACCTTTGCCGTCCCCCAAAACTATGTAAATGTGTTGATTTTGCAGTATCTGAAATGACTTTGCAGTATCTTCCTTTTGGGGCCCCCTATGCCACGTGCTTGGGTACATCTATTCATATTGGGCATCAAACTGTTCAGTGGACCCAGGATTTTATATTTGGGGTGTTTTACATTGATACCTAATGATGTGTGGGAGATATGTTGCTGTAGAGTGGAAGCTTTGAGGTCATTTTTCGAAAAATTCACCAATTTCTATAAAACATTATAACTTTAGGAAACAACTGCAACTTGGTAGTTTGGAGTACAAAGATATTTCTACCCATTTTTGATTCACCAGAATCTGTTCTTTCTAGTAATGGGTAGTTTTCTAGGGTAAACCTACTGTTAGCGGAATGTTTGGCCTTGAAATCAAAAGTATGCCGTTTGGGGAGCGTTGCTTTGAAAATTTGGTTGTGTACTGCTTGTAGATTTTGAGCTATACAAGTGAGAAATCTCCATAAAACTATATATATTTGGTATTGTCGCGTTCAGGAGACATAGACCTTTCTAAATCGGCTGTGTTCTCGTACATAAAATGAATGATGTTTCTGATATATGTGATTGTTCTTCGTGAAACATGATTTTTTTCATTTTATTTGACACTTAGAATCCAATATTTTTTTACAGAAGTAGAATTACACCAAAATTCTTGCATATTGTGAAAGTTCAGGTTGTCCTGAAAAAAACAATATATTGTTTTCCTGGGTTAACTAAAAGACCACCCCAGGAAAGGCTCTTAAAGTGAAAGAGTGCAAAATATCTAAAAACTGCTTGGCAGTAGATGTTCACATCTAGGACAAAACGGCTGGCAGGGAAAGGGTTAAAATTTATATAACCAATAAATAATCACAACAGTTCCATTAAACTTATTTAGATAGGTGTTAGCTAAAAATCATTCTGGTGTGAAAATATGAAAATATTACCCCAAGTGTTGGGGTAATGATAGCAGCAGTCCAGTGTAGATTGGGGTGACTAAGCAACCACTTGGTAAACAAGAGCTAACTGCTCAGGGCCAGGACTCTCCAGTCATCCTCTCCTGTTGTAATGGAAATGGAAGGTTTTCAAGATGGCGACGGCGTCCAAGACGGCGACGGCGTCCAAAATGACGACTCCTAGCCTCACCATGTGGATCCTGCTGGTCGCTGTACTATGACGCCTGCATCCTCCCGTCTGCCAATTGGTCGCCGGCGACGGAATGGTCGCCGGCGTCAGAACGTGTGTCGGCGTCAAAACATCAACGTCAGGACGCCGGAGCCAACGTCATGACGCCATTGCGTCCAATTGGCGCCAAAACCCGGCCTATATTAAGCCTCTGGACATTGCTGTCATTGCCCAAATATAGGTCTTACTTTGAGTATTCCTGGGTGTGATTATTGCTACTGACTTCTTGTGTACCGACTTCTGCCTGTCTTTTCGGATTGATTCTTCACTGCCTGAACTGAACTTTTGCCTGGACTTCGACTATTCTCTCGTCTCATCCCTTTGTACCTCGATATCGGCTTGCTACCTGCCTCCTCCTTGGTCCACACTCCAACTGCGCCTTCGGGCCCTTACAGTATATTTGGGCCATGGACCCGTCTGAGGAGGCCTCTGCTCAGCCTGACTTCGGGAGAGCTTTCCGAGGAATTGCCTCTCGCATGGAGGCCTACGAAGCCCAGCAGATCCACTTTGGTCAAGCTCTTGAAGCTATTTTGGACAAATTGTCGGCTCTCTCACCCACGATCCAGGCTCCTGCTGACGCCTCGGCTATGATTCCTGTGGCACCGATTCATGTCTCCGAACCTTGCATTCCGGCCCCGCCACTCTTCAGCGGTGACTGAGGCCTGTAGAAGATTCATAAACCAGTGCGAGATTCAGTTTACATTGCTTCCCCATCAATATGTCTCTGAACGTGCAAAGGTGGGGTACATCATTACTCGCCTGACTGGTAAAGCGTTGGAATGGGCATCACCACTATGGGAGAAGGAGGATCTCTTAATCGATGACTCCAAGGCCTTTATCCGAGAACTACGCACTGTGTTTGATGCTCCTGGCCGAGCAGTGTCTGCTTCTTCACGCCTATTCCAGATTCGTCAGGGAACACGTTCTGTACCTGAGTATGCGATTGAATTTCGCACATTGGTCACTGAAACCAGCTGGAATAACGACAGTAACCATGCCGCTTTCTATAATGGGCTGTCAATGCGCATTAAGGACGATCTGGTTTCCCGTGAGATGCCTACACGCTGGGAAGATCTTGTTGCCCTGGCAGTCAAGGTGGATACCCAACAAAGGGAACACCAAGCTATTAAAGAACGAGTGAGGAAGGTCCAACCTCCTTTGGCTCCTCGCTTCCAGAGGCCATTTCTTACTAGCCCAGCTGCATCCTCTTCTTCGACTCTTGTCTCTTCTCCTGCTCCCACTGAAGAGCCAATGCAGATTGGACGTGCTCGTCTTTCCGAACAGGAAAAGTTACGGAGAAGGGCTGCAGGACTTTGCTTATATTGCGGAGGCAAATCCCACTTCGCCCATTAGTGCCCTGTGAAATAGGGAAACGCCAACGCCTAGGTACGTTTGGGGAAACTTACCTGGGCGGAATTGATCATTTTCCCCAATCTTCTGCTCATCGTTTTCTTCTTCCGGTACAGATCCAGCTTGCTTCCAAGATCATTTCTACCCACGCCTTCCTTGATTCCGGCGCAGCTGGAAATTTCCTGGATAAAGTCTTTGCGGAATGTCATTCCATTCCTCTACAAACCCTGGCTGTACCACTCCGAGTCCTAGCCATAGATGATCAACCACTCTCTTCTGCTTTCATTTTCAAATCCTCACAAGAATTATCCTTCAAAGTGGGCACCCTGCACTCAGAGAGACTTTCGTTTCTGTTGATCGAATGCCCGTCTACTCCAGTTGTCCTAGGACTCCCCTGGTTGCGTATTCATAACCCGGTCATTGACTGGTCCGCAACTCAAATCTGTCGCTGGAGCTCCTTTTGTCAACAAAACTGTCTTCCGGCTCAGCCTCTTGTCAAAATTTCATCTGTGGTTCCTAATCCTTTCATCCCTCCTGCTTACCAAGACTTCACTGATGTCTTCAATAAGAAATCTGCTGAGACACTTCCTCCTCATCGGTCGTATGACTGCCCTATCGACCTCCTTCCTGGCACCATGCCCCCTTGAGGACGTACTTATCCGCTCTCTCCATCCGAAACTGCAGCGATGAAAGAGTACATCCAGGAAAATCTCCTACGAGGCTTTATTCGTCCTTCTTCCTCTCCTGCTGGTGCAGGGTTCTTCTTTGTTGAAAAGAAAGATGGCAGTCTACGACCCTGCATCGACTACCGCGGTTTGAACAAGATCACTATAAAGAACCGCTACCCTCTACCCCTTATATCAGAGTTGTTTGATCAGCTGAAGGGTGCCAGCATTTTCACCAAGCTAGATATTTGTGGGGCTTACAATCTCATCCGGATCAGAGAAGGGGATGAATGGAAGACTGCATTTAATACTCGCGATGGGCACTACGAGTACCTCGTGATGCAGTTTGGACTCTGTAACGCTCCCGTGGTCTTTCAAGAGCTAGTCAACGACATCTTCCGGGACTTGTTGGGTCTTAGTGTTGTCGTTTACTTGGACGATATTCTCACCAGCACTAAGGCTATCCAGAGGTTTATTGGTTTCGCCAATTATTATAGGCAGTTCATCAAAGGCTTTTCTTCCAAGATCTCCCCTATCCTGTCCCTTATTCGGAAAGGAGGGAAACCTCGATGTTGGTCCCCTGAAGCCTTAGAAGCATTCAAAACTCTCAAGGACTCCTTTTCTTCTGCTCCTATCCTCAGACATCCGGACCCTCTTCTACCTTTCTTCATCGAAGTTGATGCTTCCGACGTTGGGGCCGGGCTGTTTTATCTCAAAGATCCTCACATGATAGAAGATTACATCTCTGTGCTTTCTTTTCTAAAAAGTTTTATTCTTCTGAACAAAACTATGATGCGGGAAACCGTGAGCTGTTGGCCGTCAAACTGGCATTAGAAGAATGGAGACATCTGTTGGAAGGCTCTTCAATACCAGTCTCTATCTTCACTGACCATATGAACCTAGAATACATCCAGTCCCTCAAACGCCTTAATCCCAGGCAAGCTAGGTGGGCTCTTTTCTTCTCCAGGTTCAACTTCATTATTACGTTCCGCCCGGGTTCCCGGAACAAGAAGGCTGACGCCCTATCTAGAAGCTTCCTTCCTGAAGGCATGTGTTCTGAAGATCCCGAACCCATTGTGCCTTCTACTAAAATCGTTGTTGCCTTACTTCCCACCATAGCTTCCCAGTTATTATCGGCTCAAACCTCTGCTCCTGACAATACCCCTTTGGGACTCGCATTCGTTCCTCCAGAACTTCGTCACTCCATCCTGTCCCAGTCCCATAACTCCAAACAGGCTGGTCATCCTGGAATCAAAAAGACCACTGAACTCCTGTCTCGTTTGGTCTGGTGGCCCTCTCTCCGGAAAGACTTTAAGAACTTTGTCTCTTCTTGCTCCACTTGTGCTACCTCTAAATCTGGTCACTCCCCTCCTAAAGGTCTACTTCTGCCGTTACCCATTCCATCCCGACCTTGGACTCATCTGGCGATGGATTTCATTGTGGATCTTCCTGTTTCTCTTGGGCATACGGTCATCTGGGTCGTGATCGACAGGTTCAGTAAGATGGCTCATTTCATTCCTCTACGCAAGTTGCCTACTGCTCAAGAACTTTCAAAACTATTTATTCAACATATCTTTCGCCTTCATGGACTTCCGGCTGAAATAGTTTCTGACAGAGGTTCCCAATTCGTTTCTAAGTTTTGGAGATCGTTATGCAAGGCTCTGCATATTTCTCTCCAATTTTCTTCTGCTTACCACCCCCTATCCAATGGAGCTGCAGAGAGGGTTAATCAAGCACTGGAACAATTTCTTCGTTGCCATGTATCTTTATGTCAAGATGACTGGGCAGATTTACTCCCTTGGGCTGAATTCGCTCATAATAACTCCATGCATGCTTCCTCTGAGAGGTCCCCATTCTTTTGTGTATACGGTCTGAATCCTCTTGCATTTCCTCAAGATCTCCTTCTTACTAATGTTCCCGCTGCCAACGATCAAGCCACCCACATGCTCGCTATCTGGCTCTCCACCAAAGCCAATTTGGAAAAGAGTTCCCTTTCCCAAAAAAGATTTGCCGATAGGAAAAGGATTTCGTCTCCTCAATATAACCTTGGTGACAAAGTCTGGTTGTCTACACAAAACATTCATCTCAAAGTACCCACTCCCAAGCTTGGTCCGAAGTCCATCGGTCCTTTTCCTCTTATCGAAATTATTAATCCTGTGGCAGTTCGTCTTCAACTTTCCCCTGAAATGAGGGTTCCCAATGTATTTCATGTTTCTCTTCTCAAGCCTGCAACATCTTCTTCTTCTTCTCCTCCCACTCCTGTTCTTGTGGACGGTCATCAGGAGTTTGAAGTCAAGAGAATCTTGGATTCCCGGATTTCCAGGGGTGTGTTGCAGTACCTCATAGAATGGAAAGGTTTCGGTCCTGAGGAGTGCTCCTGGGTGAAGGATTCTGATGTCCACGCTCCTTGTCTTATCCAAAGATTTCATAAGCAATTTCCTTCCAGTCCCAGTCATGGCGGTCCTGAGGCCCCCCCTAAGGAGGGGGGTACTGTAATGGAAATGGAAGGTTTCCAAGATGGCTACGGCGTCCAAGATGGCGACGGTGTCCAAAATGGCGACTCCTGGCCTCACCATGTGGATCCTGCTGGTCGCTGCACTATGACGCCCGCATCCTCCCATCTGCCGGTTGGTCACCGGCGACGGAATGGTCGCCGGCGTCAGAACGTGCGTCGGCATCAAAACGTCAACGTCAGGACGCCGGAGTCAACGTCATGACGCCATTGCATCCAATTGGCGCCAAAACCCGGCCTATATTAAGCCTCTGGACATTGCTGTCATTGCCCAAATATAGGTCTTACTTTGAGTATTCCTGGGTGTGATTATTGCTACTGACTTCTTGTGTACCGACTTCTGCCTGTCTTTTCGGATTGATTCTTCGCTGCCTGAACTGAACTTTTGCCTGGACTTCGACTATTCTCTCGTCTCATCCCTTTGTACCTCGATATCGGCTTGCTACCTGCCTCCTCCTTGGTCCACACTCCAACTGCGCCTTCGGGCCCTTACACCTGTCTCCTGTCTATCTAGAACAACCCTCCCTAAACAGAAGAGAGGGCCTGTCATACCTCTTGTCAGCAGCATGCAATGATTCTTAACAGCTTTACCCTGTTATTGTACCAATACTATCAGTTATGTAACTTGAAACCTTAACCTGAAGCAATGAAAATCATGGTACCACTATGACTGGATGATACTTTTTGCATGTGTGTCAATTGGTATAGGGAAGACCTTGGAGATGTTGTTGGCAGCTCCAGTATTTCCACAACAGCCTTCATCAATAGACACATAACACTTGTACCAGAGAACTAGTATAGAAGGATTAGATAGAAGGAAAGAGAAGAGAATGTGAAGAAGAGAAGGAGCACATGAATAAAATAAGCTAATGTAGTGGTTAAACATTACATATATTTTAACTTTGTATGCACATATCAAGGTTTCCCATATCTTGAGGTAAAGTAGCTTTATTTCTCTACTACTGTATGTCCCAGATGATGCAAATGTCTGCTTATATAGAACAATATGTTTTACTTCCATGTGTATATTCTCTAAATTTGGTAGGGTTTGAAATCTACTGAGAAATCTACTGGCAAATATTATGTAAAAGATGGTTTGCTTGTGACTTTTCTCTGTTTGTCACGGGAGAATTCCTAGTAGTGCTAATTCAGGTAATAATTGAATTGTGGAATTGGTAAATTTTTGGATCAGGGTCTGTGTTTTTCCCCAGAAGTGCTTTGTAATTGGACAGGACCAACAAATATGGAATAGTGACCCAATCTTTTTTTGAGATCTCTATCACAGATGTGAAATGTTTGGATATGCTGTATGGATTTTTTTCTGGTGTCAAGTAGTGAAGGATTCGAATGAATAAAACTTCGAATTTCAAAGTATTTTTCTGGGTACTTCGACCATCGAATAGGCTACTACAACATTCAACTTCGGCTTTGATTCGAATGATTCGAAGTACAAATCGCTCGACTATTCGACCATTCGATATTCGAAGTACTGTCTCTTTAAAAAAAACTTTGACTACATACTTCCGCAGTTTAAACCTACCGAGTTACAATGTTAGCCTATGGGGACTTTCCCCATCACTTTTCTAAGCTTTTTTTGGTCGAAGAAAAATCCTTCAATCGATCGATTAAAATTGTTCGAAACGATCGTTCAATCGTAGGCTTTGCACTAAAATCCTTCGAATTCGATATTCGAATTCAAATTATTTTACTTTGAGGGTCGAATTCGAGGGTTTATTAACCCTTGATATTCGACCCTTAGTAAATGTGCCCATAAGTTGTTTTTGAAATATTTCAAAATCATGTGAATTGTAGACAGCTGCAGTTCCCTTATATTTTTTTTTGATTTTGTAGACACTTTTGTGTAGAGGATTCGTTGGGAGTAGTTGGTTTGACTGGAGAAAGTGGTGGATTCACAGGTAAGTATATAGTTGACTATTAGGTAGCTTATAGGCTCCTAGGATTGTTGAGAAGGTTTTAATACCTAGTTTTCTAGGACTGCAGGGGTCCACATATTTAGGGATGTATCTTGTATAGCTTCTTCAAGTGTTGTAAGAGGGACTAAGGCAGCTCGGGGTTTAGCCAAGTCTGTATTTGTTGTTGTGGCTTGCCAGGTTTGTAGCTTTGCCTCTATTGGTAATGGTAGGAGGTCTGAGTTTGTTCTTTGTCCTTTTGTTGTATAGCCATATGGACATTGTGATAGTTTGATTGTGCTGGCTTTTGTATAGCCAATGTTCAACGTCTATCCATCTTTTTGTGGTAATCCCAATCCACCATTTGATTCAGTAGGGTAGCTCTGTAGTGTGATTGGACAAGCTAGGCTAAGCATTTGTCAATGGTATTGGAAGTTATATACTTGGAACTTGGTACTTGGAATTTTATATATAGGATTGTTGGGAAATCGGCATTTTTACATTTGACAATAGAGTCTGTAACCATTTGGCTAAAATAGTGGCATATATTTTCAATCTCCATTTAAAAAAGATATTGGACTATAATTGGGGCATTGTGTATTGTCCTTCCCTGGTTTAGGTATTGTAGATATGTATGATAACAGAATATCTGATGGGTCTTCCCCTGTGGTGAATATTTCATTTTCCTAACTTTTAAATGAATTGGGATTTATGACAATCAAATCTAATAATTGAGTAATTACTATTCAGTCTTTTATTGGCACAAGTCACTTTAGAATCAAGTTTTGCATCTCAATGCATTTCAAATTATTTGAGCATTGCACTTTAGTTGCCTCAATTAATTGAAGGAGGTTTATTATTAACCATTAGCAAAAGCCACTTTATAATTAATGATTGAAATACAGTGAATTGTTTATTTATTTGAGCACTCAATTAAATATCTCAATTTATTGAAGGAAGTTCAATTAAATTGCACAAATTCATTATTGATTATTTTTTTTTGTAACTTATTCTTTATTTGCTTCACATAAGTTATACATCCATATAACATCCGTTGCAGCTAAACAACCAACAGCAGAATATAAGCACAAATAAAGATAAGAATACCATAATGAAAATAAAGACAAAGGTAACATGCTCAACCCTAATCTTCCCCTGATTAAGTGGCAGGTGGAGGGTGGAAACCCTATGAGGTGGAAGTGGCCAATCCACTCAGTATCCAAATGTCCCAAGTCCTCATAAACTGATCCATTTTGTCGGTTATGTGGGCTATGCCCATTTCAAAAGCTCGATTAGCATTCACTCTATTAAATATCTCAGTAATACTCGGTGGCGTGATGCTCTTCCATTTAGATGATATCGCCAGACGAGTGGCCGTCAGAATCTGATTAACTAAAGCCTGCCCACATTTATGTAGCCTGGGTAAAGGTTTGCCTAAAAGCAGGGTCACGGGGTCTATTGCAATGGGTCGCTTCAGCAACTGGCTTAAAAGGTGCGCCGCCTCACTCCAAAGCGGTTGGATTATTGGGCAGTCCCAGAAAGTATGTAGCATAGTCCCGTTAGAGCCACAGTTCCTCCAGCACAGAGGTGATGATTGTGGGAATAACTTGTGTAACCTTACAGGCGTATAGTACCAGCAGGTCAATACCTTGTATATCTGTTCCTTTTGACGGGCACACACGACCATCCGTTTGGCATTGTCCCATATCAGGGGCCAGTCATCAGCCTGTATCGGTTGTGGGAGAGCTTGGTCCCACTTATCCATATAGCTATAAATTGTAGATTTTGGAAATGAGGCCTTTCTGGGGAAGTCCATTAACTGCAATTATTTCGAAAGTAGTGGGAGAGTTAGCCTTGGCATTTGAGACGTATGGCGTGAGAAAGTGCCGGACTTGGAGGTATTCAAACCACTTAATGTCGGTCTGGGGATGTTTGTCTCTGAGTACTTGAAAGGGTAAAATCTGGCGAGTTAGTGGGTCGAGAAGGTCTCTGACCGTGAAGAGTCTGAGTTGAGACCATTTAGCATAAAATGAAGGATCAGTCCCCGGTTGAAATGCCGGATTATTCAAATAAGTAACCAACAGGGATCTAGCCGAAATCAACTTGTGTTTGTATCTGGTCTTGAGCCATATGGAGTAAGTCAGTCTCGTGGCTGATAAGGCTTTTGGGGAGATCCGAGTAAGAGAAGCAGAGTCCCATATAAGAGCATTGAGGTAAAACTCATCCGCCACAGAACTTTCAATACAACCCCAAGTAGTATACGGAAGGAGACTTGACCACACCAAAAGTTGTCTCAGCTGTGCAGCTTCATAATACTTCAGAAGATTAGGGACTCCTAAGCCACCCCTCGAGTGTGCAGTCATCATCACTGATTTTGCGACCCTGTGACCCCGATAGGACCATACAAAGTTGTGAAATAGAGTTTGAATGTCTTTAAGAGCTTTAGGGGATATAGGGATTGGCAGTGTCTCAAACAAATAGAGATACTTTGGTAGGATGGACATTTTTATAACTGCTATCCTCCCAAGCCAAGAAATAGTGGATTTAGTCCATTTAAAAAAAGAGGTCTTCATCTGTTGCATAAGCGTCTTAAAATTAAGATTGAAAAGTTGGTTATGAGAGGCTGCAATTTGGGTCCCCAGATAGGATAGGGAGTCCACCCTCCACCTGTAATTAAATTTTGGTTTCAAAGCTTCCAAGACCCCAGAAGTCATATTAAGAGGTAGTGCCTCCGTCTTGCTAATGTTCAGTTTATAGCCTGAAATATTGCTGTATGTGTCAAGAACCTGATGAAGGTTTGGGAGGGAGATAAGGGGGTTAGTCAATGTGAGCAGGACATCGTCTGCAAAAAGGGCAATTTTGTAGTGTGCAGAGCCCACTGAGACCCCCCATACGTCCGGATGAGTACGTATAGCTGCTGCCAAAGGTTCTATGCTAAGGGCATAGAGCAAGGGGGAAAGGGGACAACCCTGTCTAGTACCATTATGAATCGGGATGGGTCTGCGTGACTGCCCCGGGAGTTTAAGGTAAGTAGAAGGGGATCTGTATAGACTCTGTAGAGCAACCAAGTAAGGGCCCGAGAAATTTAAGTGTTGCAATAGGTCAAACAGGTACGACTAGTCCAGCCTATCAAATGCCTTTTCGGCGTCTAAGCTAAGCACTAAAGAGCTTTCCTTACGTCTCTGAAGTAGTTCAATCAGGTCAACGGTGCGTCTCGTGTTGTCCCCTGCCTGCCGACCCAGTATAAAACCTACTTGGTCCTTGTTGATAAGTCTAGGCAGTATTGGGGCTAAGCGGTTTGCCAGAATTTTAGTGAATAATTTAAGGTCGGAGTTTAAAAGTGCTATTGGCCTGTAGTTTGTACACAGTGTGTGGTCTTTCCCTTCTTTGGGTAGTAGGGTCAAGTAGGAAGTCAGATTGGAAGAGGGAATAGGTTCACAATGGAGATATCGGTTAAAAAGCTGCAATAAGTATGGCGACAAAATATGTTGGTAAAGCTGGTAGTATCTGTAAGTCAGACCATCCGGGCCAGGGGTTTAAGTGTGGTGGATAGTTCCTCCATGGAGATGTCTTTATTAAGTATTTCTAGGTCAACCTCCGTAAGACCTGGAAGGTTGAGGTTTGCTAAAAACTGAGCGATAAACGCTGAGTGGCGATCCTTATCCTCTGTAGGAGGGGTCATATTGTATAATTTGTGATAAAAGTCATGAAATTGAGAGCCAATTTGGTCTTGGTTGTAAGTAAGTGTCCCAGAGGGCAGAGTAAGAGAAGTAATTCTGGAGTGAACTTGCTGGTCTTTAAGTTTTCTTGCCAGAAGGGTGTGTTGTTTATCGGCCTTCTCATACAATAGCTGTCTCGTCCAAATTATAGCTTTTTCAGCTTGATGTTGTCGAAGGGCAGCCAATTCCTTACGAATTTTGTTAATTTTCATCAGTAAGGGATCGGTTTGCCCAAAGTTAAGTTGCGTTTCTAGGTCCCTCAACTGCCTCTGAAGTTTAAGATAACTAGCATTAGCTACTTTCTTTTTATGTGCCGTTAGACCTATCAGGCGGCCCCTTATTGTAGCTTATGAGCTTCCCATAAAGTGGTCAGAGAGTCAACTGAGCCCTCATTAATTTGGAAGTATTCCTTCAAGTTGCCCTCTATTTGAGAAAACGCTTCTTTGTCATTTAAGATTGATTCATTGAGGCGCCAGTGAGTTTCCCGGGGTAGGGGCTTAAATAAATCCAGAACTAGGATTATCGGAGCATGATCCGACCAGGTGATCGGCATAATTTCAGAATCATATGGTAAATGAAGGCAAGGGTAAGAAATGAAAAAGTAATCAATACGTGAGTGTAATTTATAAGTAGGCGAATAGAACGTGTATTGTCTGTCCGTAGGATGTTTAGTGCGCCAAGCATCAAAAAGTTGGGACTGTCGTATAGTTTGCCTAAAAGACACAGATATATTATGGGCTGCCTGGTCAGGGGAGGGCTCTGATCTATCTGTCGCCTGAGAGAATGTCAGATTGAAGTCTACCCCCATGATCACATATGGAGAATTAAACTGTTGGGACTTAGAAATCACTCTGCGTAAAAAACCAATCTGTTTTTTGTTGGGTGAATATACATTAACTAATAACAATTGTACATCAGCATACCTTCCTTTTAGTATCAAATAATGTCCATGTGGGTCAGCAAGAGTCTGGTCGACCAAAAAAGGGCAATCTTTATGTATAAGGACAGCAACCCCTGCTTTCTTATAGGGGCCCGAGGAATAGTAGGCTCTAGGATAAAGTTTAGAAATAAGTTTACTGGGGTTGTCCCTATGGAAGTGAGTTTCTTGAATGAAAGCAATGTCTGCTCGCAAGTGTTTGAGTTCCTTTAAGGCCAAGTACCTCTTGTGGATGCTGTTAAGGCCTTTTACATTTACGGATACAAATTTAGCCATATTTATCTAAGGGTAAAATAAGTCCTGCTGTCTCATAGTTTCTAGGATTTTGGAACCCTAGGATCAGTCGACCAGAGGCCCCTGTCTCCCCCCAATGGAAAATAAACATCCGGAATCCTCCAGAAGCAAGGAATCGGAAGTGGGTAAACATGTCGCAAATCAAGACAATATGCAGAATAAATTGAAATAACAAGTGAAGGAACCAGCACTTAAGAAACAGTGTCATTGTAGAACACATATAAAATAAATCAAACACATGTTAAAAAAAAAAAAAATAACAATTAAGTATAAACTTAGTAAAGCAATTTAAACAACTAAAGGATGATTCTCTTTTCAGCCTTATGGCTATAGCCAAGTATAGAATTCTCAACTGACAGAATCAACGAAAATAAGGCCCTGACACTAAGTCTAGAACCTGTGAGAGGTAGAACGTATACCTCCGATGAGGGGTGAAGATCCGTAGCCCTGCGGGATCCGTCGCAGGCCAAGTAGGTAGAGAAATAGAAGAATCTCCACTCCAAAGGATCCACACGTGGCTAATTCGTGACAGATTTAAGTCCCCACCTTCTTAGTGTTGTAGGGAAAAAGCACATTGAAGAGGGTGATCAGGCGTCTCGAGGAGGTGAAGGGCTTAAGGCCAGTCTTGGCGATGAATCCTGTCGTTGGACTTTGGTCCACTGGGGGGCAAGAGATGGCAGTGGCCCCTCTGGCATGGAGTCCTTGCGAGGAGATGTCACCTCCTTAAGCGATAGGCCAAGCGCTTTCAGAAAACGAGATCCATTCCGTGGATTGTGCAAGGTATAGGTTTGGCCCGCTCGCGTGACAACTAATTTAAATGGAAAACCCCATCTGTAAAGTATTCCATGCTCCTTCAGTGTCTGCGTGACAGGACGCAACTCCCTTCTTTTGCCTAGAGTGATTGGAGAAAGGTCCGTAAAGATCTGGATTTTGTGGTTGCGAAACCCCAGAATCTGTGTTGCTCTTGTCTTCGCCAGAATGGCTTCCCTGCCCTGGAAATAGTGAAAACATGCGATGATATCACGTGGAGGCTTCGGCGCCTTTTAGGGCCTAGCGACCTGTGGGCCCTGTCAAATTGCCAGATATCAGGTGGCGAGTCCGGGCAAATATGAGAGCAGAAGTCTTTAAGATAGCCAGATATGTCTGGCGGGGAGACTTCTTCAGGAATCCCCCTGAACCTTAAGTTTTGTCTCCTCGACCTGTTTTCCAGGTCTTCACACATGTCACGTAATTGGAGAACTTCCTCTTTAAGAGCAGCATTGTCTTCCTCTACATACAGCAGGCGCTGTGCTATGTCGTCAGTGTAATTTTCCAGGTTGTCAGTACGATCCCCAAGATCGGTGACCTCTTTCTGAACCTCCTTTATTGCCGCATTAACAGCCGCAGCTACAGTCTGTGTAATGGTGGAGGTTAAGGCATTCTGTAGGTGCGCCAACTGATCCGCCAGTATTTGTGGCGTTACTGGCTGGTCCTCCATGTGTTGCGAGGCAGCTAAATCAGAAGGGGATCTTTGTGGGGAGTCATGTAGAGGAGTGAGTGTAGGAGACATACTCACTGATTGCGAGAGGGAAGCATCGGTGCGCGGCGAGCCCTGAGGAGCAGTGTCAGAGTCGGCGCCATCTTTGGATTTAGTCTGCGCGCGGTTTTCTGTAAAAATGGTGACATGGTGTGGCGTTGCGATCTAGTTCCACGCTTTCCCATAGCGTGAAGTCACTCAAAAATGTCCCGGTAGCCGTTAATCAGCTCTGCAGGTTGCTAATAGTCGGGTTTGCAAGGATCCCTTCACGGAGCTCTTAAGATCTGTGTCCGGTCTCCACCATGGCTAAGGACCGCCCCTCTTCATTATTGATTATTGATAACACAGAGAATCATTGTGGGGATATACTTTTAAAATATATAGTTTGCATTATTTTTAATGTGAGTCTAATCATACAGCACTAATGAATTCTGAAATGTAACCCAAACAAGGGAAATATAATTAAATAAATTGGTTAATAAGGGGTTCTTTTTCTCTATAATATATAAATCTAATTGATACTGACGCACGTCAGACCCTGGTTTTAATCAAGAGTTTTGGAAAGTAGGCATTGCAGGCAGATATATATTGCATGAATTTCAGCAACTTGTCATTCCAGAACCTTGAATTCAAAACTGTCACGGCCGGCACCCAATACCAGAACAAATGCCCAGGACCCTGGTCTCGGTTCGGCTTCACCAGTAGTGTGACCACCTTTGGGCTTCGGGAGGAGCCCTCAGCTTAATTGGGTGCCACCTGGACTTAACGAGGGGTACAAGGCAAGGAGTTCTGGCTGGCAAAGGGGCACGACTGGATAGCAAGAGTCTTTGGGCAGAAGGTCAAGGACAAGGCATCTGGTGGAAACAGAACAGACCGGATCAGGACAGGCAGGAAACAGACAGACTGGATAAGACAGACAGGCTGGGTCGAGGCAGGCGGATATCAGAATTGTCAAACCGGGTGATCAAGCAAGGGGTTAAGCAGGAAGAGTTGTCGTAGGCAGGCAGGATCAGGCTAAAGAATGCAGAGTAGTCAGGAACAGGCTGGGTCAAACACGGATAAACAGTCAGGATAGCAAATTCAGAAACAGGTAGCAAAAAGCTCCGGAAACCTCAGGATATGATCCTATAATGGGCACTGGCTACAGGTCTGAATGGGCCTTAAATAGGGAACCAATTGGCGCCAAAACGTGCGCAATTTTGCGCCATTGCGCTGCGCCTTTAAGAGAAATGCGCGCGCCCTAGAAATCCAAGATGGCGCCGGCAAGGGCAGGATAGGAGCGGCGGAGCGGGCGTCCACACCAAGGACGCGAAGTGGACCCCACTGCCCACTAGACCACCAGGGTAAGTTTCTTACAAAAACTTAGAGCAAAAATACACACTATTTGACACTGATAGATTCAAAATGGTGGCACTCATGGTCATGAAATGAGAGCACCTTGAAATTTAAAATTAATAGATGCCAAGATGAATTGCAAATTTGTTTTTTTTAAGTTCCTGTATGATGTAATTTTCTTCTTTTGCATGAAGAATGACATCAGAAAAATGGGACTCTATCAGGCTTAGTTTTTATATTTCTTTCAGCATATTAGAGTAATACATTTGCTCTTCAAAATGTTTTTCTTCAATTGCAAGCAGCATATGAAATGACTCCTACCTGGTTATTGGTGTCTTTTTTCCAAAATATTTTTTGGATATCAATTTTAAGAGAACTTTCAGAGCCTGACCAAAAATATTCACCAATTTGTATTCGCTGGCTTATGGCATATGAAATAATCCAAGTATCAATTGTGTACTTTACAGGAGATTTGTTGAGCTCATTGACATTTATTTCTGTTCCACAAGGTTCAGTGAAGCGCACATTTCTTAGATATTGATGTAACTGTAAAATAAAATTATTACTGTTAACAGCTATTTATGATCCACTATTCAGTACAATAACGTCATAGAACAAACAAACAGAAAGATAAATAGATATTCTGATGATTACAGGAGGTGAAGAGGACACAGATTATTAAAGCTTACAATCAATAACTATAATGATATATATAAGATGTGAATTAATATCCTTTCTGACAGGATAGAACAAGAATGAAATTCTCATAAATGTTAATGATATTTTAGTGTGTTTTGTAGACATTACACGAGAGACAACTTAAACTATTAACATTTCTGGGTTCTCAGGACCATTTGATATCTGTGGAAATGTTACAAAACATGATGTCAATCTCTAATAATGTCCATTTACTGCTAAGAAAGTCTTTCAGGTTCTCCCGAGGTACATGTATTATAAAGACTACATATTTGGATTAAATGTAACTAATAGGACAATCGGTGACTGCGCAACTAAAGCAAATAACCCAAACCATACATTTGGGGGCCGATTCATTAACTTCGAGTGAAGGATTCGAAGGTAAAAAGCTTCGAATTTCGAAGTTTTTTTGGGCTACTTCGACCATCGAATGGGCTACTTCGACCTTCGACTACGACTATCGAAGGATTCGAAGTAAAAATCGTTCGACTATTCGACCATTCGATAGTCGAAGTACTGTCTCTTTAAAAAAAAATTCGACCCCCTAGTTCGGCAGCTAAAAGCTACCGAAGTCAATGTTAGTCTATGGGGAAGGTCCCCATAGGCTTTCCTAAGTTTTTTTGATCGAAGGATATTCCTTCGATCGTTGGATTTAAATCCTTAAAATCGTTCGATTAGAAGGATTTAATCGTTCGATCGAAGGAATAATCCTTCGATCGTACGATCATACTATCTGCGCTAAATCCTTCGACTTCGATATTCGAAGTCGAAGGATTTTAGTTCCTAGTCGAATATCGAGGGTTAATTAACCCTCGATATTCGACCCTTGATGAATCGGCCCCTTTGCCTATGGTTTTAACCACAAACAAACAGTTTTTTGTTATATCTTGGGCTAAACAGATAAACAGGGAAAATGAAGTTACTCCATTATCAGTCCTTACCATATAAATCAATAAATACAACTCCTTATACTGAATATTGTCCATTATCATAATGGTGGTGACAGGCTTAGGCATAACTACTAATTTCATATCCAAAAATTGGAATTATGAATTCAAAACCAAAATTCTAATTTCAAAAATGTTCATATTCAAAAATGGTAGGTCCTTATATGCATATTTCAATTGGAATGGATAATAAAAAACTGGAAATTATTTTGACAAAGCACATGTAAAAATCCTGGTGATTAGCAAATATAAAATTGAATCCTTACCCACAATTTCACATTTGGGACATATTCAATACTACAGATTTACCTTGTTACCATGTTGTTTCCTGCTATTTTTAGAAAATGTCATAGGGGAAGATTTACTAAGATTCGAATGGTAAATTCAATTTAGATTTTTTTTTTAAATCAACAACTCAAATTGTATTTGAATGTGAGATTTATCACACCATGACCATGGAGCCAGTCCCAATTCGAATATTCGCCACCTAAAACCTGCCAAGTTCATTTAGAAGGCGGAATACCAGTTGGTCTGTATGCCTACTCTTTTAACTTGATGTTAAATAAAAACTAGCTTTTAACTTTATTATAGAGTTTTGGCATATTTATTTTGTTTTTTGATATGTGTGCCCTGGGAACTGGGGGCTGTATCCCTAAAACTGTGGACCTTTTTAACAGCAGCAATTAATAGCTTTTCTTTATAGTTCATTCAGAAGTCAATGACAGAGGTCTGTTGAACCATTATTTTCCTGACATTCGAGGAAAACTCAATTAAAATTTTCGGGTCATTTATATTCGATTGAATATTAGAGGTTTTTTTTATCAAAGGTCAAATTTTGAATTGATGTCAATTTTTTTTACTCTAATAAATTCGAATGTACTCAACTTGAATGGGAGGTTAAGTATAAAAAAATGTTAATATTGAAAATACGATTGAATGGGAACGACATCAAAAATTGATTTGTATTCTAATTGAATACAAATAAAACTCAAATCAAATTTTCCTCTGTATGTCAGTAAGGATATTACCATCTTGAAGTTTGGTCAATGGACCTCTACCATTGACTTGTAAATGAATTTGGCAAGTTTTAGGTGGTGAATATTCAAATTAGAACTGTTTTCATGGCCCTGGTGTGATAAATCTCACATTTGAATTTACATTTCGAGTTGGTGCTTTTAAATTCAAATTTATAAGTTTTGACACAAAAAAAAAAATTCAAATTCAGAATTACCATTCAAACCTTTATAAAGCTTACCCCAGACATTCAAGTATTTTCGTTAATATTATCCCATTCAAATTGTGTGTACATTCAAATTTATTAAAGTTAAAAAATTTTACATAACATTGAAATTCGACCTTTGATACATATGCCCCTTAATAAATATAAATGCACCCATGTTCTATTCATTCCTATGAAATTTTTAGAATTGTATCTATCAATGGGTGAACATTATGGGGCAGATGTATGAAGGGTCGAATATCGAGGGTTAATTAACCCTCGATATTCGACTAGGAACTAAAATCCTTCGACTTCGAATATCGAAGTCGAAGGATTTAGCGCAAATCCTACGATCGAACGATTAAATCCTTTGAATTGAACGATTCGAAGGATTTTAATCCAACGATCGAAGGAATATCCTTTGATCAAAAAAACTTAGGCAAGCCTATGGGGAACTTCCCCATAGGCTAACATTGACTTCGGTAGCTTTTAGCTGCCGAAGTAGGGGGTCGAAGTTTTTTTTTAAAGAGGCAGTACTTCGACTATCGATTGGTCGAATAGTCGAACGATTTTTAGTTCGAATCGTTCGATTCGTAGTCGTAGTCGTAGGTCGAAGTAGCCCATTCGATGGTCGAAGTAGCCCAAAAAACACTTCGAAATTCGAAGTTTTTTTAATTCGAATCCTTCACTCGAGCTTCATGAATCGGCCCCTATAACTCACCATTTTATAAATACATTTCTAAAAATGCCATAGCATTGAATAGAATGTGAGTGTGTTTTTATGTTTTAAGCTCTAAACTCACATTTTGATAAATCTGCCCCTATTAATGTTTTTTATGAATCATATTTGTTACCTGTTTTCTGTGGATGTATTTGTGGATATCTTTATGATGGGATTTTCCAGATGAGGAGAGCATGAGATGTTCTGCATGTGCCAATCCAGTTGCTGCTCTGTACACTTGGTAATTAGGTTTGTGTGGCCAAACTAATGTTTCTAAACTGGAACAATTATTAAAATCTGTTCCATAAACCTGCTGAAATAAATAATCCTTCTCTTTATCATGTGTCACACATCTGAGCATATAAAAGATTAGGTCTTTAAATAAAATGTCTTCTTTAATAATCAATCTATATGAGTTGTATTCATTTTTCTCATAACACACGTTTTCATTAAAGAAACGGAGACTGCCATTAAATAGCATGTCGGAATACAAATTAAGCCACGTTTGTGGAATGACCAAAGTTTTGTCTTTCATCATTGTCTCTACGAGGTACATTAAAGATTCAGTATGAAAAAATCCCCCATACAAGACAACAACCTCTGCAGTAGATGTTTGTATCCTTTCTAATGTTCTTATATTTGTGTTTGTATCTTCTGTTAGAGTCCCAATGAAGTCAACACATGCTCCATGTTTATTGATCTCATTCCTGAGGTTCTTACTCTCTTCATAGTCATCACCAAGTGCCAGAATGATCACCCAGGTCCAACCCAGACGTTCCACCAGTTCTGCTATAGCAATGTGCAGAACATCATCATTTAGTCCTGTACTAAAATGATATGGATATAGTGTTCTGTCATTCAGTACTGGGTCTGTGGCCCCATAACTGATCTGAAACATAGGAACATGGATTTTAAATTTTATGGAAATAAAGATAAAAAAACCACAATTGTGAAATTGGGGAAAAATGTAAAAATATACCTAATAATAAATAAAAACTCACCCATGTTCTGTTCACTCCTATGGGATTTTTATAATTTTATTATCAAAGTTAGAACTCACCATTTTATAAATACCGTTCTAAAAATCCCATAGGAATAAATGGAATAGTATTTATTAATCTCTAAACTCACATTTTGATAAATCTGCCCCAAGGGAGTTATTTATGAAAGGTCGAATGCTAGAGTTTTTTTTATATCTCCAATGAACTCACAACTCGAATGGTTTCTTATTTAAGAAAAAAACTTATATGGGAAAAAACTCAATTCTGTGAGTTCAAGTTGTGAAACCAGAAAACTCATATTAATTTAGTTTTTGGTGGGAAAAAACTTGAATCACTCAAATTGCACGAGTTTTCAGGAGAAAACACCTGAAAAAACTTGAACATCATGCAGGCTATTAACATCTTCAAATGGTTCAAGGGACCTCTGCCAGTGACTTTTACATTACCTTGACAGGTTTTAGATGGTGTATTTTTGGATTCAAGCTATTTCCAGGGTCAGAGTACAGAACAGCCAGAATGGATTGTCCATCTGGCGCACTGTAACAGATCAAGCTAAATGCTCTCGTCCCGTTGAGTGCAGGGAACTGTGATGTCCCGACGTTAAAGGGATCCTGTCATCGGAAAACATGTTTTTTTCAAAACGCATCAGTTAATAGTGCTGCTCCAGCAGAATTCTGCACTGAAATCCATTTCTCAAAAGAGCAAACAGATTTTTTTATATTCAATTTTGAAATCTGACATGGGGCTAGACATTTTGTCAATTTCCCAGCTGCCCCTGGTCATGTGACTTGTGCCTGCACTTTAGGAGAGAAATGCTTTCTGGCAGGCTGCTGTTTTTCCTTCTCAATGTAACTGAATGTGTCTCAGTGGGACATGGGTTTTTACTATTGAGTGCTGTTCTTATATCTACCAGGCAGCTGTTATCTTGTGTTAGGGAGCTGCTATCTGGTTAACTTCTCATTGTTCTTTTGTTTGGCTGCTGGGGGGGGGGAAGGGAGGGGGTGATATCAGTCCAACTTGCAGTACAGCAGTAAAGAGTGGTTGAAGTTTATCAGAGCACAAGTCACATGACTTGGGGCAGCTGGGAAAATGACAGTATGTCTAGCCCCATGTCAGATTTCAAAATTGAATATAAAAAAATCAGTTTGCTCTTTTGAGAAATGGATTTCAGAATTCTGCTGGAGCGACATTATTAACTGGTTCATTTTGAAAAAAAAATGTTTTTTCCCCATGACAGTATCCCTTTAAGAAATTCTAGATTCTAAATTACTATAGGCGCAATACCAGTAACAGACACCAGGTGGACTAGTTTTGATATTTCAGCTCCATGACTGCTGCCAAAATCCTCTGTGTCAAAAACGGTGTCAGCCCCATAACCTTCTATTTTTAAGTACAAAAATGTATTGAGTTTTTGGGGCGTACTGCCAAATCAATGGAAATAAATGAATGTGATTATTGTTCTAGACTTTGGTAATCTGCAAAGTACTGCATTAAAATTATTGGTTATTCTTTCCCCCCAATAAAAAACAAATAAAGAATTATAAAAAAAAATGCATACATCTATTTAAGGTTGTATAGAACCCCTGGCAAGTGGCAATATTCTAAATACAGCAGTGATTTTTTTTTTTTACTTAGTATAACTGTGTATATTCCCCTTAAATAAATGTTTTCAGCTCTCCTGATAGATGAGAGGCTTCATTGCATCTTGGTTAAATGAATGGATTTCAGAGGAAAAGGTCATGGGTTCAAATCCTGCATTTTCTTTTCCCCCTTATAATTCACAATATTTTTTTTGGGGTGGGCGGGACACTGACAAATAAATGGATATAAATAAATGGGCATTGTGATCATAATTCTGGGCTTTAGTAATCTGCAAAGTACTGCATTAAAATACTTGGTTGAGTACTTTCCCCCCATAAAAACAAATATATATTTTATAGAACCCTTGGCAATATCTCAAATACAGCAGTGATTTTTATTTTCACGTTTTAATAACTTTGTATAATAGCCTTAAAGATATTTAGCTGATCAAATAGATCAGAGGCTTCATATCCTTCTGGTTAAGTGAATGGATTTCAGAGGAAAAGGTCATGGGTTCAAATCCTGCATTTTGTTTTCCCCCTTAAAATTCACAATCATGAATTTTTTTGGGTGGGTGGGAAACTGTCAAATCAATGGACATAAATGAATGGGCATTGTGGTCATAATTCTGGGTTTTAGTAATTCTGGGTTTTTCCTGTTATTATAGATTGAATGTGTGATATACAGAGGCAACAGAATAACTGATAAACATTGCTTTATAAAATGCACCCGATGTCCTGCCAGAGAGAGAGAGATTTGATGCACTCGAGTAAAGGGTTAACAATCATTGTTTTTATATTAACCCTTCAAACCCCTTGGTATTATACAATGCCTCCAAAACATCTCCCTGCAGCCTGTCCCATTATTTTTTTATCCCCCCCCCCACCCGACACAATACTTGTCCCAAGAAATAGTTTCAAATATTTGTATGAAACAAAGAACAGGGATTGTTAACATGGATTTGCTGCCGAGCCTGGTAAGTGTTACCCCAACTCTGTGTTCCAAAAGCTTGAGGAGCATTTTGATGAGGTGTAAAGGTGGCCAGACACGGGCCGATAAAAGCTGGAGACAGACCGTGTTGGCTGCTTATTGGCCCGTGTATGGGGCCCCTCGAAAGTCGGCCAGATCTCGATCAGATTGAACAAAAAATACCGTTGGATCATGGCCGCATCTGTTCGTTGATGTGGGTCCCACGATCCGGCCCCCTAGGGCCCACGATCGGATCAGCCCGATATTGCCCACCTCAAGGTGGGCATATCGGAGAGAGAACCGCTTGTTTGGCGACATCACAAAATGAGCGGATCTCTCTGTGTATGGCCACCTTAACATGTGCCTGACTGAAAGCTCTCTGACCAAAGCTGCTGGGGCCACCTATTGTTGGACCTGGGACACCCTGGATGATAAATATCCTGACACCTGGGTCTGTGTTAAGAGGGGGGTTTCTCTGCAGCTCCACGTGAGCCCCTGACTGCTGCTTTATGTTTTTGATATTTTCACTGCCTTTGCCAATCACCAGACCACATTTATCGGCCGGCACAGTGTAGGTGATCTCTTGCTTCCTGGTCTACTGAGATTACACTCACCACCACTCCGTCCCCTTCCCCATGCTAAGGAGAGACCTCTAAATCCATCCCCCCCCATAATTTATATTCACGTGTTCATTGATTTTTTTGGGGGGGATACAGCAATATCTCTGGAAGTAAATGTAAATGTTGCAGAATTTAACACGCCATTGAAACTAATAGCAGGTCGTGGCCCACCAGGAACAGGACGGGGATCGACTGGTCGACTGCGATTGACGTCCTGGGCCCCCCTGCCATAGACACTCACTATTTAGTCTACTGCTGGGGGGCTGTTTGGGCCTCTGTTTACTTAAAATTTCAGGGCCTATATTAAATCACAGTGTGGACATGGAATTTTCTTCTCCTTTAACAGACCTTCCCCCCAACAAAAGTCCTACATATGTAAACACTGTAATATAAACAAACCATTGTGTTTTTTAAATGCAAATGAGCTGAGGGCAATTAATGGTCAGTACTTTGCTTAGATATAATTAGTACCAAACTCCTAGACACAGGAATGCACAATAGGGTCCAAACAACAAGGAAGGAGTGGGGGTTGTGTGTGCTATACTTTCCCTGGTTAACATGGCATCACCTTACAAGAGGGTAATTCCCGCCCCCACATCTGACTGGACAGAGCACGTCACACAGCAATCCAAGAAAAAACTCCCCCTAGGCTATATTAACTGTTCCCCTCCCCCTTGCTCCTTGTCTTTTTTTCTCTGTCTCACAATGACTGGATGAGCATTTTTTTCTTACTGCCCACCAAGCATTTTATTGCCTATTTGTTGTGTCTCTTTAAATATTAAAGAACGCCTGGTGGCCTTTCTTTAAGAGCGCAGCTAAGAGTGAGTGAGATACTGCAAAATACCTTTACCTGTTGGTTCGGTAAGCAGTAATGAGACTGCGGATTGTCAGACCTGGTGGCTGATATGCAGGGGAAAAGAATATTGGACACGCAGCGCAACGGACCGCTACTTCCGCAATCAGGCGCACAAGAGTGACGTCATAAGCGGGGACAAGCATTAGGTACGCGCGCAAGTCAGAGACAGCGGCAGCGTTGGCCTACACGGACAGCAGCGTGACAGACGCTATAGAAGCGTTTCAATTGGAGCAATTGGTAGGCATGCTTAAAAGAAAACCTAAGTAAGTTTTACAAGATGTATGTTTATGGTTACTTCTCTCTTACAGACTAAGTGTGGAATGGAGTCTCGACATTCTCATAGCCCAGAGGCAGTATTTTGCAGCAGATTTTGTTTTTTAAGAAAGGAAAAAAAGAGAAAGATGTTAATTTTTTTTTTTTTTTTGTTATTGTGTCTTCCCCAATAAGAACTAAAGAAAGATCAAGATGTGTGGCATGTGATAATCCATCAGCAAAACATTCAAAATTTTGCCAGCCTTGTACAAAAAAGCTTGCAGGAGAATCATCGGCAGATTCAGTCGATATCATGTCTTGGATTAAGGAGGCAGTAGCACAGGGAATAAAAGATGCAGCAGTACCTAGTACTTCAAAGCAAACAAGAAAGAGAATTACTCAAAAAGAAAGAGTTTCCAGAGAAGAATCACCTGATAGAGAATTATCAGTGGGTGAATTATCAGAAGATGAAGAAGAGGATTTTTCTGAGCAATTTGAAATGTTTGATTTTAATTTTGTGGAACCATTAATAAATGCAGTGAGAGAGGAACTTAAATTGCCAGAGACACAGGAAAGTCAACCTTCTGTTAGTAATCCATTTAAGATGCTCAAGAGAGAAAGAGCCACTTTTCCTCTGCATGAAACCATTAAAGATATAATTGTAAAGGAATGGGGAAAAGTTGATGCTAGATTCACAGTACAGACGAAGATGCAGAGATTGTACCCATTTGCTTCAGAGAAAGAAAGAATTTGGGAAAGACCGCCGAAGGTGGACGCGGCTGTGGCAAGATTGTCAAAAAGAACGGTTTTACCAGTAGATGATGTATCATCCTTCGCCAATCCAATGGATAAAAAGATGGAAACTATCCTGAAAAAGAATTATTTAGCTACGGCAGCTGCATGTAGACCAGCCATAGCTTTAACTTCAGTATCACGTGCCATGCAGTCATGGATACACAATGTGGAAAGGTCACTAAAACATGGGGTAGATCGAGAAAGTATTATTAAATCATTGACAGAACTTAAGATGGCAGCGGATTTTATGGCGGATGCATCTATTGATTTAGTGAAGACATCATCCAGAGCTTTAGCCTTATCAGTCTCAACACGGAGGGCGCTATGGCTCAGATCATGGAGTGCAGACAAGGCATCAAAGATAAATTTATGCAATATGCCATTTGAAGGTGATATGCTTTTTGGAGCAAAGCTGGAAGAATTAATAAAGAAGGTAACAGGGGGAAAGAGTGTCTTTCTGCCCCAAGACCGTAGACAAGAATTGTTGACTGAATCAACATCAGATAGACAAAGACATTACTTTCGGGACAGGAGGTCCTTTCGTGAACAAAGAACATACAGACCAGGTAGAGAATACCCACAGGCACAGGATTGGAGAAGAGGACAAAGTACAACTGCAAGACCATTCAGAGGCAGAAATCCTTCAACAAGAGGATCCAGAAGATATTTCTGAGATGGAGGCAGCTCAGACCTTAAAGATACCCAGAAGATTAGAGGAATATTCAGAGGTCTGGGCAAGGTCAATTTCAGATGTCTGGGTGGTAGAAACAATCAAAAGAGGATACTATTTAGAATTTGTAGAGAGGCCAAAGAAGAACCATTTCATCATATCACAGATTCCACACAACAGGGAAAAGAGCAAAATTCTACAAGACTATATACAACAGTTGATGGCACAGGGTGCAGTGACAGAGGTACCAGAGGAACAGAGAATGACAGGGTTTTATTCACCAATATTCATGTTGAAGAAAAAGACAGGGGACTACAGGCCAGTGTTAGATCTAATACGTCTGAATCAACATCTTATAGTAAAAAAATTCAAGATGGAGTCATTATATACAATAATTCCAGAAGTTATACCGGGAGATTGGATGCTATTGATAGATTTAAAAGACGCATATTTACACATACCGATTGCAATAACTCATCAGAGGTTTCTCCGGTTTACAGTGGGACAGGTGCATCATTACCAGTTCACTTGTCTGCCTTTTGGCCTGGCAACATCACCAAGAGTGTTCTCAAAGATTCTGGTGACGCTTATAGCAGAATTGAGAAGGAAAAGGATAAACATATTTTATTACTTAGACGACATCCTTCTACTGGCAAAGGAGCCGCACATTCTGATGAAGGACAGGGATCAAGTGATTGCATTCCTACAAGAGCATGGTTGGGTCATAAATATAGAAAAGAGCCAGTTGTCACCATCCCAAGATCTGACATATTTAGGAGCGAGATTTCAGACAAACAAAGGAATAGTGTCTATGACAGAAGACAAGAAACAGAAGATAAAGGAAAAGATTGAATGGATACAAGGAAGAACGAGTTGTTCAGCAAGACAGTTCATGAGTCTAATAGGATTATTGACTTCAGCAATACCGATGACTCAGTGGGCCAGATGGAACATGAGGATTCCACAAAGAGAATTTCTCTCACAATGGGACACTTTAAAAGAAGATTGGGATCAGAGATTATTTATCTCAAAGGAGGTAAAAACAGCCTTGGAATGGTGGACAGATACAAATCACATAGCAAGAGGAAGACTATTAGGAGATGTAAGATGGGAAGTGATGATTACAGATGCCAGTTCCACAGGTTGGGGAGCAGTTTGGCAAGAGAAGACAACACAAGGAATTTGGTCCGCCAGGGACAGCATTTTACCAGCAAATGTAAGAGAGCTAAGAACAGTAGCATTGGCATTAAGAGATTTTGGGCACTTGTTCAGAGACAAGTCATTGCTGGTTCAGATGGACAATGTAGCAGCAATGTCCTACATAAAGAAACAGGGCGGAACAAAGAGTATACAATTGATGATAGAGATGGAACCAATCATGCAATGGGCTCAGAACAATCTGAGAGATCTATCAGCGGTATATTTACCAGGGAAAGAGAACAAGGCAGAAGACTTCTTAAGCAGAAGTTTATTAAACAGACACGAATGGGAATTGAATCAAGAGATATTTCAAGAGATTGTCAAAAGCTGGGGATTACCAGAGATAGACCTGATGGCAACAAGAGTCAACAGGAAAGTGAAAAGATTCTATTCAAGGTTACCGGAGTCAGCAGCAGTAGCAACAGATGCTTTGAGACAGAACTGGGAAACAGGCCTCTTATGTATTTCCTCCAATCCCATTGGTGCCCAGAATACTGAAAAAGATAAGACAGGACCAAGCGAATGTAATAGCGATAATTCCAGATTGGCCAAGAAGGCCATGGTATCCGCTATTGAGGAGATTGACAATAGACGGGCCAATCAAACTACCTCTTCGTCCTTGGTTGTTGACACAGGGACCGATCCAGCATCCACAAGTGCACACGTTGAGCCTAAAGGCTTGGCGTTTGAGAGGAAAAGATTAGAGAAAGCAGGCCTATCAACATCAGTTATTGATACCATGATGAATTCAAGGAAAAAGTCCACAAATAAATCATACCAGAGGACTTGGGGAGTATTTATAGCATACATGGAAAAAATTGGAATGCAGTTAAAGGATCTCACAATCACAGAGGTATTAAATTTTTTACAAATAGGCCTAGACAAAGGGCTCAGCATGAGAACCTTAAAGTCACAGGTACAGCCATATCTGCTTTTTCAGGAAAATCATGGGCCCAAGAACCAGCAATGATGCAATTTATGGCAGCAGTGCTAAGATTAAGACCTCCAAAGAAAAATATTTCACCTTCCTGGAATTTACCTTTAGTTCTGGAGGCATTAACGGAACAGCCTTTTGAACCTCTAAAGGAAGTATCAGAAACAATATTGACATATAAGACAGTTTTATTGACTGCACTTACATCAGCAAGGAGAGTTAGTGAATTAAGGGCACTATCAATTGAACACCCTTATATGGTTCTATCGACAGATAAGGTCATTTTAAGAACCAACCCATCTTTTCTACCAAAGGTAGTGACACCTTTTCATATGAATACAGAGATTGTATTACCATCTTTTTTTCCAGAACCTCAATCTGAGCTAGAGAAAAAGTGGAGTAAACTTGATCTAGTCAGATGTTTATCAATATATCTGGAAAGAACGGCTGAGTGGAGAAAGTCGCAACAGCTATTCATAATCCCTTCAGGACCAAGAAAGGGACATGCAGCAGCAGCATCTACAATAAGCAGATGGATTATTTGGAGTATACAGAAAGCTTATACTGCAAAAGGAAAACAGATGCCAGTGGGGATTAAGGTACACTCCACTAGAGCTGGAAGTACCTCATGGGCTATTGAGGCAGAGGTCACACCAAATGAAGTATGCAGAGCAGCAACATGGAGCTCTTTTGCAACTTTTATAAAACATTATCAGTTAGATGTGAAGTCAACATCTGAAGCGCAATTTGGAGAAAGCGTTTTAAGGGCAGTCCAGTTGGCAGGAAAATAAAAGTTTATTTTTTTCTGGAAAAACAGAGATTGTGTGTACATTTGTGCTTATATCTGACCCACCCATTATTGCTTTGTAGAACCCTCTTGTAAGGTGATGCCATGTTAACCAGGGAAAAGAGAAAATTAATATCATACTTACCGAAATTTTCTTTTCCTGGTTAATACATGGCATCATTTACAAGACCCTCCCAATATATGCTTAATTACAAAAGACAAGGAGCAAGGGGGAGGGGAACAGTTAATATAGCCTAGGGGGAGTTTTTTCTTGGATTGCTGTGTGACGTGCTCTGTCCAGTCAGATGTGGGGGCGGGAATCACCCTCTTGTAAATGATGCCATGTATTAACCAGGAAAAGAAAATTTCGGTAAGTATGATATTAATTTTCTCTTATACCATGTGCTAAGTACGCAAGTGTCAGACCATTCAAATTCATTTACAAGGCCTTCAATTCTTTGAGCAGAGATTCATCTAAGATCACTAAGGGCTCATACAGACAAGCAGGTTCTAGCTATCTGTATAACAGAACATTCTGTCCCAGTGGCTGCACAGATCCTATCTGATCCCCATTGTAAGCAGCAGTCCTGTCCTGCTTTATGGCAGCTGAGATTCTAGCTATCTGTATAACAGAACATTCTGTCCCAGTGGCTGCACAGATCCTATCTGATCCCCATTGTAAGCAGCAGTCCTGTCCTGCTTTATGGCAGCTGAGATTCTAGCTATCTGTATAACAGAACATTCTGTCCCAGTGGCTGCACAGATCCTATCTGATCCCCATTGTAAGCAGCAGTCCTGTCCTGCTTTATGGCAGCTGAGATTCTAGCTATCTGTATAACAGAGTATTCTGTCCCAGTGGCTGCACAGATCCTATCTGATCCCCATTGTAAGCAGCAGTCCTGTCCTGCTTTATGGCAGCTGAGATTCTAGCTATCTGTATAACAGAACATTCTGTCCCAGTGGCTGCACAGATCCTATCTGATCCCCATTGTAAGCAGCAGTCCTGTCCTGCTTTA
Source organism: Xenopus laevis (assembly GCF_017654675.1). Classification (NCBI taxonomy): domain Eukaryota; kingdom Metazoa; phylum Chordata; class Amphibia; order Anura; family Pipidae; genus Xenopus; species Xenopus laevis. The sequence goes on from NC_054371.1 coordinate 4,257,322, forward strand.
TGGCAGCTGAGATTCTAGCTATCTATATAACAGAACATTCTGTCCCAGTGGCTGCACAGATCCTATCTGATCCCCATTGTAAGCAGCAGTCCTGTCCTGCTTTATGGCAGCTGAGATTCTAGCTATCTGTATAACAGAACATTCTGTCCCAGTGGCTGCACAGATCCTATCTGATCCCCATTGTAAGCAGCAGTCCTGTCCTGCTTTATGGCAGCTGAGATTCTAGCTATCTGTATAACAGAACATTCTGTCCCAGTGGCTGCACAGATCCTATCTGATCCCCATTGTAAGCAGCAGTCCTGTCCTGCTTTATGGCAGCTGAGATTCTAGCTATCTGTATAACAGAACATTCTGTCCCAGTGGCTGCACAGATCCTATCTGATCCCCATTGTAAGCAGCAGTCCTGTCCTGCTTTATGGCAGCTGAGATTCTAGCTATCTGTATAACAGAACATTCTGTCCCAGTGGCTGCACAGATCCTATCTGATCCCTATTGTAAGCAGCAGTCCTGTCCTGCTTTATGGCAGCTGAGATTCTAGCTATCTGTATAACAGAACATTCTGTCCCAGTGGCTGCACAGATCCTATCTGATAAAGCAGGACAGGACTGCTGCTTACAATGGGGATCAGATAGGATCTGTGCAGCCACTGGGACAGAATGTTCTGTTATACAGATAGCTAGAATCTCAGCTGCCATAAAGCAGGACAGGACTGCTGCTTACAATGGGGATCAGATAGGATCTGTGCAGCCACTGGGACAGAATGTTCTGTTATACAGATAGCTAGAATCTCAGCTGCCATAAAGCAGGACAGGACTGCTGCTTACAATGGGGATCAGATAGGATCTGTGCAGCCACTGGGACAGAATGTTCTGTTATACAGATAGCTAGAATCTCAGCTGCCATAAAGCAGGACAGGACTGCTGCTTACAATGGGGATCAGATAGGGATTTTTATTTAAAATTAAAAACAATACAGATGATAACAAAATCAAAGCATATCAAAATGACACTATATTACAATATGTACATTATTTACAAAGAATTTGACCAAGAGAAATCAAAGTTCATCCAATTTTTTTCATTCACACTTTTTTTCTGAATCTCATTCACCTTAATAAACACGATTTCCCTTAAGATTTTTTTTATTGTTTGGTCTGTTGATTCATTTTCTTTCCCAAAAGTTTTCATACATCGGATATTCCATAAATGATATTGAATGACTGACATTATAATAAAAACAGTTTCATGGTTATAGCGGTGCTTCCTATGAATGATCCCGTAGGCTCTTTGTGCATAGTCATTAGCACATATATTATAAATACCCAACACCTTCAGTACACCCTCATATAAACAATTTGACACAAAACAATCCACCAAAAAGTGCTCTTGACTCTCCTCCACCCCACACCCCCAGGGACACTCTTTCCTTACATGACTTAGATATTTCATGTTGCCCCTCACATACAGCTTGCCCTGCAGTGTCAGCCAGGAGTTATCAAATAGCTTTGGGGGGAGTCTCATACTGTTTAGATATTTTAGTATCTCCTCCAGGGTTTTGCTGGTACAATCTCTTATAGCCAGTGGGACAGTAAAGAAGGATGATAGTACACGGGCATAGATTTGTTTCCTTGGGGTTGATGTGATCTCTGCCACCCCAATGCCCCACCTCTTTATCAGTTTAAGGGCATGGGCAATATGTGGTGGGAAATAGCTCTGTCTTACACGGACCTCTTTCGCCCTACCGCCCTGCAGCCAGTCTATGATAAAAGACGATGCCCAAGACCTGATACAACTTTCCCACAGGGAGCTTGTTCTTTGAGTCAGACCCCCAAAGTTAAACTTTAGGAACATGACACCAAAGAAGGTCACAGGACAGACCATCCCCAAACCTCCCTCTTTCCTCTGCAGGAACGTTACCCCTCTTTTGACTGGGTTTAGCTTACTCCCCCAGATCATCTGGAAGAATAAGCTATAGACTCGAGCATAGAAAGATTCTGGCAAAGGGAACACACAGGACACATACAAAAACAACGGGATCAGAAAAGTCTTGATAAGGTTAACTCTTTCCCTATAGGTCAGCTTCCACCCTTTCCAACGCTGAACTTTTGACAAACCGGTATCCAACTTCTCTTCCCAATTTAGCCTGGCATTATCTTCCCTCCCAAATTTAACCCCTAGTATTTTAACTTGAGAGGAGGCAACAGGGAAGGTTCTTAACTCGAAACTGGGCTCATCCTCCAAACTCCACAAAGCTTCCGACTTTTCACTATTGACCAGAGACCCTGAGGCCTCTGAGTAGCTTCTGATGCAACAGGAGACTCTCTCCACCTCTTCAGGCTTTGAGATAACCACTGTCACATCATCCGCGTAGGCTACGAACCTCAGGCGCTGACCACTGGGTGCACAGATACCCTCCAAGTTACCTTCCTGCAGCGACCTAAGAAAGGGATCTAACGCAAATGCATACAGCAAAGGACTCAGAGGGCACCCCTGTCTTACTCCTGCCCCAACCTGGAAGTCTTCACCCTGCCAACCGTTAATCAGTGGGAAGCTTCTCGCCCCTTTGTACAAAACTTTTATCCAACTGATAAATTGACCCGGGATACCGTATTTAGACAAAACAGCCCATAGGTACTGGTGATTCACCCTATCAAAGGCTTTTGACTGATCCAGACAAAGAAAATATTTCCCCCACCTATGAGCTTTGCATAATTCCAGAGCCTCTCTAATGGTAAAGACAGCTCCAAAAATGCTCCGCCCCTTCACCGTGCAGAACTGACAGTCAGACAATAAAGTGCTTGAAAATAAACTTAAACGAAAGAAAATAATCTTTGCGAGAATCTTTCTATCTGTATTGAGCAGGGCAATCGGCCTCCAGTTCTCAATATGCTTCTCGTCCTTACCTTTTGACAGCAAAATCAAAGAGGAAAACTGCATAGATGGTGGGAGGTCTCCTTCCTGTAAACAACAGTTAAACACCTCAACAAGTGCCGGGGCCAACAGATCTTTAAAGGTCTTATAGAATTCTGATGTTAAGCCATCTGGACCTGGAGCTTTCTTATTCTGCAGACTCTCTATCGCCAACTTTACCTCCTCCTCCGTGATTTTAGCCGTCAATGGGGAAAAATCCAAATTATGTGTGTCAGGCCCTGGGGTCGTCTCTAAGAAAGCTGTCATCCTTTCCCTCTCCAAAGTTCTCTCCCCAAACAAAGCAGCATAGTAGGATCTCACGACTTCCAGTATTCCCTCCCTTGTCTTTTGCTCTTTACCCTGGAAGTCAATGAGACCCCTCACCAGTTTCCTTTTAACTGACTCTTTACAGTTCCTAAAAGGATCTGGGGAGATTTTTGTCCCAGAATCCCTCTCAAGAACCAGAGACCTCTGGCGGCTGTACTGATACTGCTTCATTTGGTTCTTTAACTGGGTAACTTGTTCCCCCACCACCCCATCCGAAATATAGGACTCCAGCTTCTTTCTCAAGGACTGGTACTGCCATTGTCTATTTCCCTCCCTTTTAACAGATAGGGACTTGAAGAAAGCCCGAAATGACCTCTTGGCCTCTTCCCACCACTGTGTTGGTGAATCATAAAAAATTATTTTTGACAAAATGTTTTGTATAATGAACTCACAAAAGGGTTTTTGTTCCTCATCCTTTAGTATTTCTGAACCCATTCTCCACAGACCTTTACCAGCCCTTAGACTATCCGATAGCCCATATTCAAAAAAAAGAACTAAGTGGTCAGAAAACCCCACTTCAATCTCTTTAACCCCTGAAAAAGGGACACCAGCCTTAATATAAATCTGGTCAATTCTGCTACTGCGGGAGCCACAGAAATAGGTGTGCTTGGATTTCCTACCCCCTTCAGTAGCCACATCCACCAACCCTGCTGTTTGGACCACTTCATTGAGAAAGGCACCCTCATATCTTCTATACATACCAGATCTATCCCCTGGCCCTGTCACTTGGTTGAAGTCCCCAGCTAGGATGACTGGCTTTGAGGTGTGCAAATACTGTCGCATTTCCCTTAGGAGTTCCTTCCTCCCCCCCACTGATTGGGGCCCATAGATATTAATTAGTCTTAGATCTTCCCCTTCTATCTTAATATCAAGTAATAGGCACCTGCTCATTTTAACCTCCACCAACCTCTTAACTTCAATGTGTCTGTCACCATTAAACAGAATCCCCACTCCTCCCGCCTGTTCCTCTGCTATGGACCAAAAAGAGGGCCCTTTCTGCCAGTCTCTCTTTGCATTATATACATCATATACATTAGTTAGGTGAGTTTCTTGGATAAAGATCTGTGCAGCCACTGGGACAGAATGTTCTGTTATACAGATAGCTAGAATCTCAGCTGCCATAAAGCAGGACAGGACTGCTGCTTCCACTGGGGATCAGATAGGATCTGTGCAGCCACTGGGACAGAATGTTCTGTTATACAGATAGCTAGAATCTCAGCCATAAAGCAGGACAGGACTGCTGCTTACAATGGGGATCAGATAGGATCTGTGCAGCCACTGGGACAGAATGTTCTGTTATACAGATAGCTAGAATCTCAGCTGCCATAAAGCAGGACAGGACTGCTGCTTACAATGGGGATCAGATAGGATCTGTGCAGCCACTGGGACAGAATGTTCTGTTATACAGATAGCTAGAATCTCAGCTGCCATAAAGCAGGACAGGACTGCTGCTTACAATAGGGATCAGATAGGATCTGTGCAGCCACTGGGACAGAATGTTCTGTTATACAGATAGCTAGAATCTCAGCTGCCATAAAGCAGGACAGGACTGCTGCTTACAATGGGGATCAGATAGGATCTGTGCAGCCACTGGGACAGAATGTTCTGTTATACAGATAGCTAGAATCTCAGCTGCCATAAAGCAGGGCAGGACTGCTGCTTACAATGGGGATCAGATAGGATCTGTGCAGCCACTGGGACAGAATGTTCTGTTATACAGATAGCTAGAATCTCAGCTGCCATAAAGCAGGACAGGACTGCTGCTTACAATGGGGATCAGATAGGATCTGTGCAGCCACTGGGACAGAATGTTCTGTTATACAGATAGCTAGAATCTCAGCTGCCATAAAGCAGGACAGGACTGCTGCTTACAATGGGGATCAGATAGGATCTGTGCAGCCACTGGGACAGAATGTTCTGTTATACAGATAGCTAGAATCTCAGCTGCCATAAAGCAGGACAGGACTGCTGCTTACAATAGGGATCAGATAGGATCTGTGCAGCCACTGGGACAGAATGTTCTGTTATACAGATAGCTAGAATCTCAGCTGCCATAAAGCAGGACAGGACTGCTGCTTACAATGGGGATCAGATAGGATCTGTGCAGCCACTGGGACAGAATGTTCTGTTATATAGATAGCTAGAATCTCAGCTGCCATAAAGCAGGACAGGACTGCTGCTTACAATGGGGATCAGATAGGATCTGTGCAGCCACTGGGACAGAATGTTCTGTTATACAGATAGCTAGAATCTCAGCTGCCATAAAGCAGGACAGGACTGCTGCTTACAATGGGGATCAGATAGGATCTGTGCAGCCACTGGGACAGAATGTTCTGTTATACAGATAGCTAGAATCTCAGCTGCCATAAAGCAGGACAGGACTGCTGCTTACAATGGGGATCAGATAGGATCTGTGCAGCCACTGGGACAGAATGTTCTGTTATACAGATAGCTAGAATCTCAGCTGCCATAAAGCAGGACAGGACTGCTGCTTACAATAGGGATCAGATAGGATCTGTGCAGCCACTGGGACAGAATGTTCTGTTATACAGATAGCTAGAATCTGTATGAGCCCTTAGTGATCTTAGATGAATCTCTGCTCAAAGAATTGAAGGCCTTGTAAATGAATTTGAATGGTCTGACACTTGAGTACTTAGCACATGGTATAGTATAACACACACAACCCCCACTCCTTCCTTGTTGTTTGGACCCTATTGTGCATTCCTGTGTCTAGGAGTTTGGTACTAATTATATCTAAGCAAAGTACTGACCATTAATTGCCCTCAGCTCATTTGCATTTAAAAAACACAATGGTTTGTTTATATTACAGTGTTTACATATGTAGGACTTTTGTTGGGGGGAAGGTCTGTTAAAGGAGAAGAAAATTCCATGTCCAGACTGTGATTTAATATAGGCCTGAAATTTTAAGTAAACAGAGGCCAAAACAGCCCCCCAGCAGTAGACTAAATAGTGAGTGTCTATGGCAGGGGGGCCCAGGACGTCAATCACAGTCGACCAGTCGATCTCCGTCCTGTTCCTGGTGGGCCGCGACCTGCTATTAAGCTCCCCATAGACGCCATGATTCTTCTTGCCGAACGACCGATTTTAAGGAAGTCCGACCAATCCTTCGAAATTATCGTGCGGTTAGTGGGATTCGAACGATCATACATCTTACGATTTCTTTGGCCGACATCTGTCAGGAAATTGATCGGCCAGGTCAAAAAATCTCTGTGGGTCCCAGTGCAATGTATCTATGTCTGCAGGGCCAAGCAGCTCCCCTTTGTTTTCCAGGCAAATTGGTCTTTTTAGTTGATGGTAAATTCGTATGATCGTACGATTGTTCCGAAAAGATCGTGGTCTGATATTTTAAAAATCTCAACATCTATGACCAGCTTTAGTTTCAATGGCATGTTAAATTCTGCAACATTTACATTTACTTCCAGTGATATGGCTGTGTGTCCCCCAAAAAAATCAATGAGCATGTGAATATGAATTATATGGGGGGGGGATGGATTTAGAGGTCTCTCCTTAGCATGAGGAAGGGGACGGAGTGGTGGTGAGTGTAATCTCAGTAGACCAGGAAGCAAGAGATCACATACACTGTGCCGGCCGGCAAATGCTGGTGATTGGCAAAGGCGGTGAAAATATCAAAAACATAAAGCAGCAGTCAGGGGCTCACGTGGAGCTGCAGAGAAACCCCCCTCTTAACACAGACCCAGGTGTCAGGATATTTATCATCCAGGGTGTCCCAGGTCCAACAATAGGTGGCCCCAGCAGCTTTGGTCAGAGAGCTTTCAGTCAGGCACATGTTACACCTCATCAAAATGCTCCTCAAGCTTTTGGAACACAGAGTTGGGGTAGCACTTACCAGGCTCGGCAGCAAATCCATGTTAACAATCCCTGTTCTTTGTTTCATACAAATATTTGAAACTATTTCTTGAGACAAGTCGGGTGGGGGGGATAAAAAAAATGGGATGGGGAGCAGGGAGATGTTTTGGAGGCATTGTATAATACCAAGGGGTTTGAAGGGTTAATATAAAAACAATGATTGTTAACCCTTTACTCAAGTGCATCGTCTCTCTCTCTCTGGCAGGACATCGGGTGCATTTTATAAAGCAATGTTTATTAGTTATTCTGTTGCCTCTGTATATCACACATTCAATCTATAATAACAGGGATATATTTTTTTTTTGCGCTGTCAGGAATATAAATACTATTATTTTTAATATGAATAAATCAACTGTTAGTATCTTTAATACAAACACTGTGGAACATTTAACAGTATGAAGGTAAAAAAAAATTTAAAAAAAAATTGCAGGGCTTGAACCCATGCCCTTGACTTTCATAGGTCATTCACCTAATCACAATGCTATGAAGCTTTGACTTTGGGAATTGTTGAAAATTTTTCTTTAAGGCTAATAGTAAAATACAAAAAAAATCAGTACTATATTTAGACTATTGCCAGGGGTTCTATAAAACCTTACATAGATGTATGCATTTTTTCAAATGATTATTTATTTGTTTTTATGGGGGGAAAGTACTCAACCAAGTAATTTAATGCAGTACTTTGCAGATTACTAAAGCCCAGAATTATGACCACAATGCCCATTTATTTATGTCCATTCATTTGGCAGTGTCCCACCCACCCAAAAAAAAAAATCAAGATTGTGAATTATAGGGGGAAAAGAAAATGCAGGATTTGAACCCATGGCCTTCAGCTCCAAAACAAATTCACTTAACCACAAGGCTTTGAAGCCTTTTACCCAATTGAGTTGCAGAAAACCTTTATTTAAGGATAATACACACAGTTATAATAAGCAAAAAAAAAATCACTGCTGTATTTAGGGTATTGCCACTTGCCAGGGGTTCTATACAACCTTAAATAGATGTATGCATTTTTTTTTTATAATTTTTATTTGTTTTTTATTGGGGGAAAGTACTCAACCAAGTGTTTTAATGCAGTACTTTACAGATTACCAAAGCCTAGCCTAGAACAATGCTCACAATGCCCATTCATTTATTTCCATTGATTTGGCAGTACCCCCCAAAAACTCAATACATTTTTGTACTAAAATAAAAGGGTATGGGGCTGACACCGTTTCGTTTTTTGAGACAGAGGATTTTGGCAGCAGTCATGGAGCTGAAATATTAAAACTAGTCCAGGCGCCACCTGGTGTCTGTTACTGGTATTGCGATCATAGTAATTTAGAATCTAGAATTTCTTAAAGGGATACTGTCATCGGAAAAAATGCATCAGTTAATAGTGCTACAGAAAACAGATTTTTTTATATTCAATTTTGAAATCTGACATGGGGCTAGACATATTGTCAGTTTCCCAGCTGCCCCCAGCCTTGTGCTCTGATAAACTTCAATCACTCTTTACTGCTGTACTGCAAGTTGGAGTGATATCACCCCCTCCCTTTTCCCCCCAGCAGCCAAACAAAAGAACAATGGGAAGGTAACCAGATAGCAGCTCCCTAACACAAGATAACAGCTGCCTGGTAGATCTAAGAACAACACTCAATAGTAAAATCCAGGTCCCACTGAGACACATTCAGTTACATTGAGAAGGAAAAACAGCAGCCTGTCAGAAAGCATTTCTCTCCTAAAGTGCAGGCACAAGTCACATGACCAGGGGCAGCTGGGAAATTGACAAAATGTCTAGCCCCATGTCAGATTTCAAAATTGAATATAAAAATTCCCATGACAGTATCCCTTTAACGTCGAGACATTGCGGTTCCCTGCACTCAACGGGACGAGCGCATTTAGCTTGATCTGTTACAGCGCGCCAGACGGACAATCCATTCTGGCTGCATCTGTATGTCCCATCGTGGCTTTTTTATTACTCTGTCTGTCTGTGACACAGAGACTTGGTGACAGAATATTCACCAACCTTGGAGCCCTGAGGGAAACTCATTTATTTTCAGTTTCAACTAAATCTTTTTCAGTTTGTGGTCACCATATAGAATTGATACATAATTGATTTTGCTTGATTGAATTCTTTACTATACTCAGTGGAAAAATAAAGTACATCATCCCCACTGTGTATACTGTCGTTTTTTCATTATCATTATTGTTTTTATTGTACATAGATGCCCTTTCATAAGCTTGCTGATCCAATCATATTGTTATTATTCACATATTCTAAAAATGCTTCAGGAGATAGGGGACCAAATTTCCATATCAACAATAGATTGTCAATGTATCGACTATACCATATCACCTGGTCTCTGAAGGGATATGTACCTCTAAATATGTGGGACTCCTCCCACCAGCCCATGTAGAGGTTGGTGTATGGGGGGGCAAAGGCCGTCCCCATCACCGTCCCACATATTTGGAGGTAGAAACCCCCCCACCGATTGAGTAAAAATCCAACACATTCAACAAGAAATTGTGTTAAATCATTAGAGTAATCAGAGATATGTGTCACATAATATCCAATTGATGCTATAACCAATCTATGGGGAATGCTTACGTATAACAAATGAATGTCTAACGTGATCCAAATGTATTGTTTATCCCATATCATATTATTGAGTTTATTTAGAACATGTGTGGAATCCCGTAAATATGAATCTGATTTCAATACAAATGGTCGAAGACATTTGTCGACCCATATAGAAAGACCTTCAGAGAGTGAGCCTACACCTGCCACTATAGACCTGTCCTCAAGATTCTGTATTGCCTTGAGTACTTTTGGCAAGTGATGGAATATTGGTATCACTGGATGATCTAATAAATTTGACATCAACTGATGTTAAAATACCAAGTGACACTCCATATGACACAAGAGATCTGAGAGCAGATCCATAGCTAGTGGTAGATTCACCCTTTAGTTTACAATATGTAACTGTATCATGTAGTTGACAATATGCTCCTTTAATGTAATGAGCTAGCTTTAGTAAATCTCTCTTGACAACTATCCATGAGATTGATCCTAAAGGCAACAGGGAAAAAGGTTGACAAAGATTTTTTTTTTCTTCGCATAGGGTCTCCAGGGACCTTCAGGGCTCAGGGCAACCATATTTCATAATACACATTGTTCCCTGAATGTAAAATTAGGTGTAGTCTGCCTATTGGTTATGATGTGTCAAAAAAAATTACAATTGGAAAGGACAGTTCCCATTGACTTCTACATGACCATGGCAGCTTTTAGATGAAGTTTAGGGATAGGCGAATTTGTCCCATTTCGCTTTGCCGATAAATAAAACAGCGAAAAATTCACAAAACGTGAATTTTGACATCTGCATTAAAGTCAATGGGCATCAGAATAATGTTGACTAGTGTCGAAAATTTTTTGAATTTTCACCATTGGATTTTCAAGGCAGTTTTGTGAATTTATTCACCGGTGGTGAAACACGTAAGCTCTCCACTAATTTGTGCCTGCCGAATTTATTTGGCCATCACTAATAAAGTTTTGTATTATAATGTTTTTGTGTTTTTTCATAAATACATTTTTTAAAGGTTTAGATGAAATGGTCTAATACATGATTTGTAGCCCTTTTTTTATCTGCCCCTTAAGCATAAGTTTAATAGTGAAAAGACTGGACTGTATGTAATTGAAAATACTATATAATAAGCAAACTTACCTGTGAGTATCCATATGAGCTCAGAAATTGTGCTATAGGCAGGGTTGTAACAATTGACCGATCTGCAATAAATGCAACAACTTTTCCATAGTCTCCACAGGAGTAATTAGGAACCATTTCCCCTGGACCTGATAATATCTGCAGTATATTACCTATAGCAAGACTTGGCTCCATACATGAATCATATACTTGATATCCCACAGTGATGTTGGGCAGCAGATCAGGGTTCTTGTTGATATCCTCAATGGCCAACAACAAGGAAATGATGTCCTGGTAGTAAAAACTGGGACTGTGAAAATATTTTGCCTGTTAATGTGGAATTATGTAGAACAAGTTTCCAAACTGTGCCAATTGATCTACTGACTCTAATCCCCAACACTGACCTTGGGAAGGCTAGAAACTAGTGACTAGTAACTCTATTATAAAAACAATACATTGCATCTAATTATTACTTGAAAATCAATTTTCACATTTAGCATACTTCATGGAATTCATTTGTGAACAGGAACATGTTCATTTGATTTGTTGATTAATTTGCATTGCTGATTAAACTAGTCTTTAAATCTGTAACACACAACAACACAATTTAAATAAAGGGAGAATTCAAGAAATACATTTTAACCAAGAACCTCCAAAAGGTCACTTAAATGCTTTATAGAAGAAAGAAAGTGAAAAATAGATGGCAAGTATGTTAAAGGGATTCTGTCATGATCTTTATGGTTATATTTTTTCTAAATTACTCTGTTTACATTGCAAATAATTCACTCATTTAAAATCTCAATTTTGAACAACCCTCAACAAGGCAGCAATTTCAGTGCATTGTGCCTGATTCTGAGCTTTGAGAAGGAGCCAGCAGTTTAGGATAGAACTTTTTTGAGACAGCTATTATTTCTCCACTTCTCTGTGCACTTCAGTATGACCCAAATAGAGCTAGCTCCATCTAGTGGTAGACATAGCACCCAAGCAGCAAAAAGCAAGGTTTTAGCACAAACAAATGTTTCAGCAGAGGTGTCAGGTAGCTGATATCTTGTTAGTTGCCCATAGTTCTTTATATAAGGTGCTGATGGATTGCTGGGGGGAAAGGGAGTGGATTGATATCACTCCAACTTGCAGTACAGCAATAAAGAGCAACTGAAGTTTATCATAGCACAAGTTACATGACTGAGGGCACCTGGCAAACTGACATCATGGTGTTTTTTTTACCACAAATGAACTTGAATGACCTTGAAACTTGAATGGTATCTTATTTAAGAAAAAAACTCGACTGGCAAAACCCGAATATGTGAGCTTGAGTCCTGCAACCTAAAAACTCTAATTGATCAAGATTTCATCTGAAAAAACTCAAATGGATCTAATCAAGTTCTCAATTAGAGTTTTTAGACAAAACACTCAAGAAAACTTCAAGCAGGCTGTTAACCTTTTCAAATGGTTCCAGGGACCTTTACTACTGACTTGACAGGGTTTAGGTGGTGTATTTTTAGATTCAATCTATTTCTAAATCTCAAATATTAACGTTTGTTTTTTACCCGAAAATTTGAGTGTTGATAAAAAAATACAATTCCATAACTTGAACTAGACTTTTCATGGAGAAAAAACTCTAACCTTAAAAAATCTGCCCCCATTTCTAGCCCCATGCAAAATTTCAAAATGAAACATCTGTTTGCTCTAAAAATGGATTTCAGTGCAGAAATCTGCTGGAGAAACACGATTATCTGATTAATTTAGAAAACACATGTTTTCCCATGGCAGTATTCCCTTTAAGAAAAGAGGACCTGCATATAAGAGACTGGATAAGTGTGTATCATGGAAGTGAGGGGTGTGCACTGAGTTTGGTTTATGTAGAGGTGAGTCCATAGATGCTGTTTGGAAGTACAATTGTATTGTCTTGTATTGTCTTGCGTAAGGACCAAAACAACAATTCAATGAATTGTTAGAAAATTCACAGTGTGTGTTGTGTGTGTATGAAAAACATAGAAAATAGGATATAATACAATCTTTATCTTTAACACATTGGTGCATCAATGGGGGAGGAGCATCTCATTATATACATAGTTACATAGTTGCATTATTTTATTAACATGTATTTATATAGCGCCAACATATTGCATAGCACTGTAAAGTAAATGTGATTATACAACTAAATCATATGAATGACATACATAGAATATATGGAGTAACATACATCACAATCAATACCGGTACAAAAGGTGAGGAAGGCCCTATGCATAGGCATACAGTCTAAAGGGAAGGGAGTAATACACAAGGTGTGGGCAAGATCGAATTAAGTGGGTGAGAAATGTGGTACTGTATGTGGTGTTGCGTTTGGTAGTTAAGCAGAGTGAGGGTAGGCTTCTTGAAAGAAGTTCATTTTCAGAGATTTCTTGAAAGCAGAAAGGTTGGGAGAAAGTTGGACAGACCGTGGGAGAGAGTTCCAGAGGAGGGGTGCAGCCCTTGCAAAGTCTTGAATGTGAGCATGTGAGGAGGTAATGAGAGAAGAGTTGAGTAGCAGGTCAGTAGCGGAGCGTAGTAAGCGATTGGGTGAGTATATAGAGATAAGTTCAGAGATGTAGGGTGGGGCAGAGTTATGAAGTGCTTTGAAAGTCAGTGTCATTAATTTGAATTTGATTCTGAATGGTAACGGAAGCCAGTGCAGGGTTTGACAGAATGGCGAGGCAGAGGAGGAGCGGTTGCTGAGGTGTATGAGCCTCGCAGCAGTGTTCATTATGGACTGGAGAGGTAACAGTCTCTGGAGGGGAAGGCCAATTAAAAGAGAGTTACAGTAGACTAGACATGATATGACGAGAGAGTGAATAAGAATTTTGGCAGCATCTTGGGTGATAAATGATGGTATTTTGGATATGTTCCTTAGGTGGAAGTGACATGATTTAATAAGAGACAGGATATGAGGAGTGAATAACAGGGCAGAATCTAGGATAACCCCAAGACACCGGGCCTGTGGAGAGGGGGTGATAGTTGAATTGTTAACTATGATGGATACTTTCGGGATGTTACTGGTGTTAGTTGGAGGAAAGAGAACCATTTCAGATTTAGAGAGGTTTAATTTAAGGTAGCGTTGCAACATCCAGGTAGAGATAGCAGACAGGCAGGAGGAGACGCGAGTTAGGAGTTCTGGGTTGAGATCAGGAGATGAGAGATAGATCTGAGTATCATCAGCATAGAGGTGGTAGTGGAAACCATACGAGTTGATTAATTTGCAGAGGGAGGAAGTATAGAGGGAGAATAGTAATGGTCCCAGGACAGAGCCTTGAGGAACTCCAACAGAAAGAGTTAGGGGAGAAGATGATAATCCATTGTAGGAGACACTGAAGGAATGATTGGTGATGTAAGAAGAGAACCAGGACAGGGCTGTGTCACGAAGGCCAAGCGACTGGAGGGACTGGAGGAGGAGAGGGTGATCTACAGTGTCAAATGCGGCTGAGAGATCAAGCAGTATTAGTAGTGAGAAATGATTGTTGGCTTTAGCGGTTAAAAGGTCATTAGTTAGTCGAGTCAGGGCATTGTTAAGTTGAAAAAAAAGACAAATGTCCATCAAATTCAACTCCTCCAAATATACAGACCTATATATACACTCACATATATATACTATGGAGCAGACTTTTCATCTGTGGTAAACTCTAAAATACTAAAAAAAAAACTAATTGCCTGAGTAAAAGCTGTCATGGTGCCATAGAAGTCAATGGAAGATGTGCTGATACTATTGGACATTTTAGCCATTTCGTCTTGTAGAGGTTTTCAGCTTGTTTTGCTATTAATTGTCCAAAAAACTCAATTTTTAGAGGTCTTCAATTTCATATAAATCTGCCCCTTGGGCAGATATCAAAATGTGAGTTTAGAACTTAAAATATAAAAACTCACCCCTGTTCTATTCATTCTTACTCTTTCCTATGGGATTTTTATAATTGTATTTATCAATGGGTAAAGGTATGGGCCGATGTATTACAATGTGAGATTACAACTCACCAGAAAAATGTACTCACTTTCTAATTGTTCCTGCGGAATTTTTAGAATCATATTTATCAATGAGTGAAAGATAAATTTCAGTGAGCTTCTGGAATTTTGTTGCTGTGAACTTTGCTTCCTTTCAGACACAATAGAATTAGGGGCAGATTTAAAAATATGGGTATTAAAACCATGCAAAAGTTCCTGATTGCCAGGAAGCTGAGATATTTGAATCCAGAAACCATGATTAAGTTTGGCAAATCTTGTGTGGTTTATGCACCTGAATGCTCAAGCCTAAGTATTCTTACATGCCAAAGTGATGTTGGGAAAGCAGAATAGGCTCACAGTCAGCATTCCAATTGTTCTAGGTTTGGGTTGATGTCAGATCATTGTGCAGACATAGAGTCACAGTCTTAGGGCCCATTTATTCTCTCAATTTTTTTGTGGTTGAGTATTTAAAGGGGAATTAGATTCTTCCTTGATCGTATTATAAAGAACATGTAATGCTTATTACGTCTGCTTCAGTATTTTTTTTATCTAAAATTAATAAAGTTCAAAGTTGCCAAAAAGATGCCAGTTGGCAAGGGCCACATTGGAATGTTAAAGCAGTACTTACCTGGTGGGTCCCATAATGTGACATTTTATGTGATTATCTGCCCCTAAGCCAAATGATCAGACTAGCCTAATTTAGCCCTGCCTCTAGGTGGCTGTATTGGGCAGAGATCCAATTGTTTGGTGACCATGCCAAATCTTTAAAGGGGAAGGAAAGTCTAAATGCTTATAATTGATGAGGAGGTGCAACCTAATTTGTCCTGGTGTAAGTTCTATCAATGTTGAGATATAGTATAACTGCGGAATGAGGTTGACACTTTACCTTGTACAGAAAGGAATATGTTTTCCATGGATATCTGGTATATAATACACCCCAGTGTGTACAGATTGGACTCCTCCAATGATTAGGTCTCCATCCTGAAAGTATTTGTATTCATACTTAGGCTTGGTGAGGTGAATACGGCACTGTAAGTCTGACCCACTCTGCCCAGTATTGCAGTGTATTACCCATATCACTGCCAGGAATAATATCACTCTTAGTTGAACCAATAAAAAATCTCTGATTGAAGACCATGAAACACTTATCATTTCTTTCATACACAGACACAATCATAAGATTTCTTCTCAAGTACAGATACACCTCTTGCTCTTCTGAGAGTGGAAATATATCTGTGCATCAGTCTCCTTATATATATTCTCTGCCTTGTGATATTTCTCTTGTGCTCTATGTAGAACTTGCAATTAAACTATTCCTAACCTCCCCAATGTCCGTTTCTGTTTTCCACGAATAAACTCTGTAATGTCTCAGTATGACTTATTATTACATTTATTTTCTTTGAATTGTATATTTTGACTCAAGAAAATGAAAGATCCAGATAATGTGCATCTTCTGTATAAGGTCAATGTAAGTCTTACTTATGTATAAGTGACTACTTTTTTTGTGCTTTTTATTGAGAATTGTATATTTTTCTTTTTGAACAGTTACTCACTGAACAGTGCACATTTGTATTGTTGTGGTACATAATACAGCAAGTTTATAATTTACAATGGTTACCCTTATAGTACCTTGTCAATCAACAAAGTAAACTTCTCATACATTCAGTGTACAATTAGCTAACCATCAAAACAAGGAAGAAGATCTTTAGGGGTCTGGGGAAATGGACTGGGGTTACCCTGGTCAAAATGTGTGTATAGCCTTAATGCCAACTTCCCCACCTACTTTGGAGTTGGCCGTTCCTGGTTAGTACAAGTCTTTCTTTGTTGCATATGGAGGTAACTGCTTGGTGCCAGTCAGCAATGGCAGGGAGACCTGTTTTTTTCCAAAAGTTATTTGACTCCTGGTGTGGAATATATCAAACTATTTTCCATATCCCTGTATTCCCTCACTTGCTAAAAAGCCATCCAACCCCTTCTTATACCTATCTAATGTATCAGCCTGTACAACTGATTCAGGGAGACAATTCCACATCTTCACAGCTCTCACTGTAACAAACCCCTTCCCAATATTTAGGCGGAACCTCTTTTCTTCTAATCAGAATGGGTGACCTTGTGTCAGCTGGAAAGACCTACTGCTACTACCTAAAGCATAAGAGAGATTATTAATGAAAAACAGAGGGGTTGCTATTTTATTTCACAAATTGTTGAATGCTCAAATTATTCACACAGAAATAGATGAAAATGGTCATTTTGTTCATACTGAAGTTCTCATTAATAATAAAATTTGGCATTTTTGTTGCATTTATGCCCCTAATGATAACAAAATTGAGTTCTATAAAATGTTGACCCAGAAAATTACCTCTTTGTCTCAAGTTAGGCTGATTGTAGGTGGGGATTTTAATGAGGCACATGTTGCTTCTATGGATATATGTGGCCCAAAATCAAAACTTTCCTTAAATCAACATTGATATCTTTTTTTAAAAAAAATACTAGATTAACTGATGTATGAGGAAACTTTGCACCCTAGTGAGGTCGATTTCACTTTTTTTCTCATCCTCATAACATGGGTTCTAGGATAGATTTTATTTTTACATACATAGATACAGATGAAGCCACTTGATTTTGTACATTTAACGTGCTATATCTGTAGATAAGCAGCAACAAGTGCGATGTCTTAAGTTGCCTTGTTGTAACAATTTTTACAGAAGCGTCTATTTTTACAGGCATGACTTTTTTGTCCAAATGCACTGAAGTCAATGGGCGGCAAAATAATTTTGACGCATAACAATTTTTATGACTCGACAATTTTTACACAAGTGACTTTTTTGACAAGTGACGAATTTTTGCAGCATGTTCACAAAACAATTTGCAGGCGATGAAATGCGAATAAATTTGCCCATCACTAAAAATATATATTATAATAAATCTATAACACTACACAAAATGAACTACTTTTGTGTTTTATATGACTCTACATAACTTTATATGGGCAGGATGACACTCGAAAGTTCGGACGACTTCGGAAAATGAAGCGCTCAGTGCTGAGATCTCCACTGCTAAAGCTGGTCATAGACGCAACGATCCGATCGTACGAATTGTGTGTGGAGAGTCCCGACATTTTTCATCCGACGGAGATCGGTCCTCTGGTCGATGGGACAGGTTAGAAAATTTCTGTTGCCTGCCGATAATATCTCAGCGTGTATTGGCAATCGTACGATTTTCAGTGGGAGACTGTCACCAGCTTTGGTCGGACATAACTATCGTACGATTGCTGACAGGGGCAGAACATCAGCTGATCTGTTCTTTTACTACTTTATTTGATTGGAATGGTTAGTGGCAGGTCGGGAGATGGGAAAGTCCGATCGTACGTTGATTCTACGATCGGATCTTTGCGTCTATGGCCAGCTTAAGGCTCCTCACCTGCTTGTCTGAAACTGTAACTTGAGATCACAAACCCATCCCCCACTTCTCTTACAGGCAAGCTAAACAATCAGAACCCAGAAGCTACTATATGTTTCCCCCTTAACATATGTTTATTACAGTTTACACTTCCTAGCAGGACACTGAGACATGGTGGAGAGGGGGTGGGCAGGTACCAATCTTTCCTGCTGTTCTACCTTGTTTCAATGGTAAAGCACTAAGGACAACACAACACAAGCCTGGATTTGTGTGAGGCCACAAAGGCCTGTGTCTAGGATATGTCCCTGCTTTGTGGGAAGGCCACAGAGACATGGGCCTAGGATAGCACAAAATGAAGGGTGGCATGCTGCCCAGCCACTTCTGCCTCTGGTGTAGAATGAGTATCAGGAGTCCATAGTCCCCAGCAGCTGGACATTAGGTTCTTGGTTTTGATGTCATAGGTAACAGCCAGGCCCGGACTGGCCATCTGTGAATTTGGGCAAATGCCCATTGGGCCGATGTCCATGTAATATAAATGGGCCGCACAGGCCTCTCTGCACAGCCTGCCGATATTGTTTCCCAGCTGAGAAGGAGCGAGCGGGAGCGCTGAAGGCATGCAGCACGGGAGGAGCTCCTCTTGGAAGCGCTGACAGGAGCCGGAGGGAGATATCTCTGGACGAGATGAGCTCTCTCATACAGAAGGTGGACTTTTCATAGCAGCGGAGGTTTGGGCCCAGGTCTGTTGGTGGAGAGCTCGAACAGATGCGGAAACTAGTGTCAGGTGAGGGTGGAAGATGTGGGTCTGGGAGCGAGTCGACACCCTGGAGCTCAGGAGGGCATATCAGGGAGAGAGCGGATCTCTCTGTGTATGGCCACCTTTAGGTGAATCTCTGCTCAAAGAATTGAAAGTCTGATCTGTCTGGTCTGACACTTCCCAACTTAACACATGGTATAGTATAGCACACACAACCCCCACTCCTTGCTCATTGTTTGAACCTTAATTGTGCATTCCTGTTGTTAAGTCTAAGAGCTTTGTACTGATTGTATGTAAAGTTGGTCATAGATGTAAAGATTTTTAAAAGATCCGGTTGTCATCGTGAGACCACGATTATCTCAAAATGATCGTACGAGTTGTCCATCAACTAAAAAGACCAATTTGCCAGGAAAACAAAGGGGAGATGCCTGCTTGGCCCTGCAAACATAGATACATTGCACTGGGACCGACAAAGAATTTTTAACCTGGCTGATCAATTTTCTGACAGATGTCTGACGAAAAATCATAAGATGTATGATCATTCGAATCTCACTAACTTCACAATAATTTCGAAGGATTGGTCGGACTTCTCTAAAAATGGTCGTTCGGCAAAAAAAATCTTTGCGTCTATGGGGACCTTAAGCAGTACTGAGCATTGTTTAGCCATTAACATGCCCTCAGCTTATTTGCAATTAAAAAGCACAAGGGTCTCTTTATGTTGAAGTGTTCACAAATGTGGAATTTTTTTGGGGGAAGGCCTGTGGGCGGCATGCTGTCCTAGGCCCAGGTCTACACAAATATATGCATACGTACAGCTTACTACAATTGTATTTGTTTTAATGTATCAGGTGCAACTGTGTCAGACTGAACTCTGTCCTTGTCCACAGTGATCCTGCAATGGGTAACCCTTACACCATAATTGCACTTTACACAAAATGCTGTCAAAAATGGCCCCTTTTAGTGTTTAGTTAGAAAAACACACCCATATTTCTCAACTCATATTTTCTACGTTTAGTAATAAATTCCATGTAACTCTAAATGTAAAGGAGATCAATGCACCACATGTTGTGGCTACTGTATAATATTATTATTGAGCCACAGTTACATCAAAATATTGTATTCACTTGTCATACTATAATAAAGCAGAATTTTAAAATTAACAATAAAAAAGTTTGATAGCATGTCTGGATGCAAAATTTTCCATTGTTAAGTCCAGTACCCACAAAAGCTAAAAAAATGCAGTTTTAAAGAAGTTTTATAGTATATTTTATTAAATGAGAAAATAATTGTGAATTATCAGGAAAAAAAAATAGTTTAACATGCAGGATTTGAACCCAGGATCATTTGGTCCAAAGGTCTTTGCCTTAATGGCAAGGCTACAAAGCTTCTATTTGGAAGAGTGGTCTCAAAAAGTTTTACTTAAGGTTAATATATATCATTATTAAAAAGTTAAAAAAAAAGAATATTTTAAGGCGTTAAGGATAATGACATGGGTTTTTAGAAAAACTTAAATAAATGTATGCTTATCTTATTTTTTGGAGGGGGAAAGTCACTGAAAGTACAATATTAGATGACTCTAAAACTGTCAGACGTGGAAATAATACTGACAGCCAGCTGCCTCTAAAGCATACATTTTTTAAAACAAACTTCTTAAACTATGAAGCAAACAGTAACACATAGCAATTATAAACTGGCATCATGGCAGCTATACAGACTATAGCATGATGAACACTATAAACATATGAGTAAGAGTGGCTCGTTTCTGGGAGCTGTAATTTTGTGTTTAGCACAAATTCAAATACAACACACATGAGACACACTCACATGCCCATTACTACACATTTTTCCATATACATAGAACTGTATGGGGCAGTCACGGAGCTTTAAAATCAAACCTAGTTCTTTCTGTTCTAAAGGACGGGACATCATGTTTCTCTGCAGTCAACGTGACTAGTGCGTTAAACTTGATCTGTTACATCGCGCCAGACAGACTATTCCTGCTGGCTGCATCTGTATTATAAATATTGTTCAATCAGCGAATATAGGGATAATTGATCTATCTGACCATGCACAGGTTTGGGCTGAATTTAAGTTTAATTCTGCTCATATATCTTATATTCCTTGGTCCTTTCCGGTTGCTTTATCTGAGAAACCTGATTTTGTTAATATGATATTAAAAAGATGGGATTCTTTCTTAAAAGATAACATTTTCCATCAAAAGGATCCTCTCTTACTATGGGATACCTGGAAATGTGTTATTAGAGGTGAAATCACTTGCTTTAAAAGTGCTTACTTAACCCTTTAAGTGCCAGCAGAATTTCACATTTTGGTTACGCGAAATGCCAGCCGTTTTTGAAACATTTTGTGCTCTCTCACTTTAGGGGCATTTTCTGAGGGGAAACCTATAGTTTACCTAGGAAAACTATACATTTTTTTTTTCGGTAGAAACTGAGCTTTCTAAATCTGCCTGAGTTTTCATGTATTTCCACCTGTGCAAAAAAATTTATAGTGCTAAATACCAAAAAAAAATGAAAAATTACCATTTTTCATCGTATATCAATTTATACCAGAAAAATATTTCATTTTACGGATGAAAATCCAACTGATTTGGAAAGCCTTATGTCTCTCGAACGTGCCAATACCAGATATGTATAGTTTTAGGGAGGTTTAGGACTTCTGTACCTCAAAAACTCCCGGCAGTATATTGCCGAATTTTGAAAGCACTAAGGCAGAAAACGGCATGCTTTAGATTCCAAGGCAAAAACTCCTGAAACCGTAGGTTTACCCCAGAAAACCATACATTTTTGAAAAGTACACATTCTGCCGATTACAAAATGGGTAACTATGTCTCTCTACTCCCAACTACCAAACATAAAAGCTTGTCTGAACATAGCGGTTTTTCAAAAAAAAATTCAAAATTCTGAAAAATCATTTCAAAGGTTTTATTTTGCTGCTCCGCATATCCCAAACTATATTAGGTACCAAGAAAAAGCACCTGAAATATGATTGCCAGGGGTCCACTGAACAGTTTGATACCCATTATGCATAGGTTTACCAAAGTATCTGGCATTTAGAGACACCAATATGAAGTTAGCACATCCAAATTGTCCAGGACTTTACTTCAGCTACTGAGAAATCAACACATTGACTGCATTTTTTGTGGGGTAAAAACACAGAAATATATGTTTACCCCCCAAACCCATATATTTTGGAAAGTACACATTCTACCAAATCTAAAATGGGTACCCATGCCTTTCTGCTCCAAACTACTGAGTCGCAAGGCTTTCCCAAAATTGTCGGTTTTGGTGAAATATCTGAAAATTGCCTCAAACCTTCAACTTCCCAGCACCATATCACCCATGTATCATTATGCACTAAGAAAAAGCACCCTAAATATGATTGCCAAGGTTCCTCTGAACATTTTGGTGGCCATTGTTCATAGGTTTACCAAAGTATCTGGCATTTAGAGGCCCAAAATGAAGTTAGCGCATACAAACAGTCCCGTGGGTAACTTCAGCTAATGAAAGATCAACACACAGGAGAAAGCTCTCTGTTTAGTGCTGAATTAAGCATTGAAATTCCTGTTTGAGACAGGATTTTTTGTTATCACTTGGTGTGTGAATGTGTTGTCCACTTGGTGGGTGAAATTTGGGAAGTTTTGAGTTGATTTTCTTTACTAAAAATCGATTTTTCTTTTGACCCTGAAGGTGAGTGATTCCTAACCCAGTTCCTTTCACTTGCTCTGGGCTACAAACTCACTGTTAGATCCCCTACCCCTCCCCCGCACCTGGGTGTCAGTTTCATTTGCATTTTTCTCTTGTTTCAGCACAAATTGTTTAATTTTTGTACAGATTGAGTGGATATTTTGATTTTGCACTCAGTTCTGTGAGGAGAGAAAGCTAAAGGGAGAAGGATTTAATATAAGTATAAATATAAAATCTTTTCCAGCAGCAGCAGTGCAGCTCCCAGGCACCTGCTCACATTAACCCTCTCCCTGCCACAGCTTCTCAACTTAAAACTTACTTTTTTGTTAATCAATAGTATAAAGCTTTCTTTTTGTGTGGTGTTGTGTAAAATAATGGGAGGGAATAAAAAGGAAAGTTATAAAAAAACATCTCTTGGTTCTAAAGCAAAAGGACCTGAAAAACCCAGCTGTAGCTCTGCAAGGAAACACCAGTCAGAGCCCATGTCAAAAAGCCCATTGCCTCTACTTCTGCTGCTGCAGCCAATGTGACCCCTGCTAAAACATTTGCACACGCGGTAGCTACTGGCAGCAACCCAAGCCAAGTCACTGCTGGGGTAGAGAAGCTTACAAGGAAGCATGGGGTCAGATGCCTAATGTCAAGCACTCATGGCATAGAGGCTTATATAAAGGCTGCAGCTGAAGTGGTGGGCCACTCTGCAGTAGTGGCAGCAAGTAAAATGTATGGGAAAGCCATAATCTTTGCCCGTACTCTAACTGCAGTGCATACTCTGGTACAGAGGGGTATCACAGTGGGAGGGAGTTATGTCCCTGTAGAACCCCTAGAAGGATTGGGCACAAGGGTGGTTTTATCTAATGTGCCCCCCTTCCTGCAAGACCACTTATTGTACCCCCACCTGCAAGCCCTTGGGGAGTTAAAATCAAATATGTCTAGAATTCCCCTGGGATGTAAGGAGAGCAGACTGAGGCACGTCCTTTCCTTTAAAAGGCAGGTGCAACTACTTTTACCTCGGGGGCAAGACACTATTGAGGGGTCTTTCGGGGTTCCATTTGAAGGGGTGCTGTATAAAATTTTTTACAGCACAGAGGAAGTGAGGTGCTTCCTTTGCAAGAATCTGGGGCACACTCGCCAGAGTTGCCCCAAAGGGCAAATTAAGACCACAGCCCCTGTTCCTGCTCCCAGTGCCTCAAATAAAACATCTTATCCTGCTGGGACTATTTCAGCAGGGTCCTCAAAGGGGATATCTCCTTCACTAAAGAACCTCAAGGTGGCTGTTACACAACCCACCTCTACAACATCCAAACCTCCTCCTTCTTCACTTAAGACATCTAAGGCTGCAGCATGTCTTACAATTGCGGCAAAAGAGAAGGGGGGAAAACATGTCAAAGCTTCCCCCAGGGTCACAGTTGTTCCTACCACAAAAAAGTGTACCCCTGTTATGGGCACCCCTGAAGGTGTGGGGGTACCCATGATTGCAACACCTGTTGGGGTTGGGGCAGATAGTGGCCTTTCCTCTTCAGATGCCAAGAAAAAGAGGAAATTTAAATCAAACTGGCTGGTACCTGAGGAATGGGCATCAGTGGTTAATGATGGGGCACCCCCATCCAAGGTAAAAAGGGTAGCAAAACTTCTGCTCCTCATGTGGTGACATTGTCTGGCCCAACTGTTGGTCACGATCAACCGGTGTCAGACCATGCACTCTTGCCTCCAGACCAGGTGGGGAATAATGAGGTTAATGGTCTGCATGGCCTTGAACATGGCAGTGTTGGTTTCCCCACAGAGTCAGGGGTGCAGTATCTGCCTCAAAATCATTTGGAAGATCTTCCCTTGGAGTGTAAAGAGACACCTAATGAGACTCCTGCAGAGTGGGCAGTCAGTGTTCCTGAGGTGCTGAGATTTGGCAACTGCAACCAGCCTCAGTTTTTAGTGCCTCAGGGTATTTCACTCCAGGAGGGGGAGAATATTGGGCTAACCCCCATACAGGACCCTGCAGATAAAACTGCTGGGAAGGATGGTGAGGGTGGAGTTGTAAATACGGTGGAGGGTAGCCAGACAACCTCTACTGTTCATGCTAAAATCTCTCCTCCCTTGTCTTCAACTGACCCAAATGTTATTGCCATCCAGAAAGCACAGGAGGTAGTAGAGAGGCAGAGGCTAACCATCGAGCCTCCAAAGCTCTACCTGTTGCTGGGGAGCTAATTAGTTCTGTTGCTCCTGTGTCAAACACTTCCAAATGTGTTTCAAGTGAAGTTGAGGGAACACCTGAGCCATTGCAGGGTCTCCAGAAAAGTGATTCTGATACTTTTCCTGTAACAACTTGTGGAGAGATTCTCAAAGCTCTAGTGGAGAGGGGAGATTATCAATCCCTTAGCCAGGAAGTGCTCATGGATGAGGGGAACATCGAAGAGGAGGTTGACATAGGAGTGGCAAATCCTTCTACCCCAATCATCCCTGCTGAGGAACTCAAAAAGTTTTTTGAGAGCACCCTTGGTGTTAAATTAGAGAAGAAGATGCACATGGCTCTGGAGAAGTGGCATGATTTGCCTTTAGTTATCAATTCTGTGAGACAATACATTAAGGTCATAAAAGAGGCCAAGAACTATGGAACAGCGGAATATCTCCGTATAATGAAGTTTCACAAAAAATGTTTGTCTCATCAGACCTTGATGAAGGTTAAAGCACTTCCTAAGACTCAGTAATGGCCTTGAGTATAAGCACACTTAATACTAATGGCTGTCGGAATCCTTTCCGAATGTTTCAGGTACTCTCCTTTCTTCGTCAAGGAGGGTACTCTGTGAGTTTCCTCCAAGAGACCCACACCACTTCAGAGCTTGAAGCAAGCTGGAATCTGGAGTGGAAGGGAAGGGTCTTTTTTAATCACCTCACTTGGACATCATGCGGGGTGGTGACCCTTTTCTCAGATTCCTTCCAGCCAGAGTCCTGAATGCTACCTCTGTCATCCCTGGCCGTCTATTGCATCTTCGGGTCCGGGAGTCAGGTAGAACATATAATCTAATGAATGTGTATGCTCCTACTACCGGACCAGAGAGGGCACGGTTCTTTGAAAGTTTGTCAGCCTACATGGAGACAATTGACTCTGATGAAGCCTTGATTATAGGGGGTGATTTTAATTACACCCTTGATGCTCGAGATCGCAATGTACCCAAGAAAAGAGACTCGTCTGAGTCCGTTTTGCGAGAACTAATTGCTCATTTCTCCTTGGTTGATGTCTGGAGAGAACAGAACCCAGAGACGGTTGCTTTTACCTATGTCAGGGTGAGAGATGGTCATGTTTCTCAATCCCGGATTGATAGGATATATATATCGAGCCATCTCATGTCACGAGCCCAGTCGAGCACCATTAGATTGGCACCATTCTCAGACCACAATTGTGTATCCCTGAGAATGTCAATCGCACCATCTCTGCCAAAAGCTGCTTACTGGCACTTTAACAACAGTTTATTAGAAGATGAGGGTTTTGCAAAGTCAGTCCGGGATACATGGAGAGGCTGGAGGGCCTTTCAGGATGAATTTGCCACATTGAACCAGTGGTGGGATGTAGGCAAGGTTCACCTAAAGCTCTTGTGTCAAGAGTATACCAAAAGTGTGAGCGGGCAGTGCAATGCAGAGATTGAGGCACTGAATGGGAGGTGCTTAATCTTGAGCAAAGGCTATCAGGCTCTGAAGACCAAGCCCTTCAGTGTGAATATCTAGAAAGGAAGAAGCGCTGCGTAACATGGAACAACGACAGGCTCGTGGTGCCTTTGTGCGAAGCCGGATGCAGTTACTTTGTGATATGGATCGTGGTTCCCGATTCTTCTATGCTCTGGAGAGGAAGAAGGGGAACCGAAAACAAATCACATGCCTTTTGCGGATGGAACCCCCCTTGAGGATCCGGAGGCTATCCGGGACAGAGCCCGGTCCTTCTATCAAAACCTTTTTTCTCCAGATCCCATCTCTCCAGATGCCTGTGAGGAGCTATGGGATGGGCTTCCAGTGGTCAGTGAGAGGAGAAAAAGAGAGGTTGGAAACACCAATCACTCTAGATGAACTCTCTCAAGCACTCCGTTTAATGCCCCACAATAAATCTCCTGGGCTTGACGGACTGACCATAGAGTTCTTCCAGTTCTTTTGGGATACTCTGGGCCCTGATTTCCATAGGGTCCTAACTGAGGCCTTCAAGAAAGGTGAGTTGCCACTTTCGTGTCGTCGAGCAGTGTTATCACTACTTCCTAAGAAGGGGATCTCCGTCTTATTAAGAACTGGAGACCAGTCTCACTGCTTAGCACAGACTATAAGATCGTGGCCAAAGCTATCTCACTTAGGCTCAAATCTGTGCTGGCAGAGGTGATTCATCCTGACCAGTCCTATACAGTCCCCGGTCGGACAATTTTTGATAATGTCTTTTTAATCCGAGACTTACTACATTTTGCGAGAAGGACTGGTCTATCTCTTGCTTTTCTCTCTCTGGATCAAGAGAAGGCATTTGACAGGGTGGATCACCAATATCTTATAGGCACTCTGCAAGCCTATAGCTTTGGCCCACAGTTTGTGGGCTACCTGAAAACAATGTATGCCTCTGCAGAGTGTTTAGTTAAAATCAACTGGTCTCTGACTGCACCTCTGGCCTTTGGACGAGGAGTTCGGCAAGGATGCCCCTTGTCGGGACAACTGTACTCGCTGGCCATTGAGCCCTTCCTGTGTCTCTTAAGGAAAAGGCTCACGGACTGGTGCTCAAAGAACCTGACATGAGGGTGGTTCTCTCAGCCTACGCTGATGATGTAATTCTTGTGGCCCAGGACCTAGTTGATCTTGAGCGGGCCACAAGAGTGTCAAGAAGTCTACGCTGCTGCCTCATCTGCCCGGATCAACTGGTCCAAGAGCTCAGGCCTTCTGGAGGGTTCTCTAAAGGTAGATTTCCTGCCTCCTGCTTTTCGTGACATCTCGTGGGAGAGTAAAATCATTAAATATTTAGGCGTCTACCTATCAGCTGAGGAGTATCCTGTCTCACAGAATTTCATTGAACTTGAGGATGTGTTCTAACGCGCCTTGGAAAGTGGAAGGGTTTTGCTAAAGTACTTTCTATGAGGGGAGAGCTTTGGTGATTAATCAGCTGGTGGCCTCTCAGATCTGGTACCGGCTGATATGTCTTAGCCCAACCCAAGAATTCATTGCTAAGATCCAGAGAAGGTTACTGGACTTTCTCTGGATAGGAAAGCATTGGGTTTCTGCAGGTGTCTCAAGCCTCCCGTTGAAAGAGGAGGGCAGGGAGTCGTGTGTATACGTTCTCAAGTGCACACCTTCCGTCTCCAGCAAATACAGAGATACTTGCATGCAGATCCTTCTCCACAGTGGTGTACTCTAGCATCGAGTTTTTATCGCCAGGTACGAAATATGGGATATGACCGGCAATTGTTTATAATTGAACCTGAGGGTTTCCTAAGAAACCTTTCAACCCTGCCGGCTTACTACCAAGACACTCTAAAAACCTGGCGCATGGTATCCGTGTTAAGGCAAGGAGCCATTGAAGGGGAAGACATTCTAAATGAGCCCCTACTTTACAATCCATCTTTTAAGACTAGGATTTTAGAATCCATCAGCATCCGACGTCGCCTTTGCCAGGCTCGGTTAACCAGAGTTGGAGATCTCCTGGATTTTGAGAAATCAGATTGGGTGGACTCTCAAGCAGTTATGCAACGCATGGGATTCCTCACCACTAGGGTTCCACACCGTCTTCTCAAGGAAATCAAGGACACAATCTCTCCTGATTCTCACACCTTCATTGATGGGGTTTTACATGCTGGAGAGCCACGTCCACCTTGGAACTCCTCATCTCCAGACATAATAATAGCACCTAAAACCCGTCAATCCCCCAAGCACCTCCTTCCCCCAACTTGAGCCAGTTGGAGAATTTTCCATTGACACGCTTTCATGATATAACAAGAAAGCTGTTGTACTCTCTAATGCTTCACACTGTACACTTCCTTGCCCTCATCTCCCGATATGATACCATCTGGAGACGTGTGCTTAATGAGGGTGAAGGACCTCAGTGGCAAGCTCTTTATTCCAGTTTGGTGCCTAGACCAACTGGAGACTTGAGTTGGAAAGTGCTGCATGGTGCATTGAGCACGGGAGAGTATTTAGCTCGTTTTACAGACTCTCCAGCTGCTTGTCCATTCTGTGGCAAAGGAGAGTCTGTGTTTCATGCTTATTTTACGTGTGCCAGACTGCAACCTCTATTGGCTCTTTGAGGAAGCTTTACCTGCAGTTCTGGTTACACTTTTCCCCTCATGTTTATATTTTGGACGCCCAGTATCCCGGGACAATAAAGAGAAAGACCTTCTCTCCAACTTGCTCCTGGCTTTAGCTAAATTAGTCATCCATAAATCTAGAAAGCAATGTTTGGAAGGTGGGAATCCTCTGCCAGCAGAGGTCTTGTTCCGAGTGCTGGTGCGTTCCCGCATCCGAGCAGAGTACACCCAAGCAGTGTTTACTGGTCGGTTGAAAGAATTTGCTGACCACTGGGCAATAGATGGGGTACTTTGCTCAGTATCCCAGACCTGGTTTCTGTTCAGACAATTCTCACACTCCATATTTAAGTGCACTTTAATTTAAGTGACAGTTGTATTTTAATCAGTTAATTATCTCCTTTGAGATGTGATTAACTTTGGTGAGCAATCACTCACCTGCAATTTGAATAATATATCAGCTAATGAAAAATCAACACATTGACTGCATTTTTGTGGGGTAAAAACACAGAAATATATGTTTTGCCCCCAAAACCCATATAGTTTTGGAAGTACAAATTCTACCGAATCTAAAATGGTCCCATGCCTTCTGCTCCAAACTACTGAGTCGCAGGCTTTCCCAAAATTGTCGTTTTGGTGAAATATCTGAAATTGCCTCAAACCTTCAACTTCCCAGCCACCAATATCACCCATGTATCATTATGCACTAAGAAAAAGCACCCTAAATATGATTGCCAGGTTCCTCTGAACATTTTGTGGCCATTGTTCATAGGTTTAACCAAAGTATCTGCATTTTAGAGGTCCCAAAATGAAGTTAGCGCATACAAACAGTCCCGTGGTAATTTCAGCTAATGAAAAATCAACACATTGACTGCATTTTTGTGGGGTAAAAACACAGAAATATATGTTTACCCCCAAAACCCATATATTTTTGGAAAGTACACATTCTACCGAATCTAAAATGGGTACCCATGCCTTTCTGCTCCAAACTACTGAGTCGCAAGGCTTTCCCACAATTGTCGGTTTTGGTGAAATATCTGAAAATTGCCTCAAAGCTTCAACTTCTCAGCACCATATCGCCCATGTATCGTTACGCACCAAGATAAAGCACCCTAAATATGATTGCCAGGGTTCCTCCAAACAGTTTGGTGGCCATTGTTCCTAGGTTTACCAAAGTATCTGCATTTAGAGGCCCCAAAATGAAGTTAGCGCATACAAACAGTCCCGTGGGTAACTTCAGCTAATGAAAAATCAACACATTGACTGCATTTTGGTGGGGTAAAAACACAGAAATATATGTTTACCCCAAAACCCATATATTTTTGGAAAGTACACATTCTACCGAATCTAAAATGGGTACCCATGCCTTTCTGCTCCAAACTACTGAGTCGCAAGGCTTTCCCACAATTGTCGGTTTTGGTGAAATATCTGAAAATTGCCTCAAAGCTTCAACTTCTCAGTACCATATCACCCATGTATCGTTACGCACCAAGAAAAAGCACCCTAAATATGATTGCCAGGGTTCCTCCAAACAGTTTGGTGGCCATTGTTCATAGGTTTACCAAAGTATCTGGCATTTAGAGGCCCCAAAATGAAGTTAGCGCATACAAACAGTTCCGTGGGTAACTTCAGCTAATGAAAAATCAACACATTGACTGCATTTTTGTGGGGTAAAAACACAGAAATATATGTTTACCCCCAAACCCATATATTTTTGGAAAGTACACATTCTACCGAATCTAAAATGGGTACCCATGCCTTTCTGCTCCAAACTACTGAGTCGCAAGGCTTTCCCACAATTGTCGGTTTTGGTGAAATATCTGAAAATTGCCTCAAAGCTTCAACTTCTCAGCACCATATCACCCATGTATCGTTATGCACCAAGAAAAAGCACCCTAAATATGATTGCCAGGGTTCCTCCGAACAGTTTGGTGGCCATTGTTCATAGGTTTACCAAAGTATCTGGCATTTAGAGGCCTCAAAATGAAGTTAGTGCATACAAATAGTCCGTGGGTAACTTCAGCTAATGAAAGATCAACACATTGACTGCATTTTTGTGGGGTAAAAACACAGAAATATATGTTTACCCCCAAACCCATATATTTTTGGAAAGTACACATTCTACCGAATCTAAAATGGTACCCATGCCTTTCTGCTCCAAACTACTGAGTCGCAAGGCTTTCCCAAATTGTCGGTTTTGGTGAAATATCTGAAAATTGCCTCAAACTTCAACTTCCAGCACATATCACCCATGTATCATTACGTTCACAAAAAAGCACCCTAAATTGATTGCCAGGGTTCCTCCTAACATTTTGGTGGCCATGTGTTCATAGGTTTACCAAAGTATCTGGCATTTAGAGGCCCCAAAATGAAGTTAGCGCATACAAACGTCCGTGGGTAACTTCAGCTAATGAAAAATCACACATTGACTGCATTTTTGTGGGGTAAAAACACAGAAATATATGTTTACCCCCAAAACCCATATATTTTTGGAAAGTTACACATTCTACGAATCTAAAATGGGTACCCATGCCTTTCTGCTCCAAACTACTGAGTCGCAAGGCTTTCCAAATTGTCGGTTTTGGTGAAATATCTGAAAATTGCCTCAAAGCTTCAACTTCTCCAGACCATATCACCCATGTATCTTAGCACCAAGAAAAGCACCTAAATATGATTGCCAGGGTTCCTCAAACAGTTTGGTGGCCATTGTTCCATTAGGTTTACCAAAGTATCTGGCATTTAGAGGCCCCAAAATGAAGTTAGCGCATAGCAAACAGTCCGTGGGTAACTTCAGCTAATGAAAAATCAAACACATTGACTGCATTTTGTGGGGTAAAAACACAGAAGATATATGTTTACCCCAAACCCATATATTTTTGGAAAGTACACATTCTACCGAATCTAAAATGGGTACCCATGCCTTTCTGCTCCAAACTACTGAGTCGCAAGGCTTTCCCACAATTGTCGGTTTGGTGAAATATCTGAAAATTGCCTCAAAGCTTCAACTTCTCAGCACCATATCGCCCATGTATCGTTACGCACCAAGATAAAGCACCCTAAATATGATTGCCAGGGTTCCTCCAAACAGTTTGGTGGCCATTGTTCCTAGGTTTACCAAAGTATCTGGCATTTAGTGCCCCAAAATGACGTTAGCGCATACAAACAGTCCCGTGGGTAACTTCAGCTAATGAAAAATCAACACATTGACTGCATTTTGGTGGGGTAAAAACACAGAAATATATGTTTACCCCCAAACCCATATATTTTTGGAAAGTACACATTCTACCGAATCTAAAATGGGTACCCATGCCTTTCTGCTCCAAACTACTGAGTCGCAAGGCTTTCCACAATTGTCGGTTTTGGTGAAATATCTGAAAATTGCCTCAAAGCTTCAACTTCTCAGTACCATATCACCCATGTATCGTTACGCACCAAGAAAAAGCACCCTAAATATGATTGCCAGGGTTCCTCCAACAGTTTGGTGGGCCCTTGTTCATAGGTTTACCAAAGTATCTGGCATTTAGAGGCCCCAAAATGAAATTAGCGCATACAAACAGTCCCGTGGGTAACTTCAGCTAATGAAAAATCAACACATTGACTGCATTTTGTGGGGTAAAAACACAGAAATATATGTTTACCCCCAAACCCATATATTTTTGGAAAGTACACATTCTACCGAATCTAAAATGGGTACCCATGCCTTTCTGCTCCAAACTACTGAGTCGCAAGGCTTTCCCACAATTGTCGGTTTTGGTGAAATATCTGAAAATTGCCTCAAACCTTCAACTTCTCAGCACCATATCACCCATGTATCATTACGTACTAAGAAAAAGCACCCTAAATATGATTGCCAGGGTTCCTCTGAACATTTTGGTGGCCATTGTTCATAAGTTTACCAAAGTATCTGGCATTTAGAGGCCCCAAAATGAAGTTAGCGCATACAAAACAGTTCCGTGGGTAACTTCAGCTAATGAAAATCAACACATTTACTGCATTTTTGTGGGGTAAAAACACAGAAATATATGTTTGCCCCCCAAAACCCATACATTTTTGGAAATTACACATTCTACAGAATCTAAAATGGGTACCCATGCCTTTCTGCTCCAAACTACTGAGTCGCAAGGCTTTGCCAAATTTGGCGGTTTTGGTGAAATATCTGAAAATTGCCTCAAAGCTTCAACTTTCCAGCATCGTATTGTCCATGTATCATTACCAGCATAAAGCATCCTAAATATAAACATACGGGTCTACTAAATAGTTTGATGCCCAATGTGCATAGATATACCAAACTATGTGGCGCACAGAGACCCCCAAATGACAATATGTATAGACATTTTCACGGCTGACGCGCTGGCTGCTGCAACATAACCACCCGGTGTGTGTATTATGCGACATTAGACCCCCCTAACAGTACAGAGACCCCAGAAAACCAGATATTTTCAGAAAGTACACATTCTGACAAATCCAATATGGGTAAATAAGTGTTTCTACTACAAACTGCCAAACTGCAAAGCAATGCTGAACATAACGGTTTTTATCAAATTTCTGAAAATTGTCACAAAGCTTGAATTTTACCCCATTATATGCTCCACATTTCGTAACGTATCAGCATAAAACATCCTAAATATGAACGCCAGGGGTCTACTGAACACTTTGATGCCCAATATGCATAGATATACCAAACTATGTGGCGCACAGAGACCCCCAAATGACAATAGTGTATATTCATTTTCACGGCTGACACGCTGGCTGCTGCAATATAAGCACCTGGTGTGTGTATTATGCGACATTAGACCCCCCTAACAGTACAGAGACCCCAGAAAACCAGATATTTTCAGAAAGTACACATTCTGACGAATCCAATATGGGTAAATAAGTGTTTCTACTACAAACTGCCAAACTGCAAAGCAATGCTGAACATAACGGTTTTTATCAAATTTCTGAAAATCGTCACAAAGCTTGAATTTACCCCATTATATGCTCCACGTTTCGTAACGTATCAGCATAAAACATCCTAAATATGAACGCCAGAGGTCTACTGAACACTTTGATGCTCAATATGCATAGATATACCAAACTATGTGGCGCACAGAGACCACCAAATGACAATAGTGTATATACATTTTCACAGCTGACGCGCTGGCTGCTGCAATATAAGCGCCTGGTGTGTGTATTATGCGACATTAGACCCCCCTAACAGTACAGAGACCCCAGAAAACCATATATTTTCAGAAAGTACACATTCTGACGAATCCAATATGGGTAAATAAGTGTTTCTACTACAAACTGCCAAACTGCAAAGCAATGCTGAACATAATGGTTTTTTATCAAATTTCTGAAAATCGTCAGAAAGCTTGAATTTTACCCCATTATATGCCCCACATTTCGTAACGTATCAGCATAAAACATCCTAAATATGAACGCCAGGGGTCTACTGAACACTTTGATGCTCAATATGCATAGATATACCAAACTATGTGGCGCACAGAGACCCCCAAATGACAATAGTGTATATACATTTTCACAGCTGACGTGCTGGCTGCTGCAATATAAGCACCTGGTGTGTGTATTATGCGACATTAGACCCCCCTAACAGTACAGAGACCCCAGAAAACCATATATTTTCAGAAAGTACACATTCTGATGAATCCAATATGGGTAAATAAGTGTTTCTACTACAAACTGCCAAACTGCAAAGCAATGCTGAACATAACGGTTTTTATCAAATTTCTGAAAATCGTCACAAAGCTTGAATTTTACCCCATTATATGCCCCACATTTCATAACGTATCAGCATAAAACATCCTAAATATGAACGCCAGGGGTCTACTGAACACTGTGATGCCCAATATGCATAGATATACCAAACTATGTGGCGCACAGAGACCCCCAAATGGATATATAGTAGATAAAATTTACAAGGCAAAACAAAATAAGGCAGTAAAGAGTGAAATGAAAAAAAATCCAATAAAACCACAAAAATCATTGTTTTTTTTCCAGAATAGTGTTATCGGCCGTCAGAATCACAGTTTGAATATTTTAGCTGGGCCAAACAGGTTATACGGCTAGAAACAAGTGAGCTGAAAATGCAATAAAATGGCTAAAAATTCAATAAAATGGCTAAAAATGCACCAAAATACCCAAAATTGCAATATAAACACCGAAATAACGTACAAAAGATATTGCACAGTACGGTTAGCGAATACGCTATTCGTAATGGCAATAAAACATTTTTTTCAGCCAAAAAAAGAGACGATGCGATAAGAAGAAAAAAAAAAAAGCCACAATGCCATGTATGTGCGTGTGCGTGTGTACAAATGGTAAATTACATGTTATGTGCGCGTGTGTGCGTGTGCACGTGTGTAAGTAAGTGCAGTGAGTGTAAGTGACCCCCCCAATCCCCAAAAATGTATGTGTAAGTGTGTGTAAGTGTGAATCTAAGTGTGTATTACTGTAATAAGTGTGTGTTGGTGTGTTTGTGTGTGTAATTGTTGCACTAACCTGAAAAAATCGCTGGAGACTGTTGCAGGCGATCAGGAAGAGCCCCTGGAAGACATCTGCCTCGTGGTTCCTGTCTGTGTGCTGTGGGGGCGGAGATCGACGATCCGGTGCAGGCTGCAGCAGCAGGACACGTAAGTAACACGTGCCTGCTGCTGTTTTTGGGCCCCTGGGCGATCGCACCCCAGGGGCCACTCGATCCCCTGCTCTGCTCGTTGCCTAGGGGCAGGGGATCGAAGCGGAACGGAGCGAGCGGCTCTAACAGCCGCTCCTCCGCTCCAGAACCCGGAAGTGCTGCAGAACGTAGAATCTACGTTCTGTGGCATTTCAAGTTACTTTTCCACAGAACGTAGATTCTACGTTCTGTGGCACTTAAAGGGTTAAAGAAGGTGAATAAGGAATCTTAAAAGTATGAAATAATGCATCTTATTTTTAAAACTTTTCCAACATCCCATAATGCTAACAAGCTTAAAGGGGGTTAAGGAAATCTTTAAGAAATGGAGGTATCTGAGAGATCAATTTTATACCTCCTTTTCAAATGCTAGATTTCATAATGTTAGTAATAAATCTATTAGGTTTTTGGAGAACCTAGGAAAAAATTGGAATCGCTCTTCTCATACTTACATGATTAAAAACATCAAGAATAGAGTTAGTAGCTCTCCTAAGGCCATATCGAATATTTTTAAAGATTATTTAAAAGAGCATTTACTCTTGTATGATAAAGATAAAAGCTTAGAATTTTTGTCTAAAATACTTTAAACCTCTCAGGATAAATTGAAAATCTTGAATTCCCCTATAACTACAGAGGAAGTGATGAAAACCATCAAAAGTCTTAAAAATTTTAAAGCTAGTGGTCCTGATGACCTTCCAACTTTTTATAAATCTATTTCCACTAAAATAACCCCTTTCCTCACTGATATTTTCAATTAAATTTATTTACAGGATAAAACTTTACAATTCAGTATAACTTCAAACATTAACCTTATTCCTAAAGAAAGGAAAGATCTTTTGTTAACTTCTTCTTACCACCCAATCTCTTTAATTAATCAGGATTTCAAGATTTTTACTAAGATTTTGGCTGATAGAATGGCTGATATTCTTCCAGATATTATCTCAACTTTTCAGAAAAAGGTCGGGAATAAAAAATATTAGGGTAATCCTAAATGTCATTTTTTACTCCATTCCATGCTCCTTAGTAAGCTTAGATGCTGAGAAAGCATTTGATAATGTTAAGTGGAATTATCTTTTTAATTGTTGTAATTTCTTTGGTTTTAACTGGGAGTTTATCTCTTTTTTAGAGAAAATGTATTCTTCTCCCAAAGCCAGGATAATAGTTGCTGGAGAACAATCTGATTCATTTACCTTGTGTAGAGGAACAAGACAGGGTTGCCCTTTGCCCCCCCTGCTCTTTAATTTAACAATTGACCCTTTGATTCGATTTTTACATCATTCAGACTTATTTCAAGGTATACAAGTTAATGGTAAATATATTACAATTTTAGCATTTGCAGATGATCTACTTTTGGTAGTTCAAGATGCTCAAAACTCAATTAGGAAGATTTTAAATTTTTTCAATTCCTATAGTTCTTACTCTGGATATGTAATTAACTGTAATAAAACAGGATTACTTAATATTAATAGTAATATTCCAAAAAAAAAAAAACCCTTTTGACTTAAAGTTAAAGCCTCCAGGATGTTCAATTAAATATTTGGGTATTAATATTCCTTCTGATATATCTAGACTTTATTCTTTAAATTTGTCTCCCCTGATTAGGCTTACTGAATCTTTATGTGATAAGTGTCTTAATTCTCCTATTAATCTTATAGGCAGAGCTGCTTTCTGTAAAATGTTTATTTTCCCAAAGTTATCATATCCGTTACTTAATCCTCCTCTTCTTTTAAAACGTTCTTAAGTTAAGAAATTGGATCAAGCGCTTTCAAAATTTTTGTGGCAAGGGAAGAACCCTAAAATCTCTTTGATTAAATCACAACAAAATTTTGGGTGATCTTAATATTCCTAATTTTAGGTTCTTTAACATTGCTTCTCTATGTAGATACATTTTTGAGTGGATCTCAGGTAGGGAAGTTTACACCAATCCTTCTTTTGAATACTATTTGGAAGGGGGTGATCATATTTCCACCTTTCTTCATAGAAAATGGGGTGGCCTTCCTATTGATATTAAGAGAAACAATCTTTGGCGAGATACTTTTGCTACCTGGAAGATAGTTCATAAATTACATGGTAGCAATTATCAAATCTCTCCTTTTTTGTCTCCTTTTGATCTATGTTTATTTATTAAAGCAGAAAATCTTTGATTCGATATTCGTGGAAAAAAGGTATTTCCCCTTTACTGCCCTAAGTGCAAGTCAAATAATATATTTCATTATTTGTGGGAATGTCCTTTCATTTCTGAGTTATGGAATGAGCTTGGAAATTTCCTAAATTACAAATTGAATATTGACCTTAAATTGTCCCATTGCCTCCAAAATTTGCACTGCTTGATTGTTGGGTAACATCTTCTGCTGTTCGTATTCCAAAGACAAAATTTTGGAATAATTATAATAAATTTGCTTCTACCCATAAATCCATTTTTTATATTGGATCCAGGAAACTTCTCCAGATTTTAAGGTTATTTTATCCTATCTTAGGTCTCTCTGCATAGATGAAGCAATAGATTTTAGGTATGGTAATTTGGGTTTTAGATAAAATGTTCTTACACTGTGGTCTCCCTATCATAAAAGAGTCTGAAGATAGGGTTTATATAGGAAAATATATGTATTATTCTGATGAAGACTCCTTTCTTTATACTCATTGCAATTCCAAGATTGATAATTTTGTTCACTATTGGGGTAAATTTTTTGGTTGGTAGTGATGAAAATTTTATCCTACTTTATCTTATTTTATATAATTTTATTTTCATTGATGAATTTTGTTATTGTCTTTATATGATGTTTGGTTAGTTTGATGTTTGGTTTGTTGTGTAATAATTCTCTTATTATTATTAAATTGTCAAATGTTTTGCTGAGCTATTGCTTTGCTGTTTTTTGTTCTTTTTGTTTATTCATAGATGCCAATAAAAACAATTGGAAAGAAATGGAGATAATTATATGATGCCCTTATATATTTATACATACTGTAGTTATATCAACCCTTAAATGCCTCTTCTCCAGCGTGAACCTCCCCGATTTGGCCAGTCTTTCCTCATAGCTAAGATTTTCCCTTTACCAGCTTAGTTGCCCTTATCTGTATCCTCTCTAATACAATAATGTCCTGTTTGAGTGATGGAGACCAAAACTGTACGGCATATTCTAGATGGGGCCTTACAAGTGCTCTATATAGTGGAAGAATGACCCCCTCCTCCCATGACTTTATGCCCCTTTTAATACAGCTCAAGACCTTATTTGCCCTTGATGCTGCTGACTGGCATTGCTTGCTACAGACAAGTTTATTATCCACAAGGACTCCAAGCTCCATCTCCATTATGGATTTGCCGAATGCAGTAACATTAAGGGTATAAGTGGATATTTTTACATCAGGTGCAGGACTTTACATTTATCAACATTGAATCTCATTTGCCACTTAGCTGCCCAGATTGCCAGTTAGTCAAGATCCTGTTGCAAGTGCCACATCCTGGATGGAATTAATTGGGCTGATAGTTTTGTGTCATCTGCAAACACTGATACATTACTTACAATACCCTCCCCTAAGTCATTATGAACAAGTTAAATAAAAGTGGCCTCAATACTGAGCCCTGATGGACCCCACTAAGAACCTTACTCCAAGTAGAGAATGTCCCATTAACAACCACCCTCTGTAACCGATCCTGTAGCCAGTTTCCTATCCATGTGCAAACAACTTCATTATCCCAACAGACCTTAGTTTAGAAAGCAGTCATTTGTGGGGCACAGTATCAAACGTTTTGGCAAAATGCTCTAGGTTATTAGATATTTCTACCCCTAGAAATGTAAATTTCTCAACCCATTTAGTCAGGGTTAATTAGCATAGTGACAACATTACTGAGCCATATGGCCAGTATTTTGGCTAGAATTTTAACATCGACGTGAGAAGAAAGTTGGGCCAGTATCATCATCATTTATATAGCGCTGTCAAGATACGCAGTGTTTGTATGACTCACACAGCATTTGGTCTTTGTCTGGCTTAGCCAACAAAGTAAAGAGCTGTATTAAAAGTTTCAAGAAGGTATGGAGATATGTTTTGGCTTGGGATACCTCAATCAGTATCCCATCAGCTCCTGGAGCTTTGCCATTTGGGAAAGACTCGATTGCCAAGGTCATCCAAAAAATTTCCTATACTTAGGGGAAAACCTAAGGGAGTCTAACTTCCCAAGGTGCATCAGTCTCTGACAGTGGCTTTGTCAGTTTGGACGAGTACAGTTCAGTATAAAATTAAACAAGGGTTTGCTTGACTGCCTCAGGGTCTGTTTTAGTAATGCAGGGTCATTTATAGCAGAGATAATTGGGGGGGGGGTTAGAATGTTGTTTTGCCAGGTGTGTTGCACTCCGCATTAAACACGCAAGGCAATTTTGCTTGCAATTAGTCCTGTGTGCCTTGGATTTATTTTTATGGACCGCTACCTGACTGTCAGAACTGCTGCTTGTGCATTTGGTGGAGTAGTAATGTATCAGTCATATATAACCAATTCCCCCTGATATAGATTAAACTCCATATTCCCCTGTATACCTAAAGTTTATTAACTGCATTATAATGTCAGTCTCCTCCTCTGCATTAAAGCAATTTCCATTCTGATGGTATAGGGAGGCTCAGTCTCCCCAAACCTTCATTACAATCTGCCCATGAGCATTCCTTCTGCCTGTTTGACCCATCCTCCTCCTCCTCCCCTTCTCCATAGACTATAAGGCCCTTCACTTTCTCACATCTCTCACCAGCTCCAACCTCAGCCTGAATCTAA
This sequence comes from Xenopus laevis, assembly GCF_017654675.1. Classification (NCBI taxonomy): domain Eukaryota; kingdom Metazoa; phylum Chordata; class Amphibia; order Anura; family Pipidae; genus Xenopus; species Xenopus laevis. The sequence continues at coordinate 4,297,629 of NC_054371.1, forward strand.
ACACAGGACAAGATGTCAGGCAGCTTAATTCTGCTTCTGATCTCACACTGTTGATTATTAATGGCAATAGATATCTTTTTTGTAAGAACTTGTAAGTATTTATGAATATCATGAATATGTGTTTGTACTCATGTTTAAATGCAGCCAGAATTGCAACTATACAAAACTATTACATACATTGATGATATTCATTAAAGGTACTTGCAGCTGAGCTCAAAATAATGAAAAGACAGTGTAATTATGTATACTAGAGAACCCTGGAGCTGGACTCCTGGAGATTTGGCCACCCTAATATGGGGATAATTCCAGGGTTCCCTTAGCAGACTGTATTAATAGGCACATACACTTGTACCCAAAGAATCACTCACTAATGGTGATAATGACACAATGAACTTGATGACAATAAGCCATGTAACATAGAGCTTTTACCTAACAACATTTGTTGTGTATAAATACTTATTTGTATCCAAGAGTGTATAAGACTATCTTACTTTTCATTGAAATATATTTTTATTACATAGCAAATGGAGAGCCTAAACACCATGTAACATACAGTTATTACCTAGCAACATTGGTTGTGTATACATCATTTTTATCTGTATCCAAACGTATGTGAGACTGTCCTACTTTGCATTGAAATAGATCAGCAAATGGAGAGCCTAAAAAATATAGATTATTACAAATAAAATAGTACCAAATAAGTCATGTTTGCTGATACACTACTCTATATACTATTCCCCAGTAAATATTGCTTTGTATTCCTATTTGGCTTAAATATAATAATGTAACATTTGGGTAGAAATATACAGAAGAGAAGGCCACAGCTTGAAGAGATTATGGCAAATATTTCCACTGCCGCCATGTATTTGCCTTTGGTGCTCAGATAGGCCGGGATCATTGTGATCCAAACACTGCAGAAGAGCAACATGCTGAAAGTGATGTACTTGGCCTCATTAAAACTGTCCGGTAATGTCCGAGCCAAGAAAGCTACAATGAAACTCACAGATGCCAACAATCCCATGTAGGAGAGGGCAATATAGAAGGCAATGACAGAGCCCTCATTGTACTGAATGATGATTTTTCCAGGTTCAGACAGAATGTTGAGCTCCATGAATGGTGGAGAAATGGTCAGCCAGATAGAACTAATTAGAAACTGAATGAATGAACAAATAATGACTATAAAATATGTGATTTTGACTCCCAACCATTTTCTCCAAGGATTATTAGGCTTGGAGGCTTTGAAAGCAATACAAACCATAATTGTTTTTGCCAGGACAGAAGACATAGCTATGGAGAAACTGATCCCAAAAGAGGTTTGTCGGAGGATGCAGGTTATATCAGATGGGCGACCAAGGAACAAAAACACAGAGAGGAAGCTCAACTTGATGGAGAAAAGGAGAATAAAGCTCAGATTGCGATTGTTGGCCTTCACTAATGGAGTGTCTCGATATGAAATAAAAATTCCTATTTTAACTGTCACTAATAAAAGAGACACCACAGAGAGGACAATAAAGACCAGAGTTAGAGAATCACCTTCATATGAGAGGAACTCAGTTTGCTTCGCAATACACCTGGTTTTCTCATTATTTGGCCATTCATAGATGGGACATTTTAGACAATTTTCCATATCTGCAAACAAAAAATTAATATGTTGTCAAAGTTAGGAATATTGTAACAAATTCACAAATTCACAAATATTTCAGCAATTACAGGAAATTTTCACAAACAGGGCATATTTGCTCATCAGATTTATCAAAGGTCGAGGGGAATTTTCGAATGGAAAAAAAAAATCGAATTTTAAGCTATTTTTGTGTACTTCAACTAGGGATTAGTCCAAATTCGATTTGAATTTGAAAAAAATCGAAAATTGAATATCGAAATTTATCATGTATGGTCTCTTTAAAAATTCAACTTCGACCATTTGCCACCTAAAACCTGCCGAATTGCTGTTTTAGCCTATGGGGGACCTTCTACAACCTATTTGGAGTCAATTGGTGGACTTTGAAAAATCAAAGGTTTTTTTGGGGGGAAAAACTTCTAATCAAATTCGATCGAATGCACTATTACTTCAATTTGAACAATTGAAATTCAGCCGAATACAGACCTACAGCTTGAGAGGGATCCATTTCTCTCTTTCAGGCCCAAGCTTACTGTAACAGTCTTTTAACAAGGATACCCTTGGAGAATCCTCTAGGTGGCTCTGACACTCCCCTGCAAGTTTTTGCCAATGCCCTTTTGGGGCCACGGAACTTTCTGCAGTGGAGGAAACAGGGGACTAGAGCTCTACAGAGGTGAAGCATGGAGACAAGGATTTGGCTAAAAAATTAAGTCAAGGTCAGGCAGAAGTTTGGTCAGGCAGCAAGAATCAGTATTCAAATAATCAGGCCGAGGTGAAAATACAGGATCAAAATGAATACAAGCTTTAGCTGGTCCTGAGCGAACAGAAGCCAGTTTGGCTAATGAGTAAACAGAGGGAGCACTATTTAAGGGGCAAGGAACCAATCAGGAAGGATTAATAATTTGATAGACAGGCAGGGGACCAATCAAAATGCAAGGAAATTTTGTTTTGAAATAAAGCACGCACTTTAATGATGTCATCACATTTGATGCACTCATCGCATACATCTTAAAGACATCATAGCATTCCGACATCATTGCACGATTGCGCATGCGTGCGAGGCCCCCTGCCCTGCACCAGTTGTCAGAGACTGAAAGGTAAAGAAACCCATCTGACTGGAGGGCAGGGATTCACCCAGACAGCGATGGGAGACCACAAGCTCTTTTCTTCACTATCTGACCCTGTTAGAAATAAATCAGGCTAAGGATATTTCTACCACACACCCTCTCCTCTATACAAACTGTTTGACTCAAATGGAGATGGAGAATAAGACAGGAAAATCCTTTGTGAAGCAAAAGCCACTAACTTCTGGTTTTAAAGAAAAACTGCATACATAAAGAATGTATGTCGCCCCATCACCATTTCAATGCAGCACATAACCGGAAGAGGGATTTTATCTAGGTATTTATGTATAAAACAATAAAAATAATTGACTTTGTCCAAGTTAGATGTGTTATATGAGGGAGTGGTTTTATTTTTTTACATACAAAATGTTTGTGTTACTGGTCCTTTAAGAATAAAATAATGTAATAAAATACATTTATCAGACATTGATTTTTATTATAGTTAAAATTCAAAGAAAATAATGTAATAATGTGTCATAATGAGAGTCTATTTGTAAGAATTAAAAATGGACAATGCTGTTCTAACATGCTGTTCTACAGATGTTAGAACAGCATTGTATGTAGCAGACAGGTGGTGTCGAAGACCCCCGCCTCTGTTCAGAGATGGTCTCTCCACCTTGACATGAATCGCCTCTTTCACGCCTCGTTCAAACCAGCGGTCTTCTTTATCCAAGATTTGGACCTTGCTGTTTTCAAAGGAGTGTCCCTTGTCTTTTAAGTGTAGAAAGAGCTGAGTGTTGCCCTGTAGAGTTCTCCCTCCTGTGCTGAGCCATTCGCTTGGAGAGCAGTTGTTTTGTCTCCCAAATGTATAGATCTGTGCATTCCTCGCTACACTGGACTCCATATACCACATTGCTTAGTTTTTCTTTAGGTGTTGGATCCTTTGGGTGTACCAGTTTTTGTCTCAGTGTGTTGCTAGGTTTGAAAAACACAGGGACATGGTGTTTGTTAAAAATCCTCCTGAGTTTCCTGGATGAATGAAAATCTTCATAGTCATTTCAACAAAAACAATTTAAATCTGCAACTTTTTCAACTTGATACTAGACTTTATCAAATAGCCACCTCAACAACTGACTTCTATATGACCTCTACAGGTTTGAGATGCTGTATTTTCGGTAAACTATAGAGTTTAGTATCACAATAGCCTTTGTATTATGTCTGTCCAAGAAATCCTCCAAGTCCCTCTTATAGTCATTAACTGAATCATCACCCGGCAGTGCATTCCCCAACCTCACTGTCCTCACTGTGATGAACCCCCTACTCTGTTCCTTTAAATGAAACTTATTTTCCTCTAGTCTGAAGGGGAGGCCTCTGGTAAAAGTGGAGCAAGTCACTGTGTTTACTGAGTTAAACAAAACAAGGGCTTGTCCTCACTTTGCAACATATTTGTGTGCTGGTCATATATTGTTTTCTGGATACCTATGGGGGCGCTGTCCCCTTATACAGCTGCAGCACCAGTAATCTAAGGAGAGGCCAGATGTGCCTATAATCTTTGTTTCGAATGTTGTAAATACTTACATAGTTAGTTACATAGTTAAATCAGGTTGAAAAAAGACAAAGTCCATCAAGTTCAACTCCTTCAAATGAAAAACCAGCCCCATACACACACCCCTCCCTACTGTCACATAAATGATATATACCCATATCTATACTAACTATAGAGTTTAGTATCACAATAGCCTTTGTATTATGTCTGTCCAAGAAATCATCCAAGTCCCTCTTATAGTCATTAACTGAATCATCACCCGGCAGTGCATTCCCCAACCTCACTGTCCTCACTGTGATGAACCCCCTACTCTGTTCCTTTAAATGAAACTTCTTTTCCTCTAGTCTGAAGGGGAGGCCTCTGGTACGTGATTCTCTTTATGGGTAAAAAGGTCCCCTGCTATTTGTCTATAATGTCCTCTAATGTACTTGTAAAGTGTAATCATGTCCCCTCACAAGCACCTTTTTTCCCCCAGAGAAAACAACCCCAACCTTGTCAGTCTCCCCTCATAATTTAACTCTTCCCTCCCTCTAACCAGTTTAGTTGCACTTAGTCTCTGCACTCTCTCCAGCTCATTTATATCCCTCTTAAGGACTGGAGTCCAAAACTGCCCCCATACTCCAGATGAGGCCTCACCAGGGACCTATAAAGAGACATAATTATGTTTCATCCCTTGAGTTAATGCCCTTTTTTATACAAGAACTTTATTTGCTTTAGTAGCCACAGAATGACACTGCCCAGAATAAGATAACTTTTTATCTACAAAGACCCCTAGATCCTTCTCATTTAAGGAAACTCCCAACACACTGCCATTTAGTGTATAACTTGCATTTATATTATTTTTGCCAAAGTGCATAACCTGCATTTATCAACATTGAACCTCATTTTCCAGTTTGCTGCCCAGTTTTCCAGTTTAGACAAATCACTGTGCAAAGTGGCAGCATCCTGCATGGAACCTATAGTTCTGCACAATTTAGTCTCATCTGCAAAAATAGAAACAGTACTTTCAATGGCCACCTCCAGGTCATTAATAAACAAGTTGAAAAGCAAGGGACCTAGTACAGAGCCCTGCGCTACTCCACTAACAACACTGGTCCAATTAGAAAATGTTCCATTTACCACCACTCTTTGTAGTCTATCTTTTAGCCAGTTCTCTATCCAGGTACAAATACTATGTTCCAGGCCAACATTCCTTCATTTAACCAGTAACCATTTGTGTGGCACTGTAACTTACAGTTACAATATTGGTTACAAATGTGACAAAAAATGAGCCAAGATCTGTCTAAATATTTCCAACTCCATAAAGAAATCCTCAGTACACATATGGATTTAAGCAGAAACCACAATATCATCTTTTTTTAAGGAAAATGGAATCTATGGAATATTTTATGGTTTTATTGTAGGCTGGCCAGAACAAATTATATTATAATCAATCAACACATTGGTATCAAATAACTTGCCTAGCTCATATAATGTATTAAAAATTATCTTTGAGTGTTTGGAGGAGTGCCTTAAACAAAGCTTGAGGCTGAGGATTTGGTGTGGAGGATTTTTAGGCTGGTGAGATACCAGGCTCCTGACTGCCACAATATTCCTAATTTTGACAACAGATTTATTCTTTATTTACAGATATGGAAAATTGTCTAAAATGTCCCATCTATGAATGGCCAAATAATGAGAAAACCATGTGTATTGAGAAGCAAACTGAGTTCCTCTCTTATGAAGGTGATTCCCTAACTCTGGTCTTTATTGTCCTCTCTGTGGTCTCTCTTTTATTAGTGACAGTTATAATAGGAATTTTTATTTCATATCGAGACACTCCATTAGTGAAGGCCAACAATCGTAATCTGAGCTTTATTCTCCTTTTCTCCATCAAGCTGAGCTTCCTCTCTGTGTTTTTGTTTCTTGGTCGCCCATCTGATATAACCTGCATCCTCCGACAAACCTCTTTTGGGATCAGTTTCTCCATAGCTATGTCTTCTGTACTGGCAAAAACAATTATGGTTTGTATTGCTTTCAAAGCCTCCAAGCCTAATAGTCCTTGGAGAAAATGGTTGGGAGTCAAATTCACATATTTTATAGTTATTATTTGTTCATTCATTCAGTTTTAGTGATGGGCGAATTTATTCGCCAGGCGCGAATTTGCGGCGAATTTGCGCGATTCGCGTCCAGCGAATAAATTCGCGAAACGCCCGCGAAAATTCGCCGAAAAAATTCACAAACGGGCGCCGGCTTAAAAAACGGGCGCCGGCATTGAAAAAACGGGCGCCGGCGTCAAAAACGAGACGCCGGCGCCGTTTCGCGAATTTTTCGGCGAAGCGAAACGGCGCAAATTCGCCCATCACTATTGAGTTTCTAATTAGTGCTATCTGGCTGACCATTTCTCCCCCATTCATGGAGCTCAACATTCTGTCTGAACCTGGAAAAATCATCATTCAGTGCAATGAGGGCTCTGTCATTGCCTTCTATATTGTCCTCTCCTACATGGGATTGTTGGCATCTGTGAGTTTCATTGTAGCTTTCTTGGCTCGGACATTACCGGACAGTTTTAATGAGGCCAAGTACATCACTTTCAGCATGTTGCTCTTCTGCAGTGTTTGGATCACAATGATCCCGGCCTATCTGAGCACCAAAGGCAAATACATGGTGGCAGTGGAAATATTTGCCATAATCTCTTCAAGCTGTGGCCTTCTCTTCTGTATATTTCTACCCAAATGTTACATTATTATATTTAAGCCAAATAGGAATACAAAGCAATATTTACTGGGAAATAATAAATAGAGGACTGTATCAGCAAACATGACTTATTTGGTACCATTTTATATGTAATAATCTATAATCTTTAGGCTCTCCATTTGCTGATATATTTCAATGCAAAGTTGTCTCACATACTCTTGAATATAGATAAAAAATTATTTATAAAAAACAAATGTTGTTAGGTAACAAAGGTATGTTACATGGCTAATTACCATCAAGTTTATTGTGTCATTATCACCATTAGTGAGTGATAGTGATGGTCGAATTTGTCCCATTTTGAAAAGCGGAAGCTGATGCCTGCATCAATTCTGACGCTAGTGTCAATTTTCACGCCAGTTTTAAAGTCAATGGGTGTCCAATAATGTTGATGCGTGACTGTTTTGACACAAGGGACTTTTCCAGTGCACGTCCAAAAATTTTTGATGCGAAAATGTGATGGCAAAACGTGGAAATTCACCACAAAATTGCGCCTGGTGAATTTATTCCCCCATCACTAATGAGTGATCCGTTGGGTACAAGTGTATGTACCTATTAATGCAGCCTGCTAAAGGAACTCTGGAATTATCACCATATTAGGATGGCCAATGATAGGAGGAAGAGGAGGTTGGGTCAAGCAGTCAGAAGGAATTAGGGATGCACCGAATCCACTATTTTGGATTCGGCCGAACCCCCGAATCCTTTGTGAAATATATTCAAATTAGTGGTGGGAAGGGTAAAACACTTTTTACTTCCTTGTTTTGTGATAAAAGTCATGTGATTTCCCTCCCTGTACCTAATTTACATATGCAAATTAGGATTCCAATTTTGTTCGGCCAGGCAGAGGAATTCGGCCGAATCTGAATCCTGCTGAAAAAGACCGAATCCCGGTGGAATCCCAAACCGAATCTTGGATTCGGTGCATCCCTAGAAGGAATACTTATGGATGGATTCAAATGAAGGCTGGTTGTTATGTTAGCAAAGATGTAAAGGAATAGAGTAGTACTGCCAAGAACCTGTATTATGTCTTACACGTTTACATGTTAACAATGATAACAGTAGGGATGAGCAAATTTCTTCACCGAGCTTCGCTGCAAAAATGACACCCATAGACTTCAATCGGAGAAGAAAATGCGCGTCAAAAAACATTTTGCAGCATGACAAAGAAAATTATCGGCCCTAGACTTTAATGCTCTTAGGCAAATTTTTACAGATGGTGAATTTTTGTGGAAGCGAAACAGGTCAAATTCGCCCATCCCTATAAAACAGTACTTTGTCCTTTATTCCAACTGTGATATAATTAATCCTTATTGAAATCAAAACCATCTTATTGGCTTTATTTAATGTTTCAATGATTTTCTAGTAGTCTTAAGATGTGAAGATCCAAACTACGGAAAGGCCTGTTATCTGGAAAACCCTAGGTCCCAAGAATTCTGTATAATAGGTCCCATAACTGTATAGGGAATCTTGAGATTCATTTATAGGGATGTCGCGGACTGTTCGCGCGAACATCGACTGTTCGCGCTCGCCGAATGTTCGCGAACGTCTCGCGACGTTCGCCATTTTGGGTTCGCCTTACCTGGCGCTTTTTTTGACCTCTCACCCCAGACCAGCAGATACATGGCAGCCAATCAGGAAGCTCTCCCTCCTGGACCACCCCCACACCCCCTGGACCACTCCCCTTCCATATATAAACTGAAGCCCTGCAGCGTTTTTTCATTCTGCCTGTGTGTGCTTGGAAGAGCTAGTGTAGGGAGAGAGCTGTTAGTGATTTCACTGATTTGAGGGACAGTTGATAGTAAGTTTGCTGGCTAGTAATCTACTTGATACTGCTCTGTATTGGAGGGACAGAACTCTGCAGGGATTTGAGGGACATTTCAGGTTAGGTAGCTTTGCTGGCTAGTAATCTACCTTCTACTGCAGTGCTCTGTATGTAGCTGCTGTGGGCACTGATCTCTTCTGATCTCATCTGCTGACTGCTGTAATAACCCAATAGTCCTTGTAAGGACTGCTTTTATTTTCTTTTTTGTTTTACTTTGCTAGTTGCTACTATAAGAGCCCAGTGCTATTAGTCTAGCAGTGTTAGGGAGTGGGACTGGTGTGCTACTGTGCTGCTCCTAGTAGTTCAGCAGCACCAACCCGAGAATTTTTTTTTTTTTAATATACATATAATTTTTTTTTTATTTTACTTATCTTACTGTTCTTTAACGTGTCCAGTGCTGTTTGCTGTTCTTCATAGTAGTGCACCAATAGTAGTGCACTTGCAGGCATTATTTGCCCAGTGGCCATCTAGCTGTGTGAGCTTGTTCACATTCTGTCTAAATATCAATAATAATACCGTCTCCAGAAACACCACCTGAGTGACGTTTTTCAAGCAGCAATAATATATTCCGTATCCACCACTGCTGTAGTGTATACGTTGACCTTGTAGGCATTATTTGCCCAGTGTGTTCTTCAAACCACTGCCACTTAGCTGTGTGAGCTTGTTCACATTCTGTCTAAATATCAATAATAATACCGTCTCCAGAAACACCACCTGAGTTGTTGTTGTTGTTTTTGTTTTAAAAATAATGCCAGGCAAAGGCAGGCCGCCACGCAGAGGCACTAGGGGCCGTGCTGCTATGCTATCCTGTGGCCCTAGGAAATTGCCCAGTTTTAAAAGGCAATGACCCTGAACTCCCAAAATGCTGAAGAGGTAGTTGACTGGCTTACACAGCACACCCCATCCTCTACCGTTTCTAACTTTACCACAACATCCTCATCCTCCACTGCTATGGGCACCCCACGTAACACTTCCTCCACCACCGGCGCCCCTTCTTCAATGGAGTCAGAGGAGTTATTTTCACATGAGTTTCTTGAACTGAGTGATGCGCAACCATTATTGGCAGAAGAAGATGAAGGAGATGAGGACGTTACACCAGATTTAATTCTGGCAGAGAACACAACAGAGATGGACATAATGAGTGATGACGAGGAGGTCCCCGCTGCTGCTTCCTTCTGTGAGCTGTTAGAAGAAATTGATGCATCTGAGGAGAATGATGATGAGGAGATTGATGTTTTGTGGGTGCCCAGTAGAAGAGAGCAAGAGGAGGATAGTTCAGATGGAGAGACGGAGAGTCAGAGAGGCAGGAGGAGAATAAGACTTAGAAGAAGCAGGGAGGACAGCTCGCAGGGAACAGTAGGGCAACAACATGTATCGGCACCTGTGGTCAGCCGGCCAACGCACCCGCCATTGCCGCCAACGCCGCCAACTTCTACTGTTACCGCCAGATTGCCAGCTTCAAAAAGGTCAGCAGTGTGGGATTTTTTTAATGTGTGTGCCTCTGACAAAAGCGTTGTAATTTGCAATGAGTGCAGTCAGAAACTGAGTCTTGGGAAGCCCAACAGCCACATAGGTACAACTTCTATGCGAAGGCACATGAACGGCAAGCACAAAGCACTTTGGGAGCAACACCTCAAAGGCAACAGGCAAACTAAAAGCCACCCTCCTTCTGGTCCAGCATCTTACTGCTCTACCTCTGCTGTCCTTGACCCGTCTGAACCACCCTCCACTCCGCCTTCCACCTTGACCACCAGTTCCCATTCCCAGTCATCTGCCCCCAGCCAAGTTTCTGTGAGGGCCATGTTTGAGCGTAAGAAGCCAATGTCTGCGAGTCACCCCCTTGCCCGGCGTCTGACAGCTGGCTTGTCTGCACTCTTAGCCCGCCAGCTTTTACCATACCAGCTGATGGACTCTGAGGCCTTCCGCAAATTTGTAGCAATTGGGACACCGCAGTGGAAGGTACCCAGCCGCAATTTTTTTTCAAAAAAGGGAATACCACACCTGTACCACCATGTGCAGAGCCAAGTCACCGCATCTCTGTCACTTAGTGTTGGGCCAAAGGTCCATATGACTACTGACGCATGGTCCTCCAAGCATGGTCAGGGCAGGTATGTCACCTACACTGCCCACTGGGTGAACTTGGTAATGGCTGGGAAGCAGGGAATGTGTGGCTCAACAACGACAGTGGAGTTGGTGTCACCGCCACGGATTGCACGCGGTTCTGCCACCACCTCTACTCCTCCTTCGCTCTCTACCTCGTCTTCTTCCTCTTCTTCCTCCTCTGCTGCTGGGTCCTCCTCCTCCTCCACACCTGTGCACCCCCAGCTCCCCCTAGGCTATTCGACGTGCCAGGTACGCCGTTGTCATGCTGTCTTGCGCATGACGTGCCTGGAAAGCAGAAACCATACCGGATCTGTACTCCTGTCATCTCTGCAGTCACAGGCCGATCGGTGGCTGACCCCACACCAACTGAAGATCGGAAAAGTGGTGTGTGACAATGGAAGCAATCTGTTGGCAGCACTGAGACTGGGCAATTTAACACATGTGCCCTGCATGGCACATGTTCTGAATTTAATAGTCCAACGTTTTGTCTCAAAGTACCCAGGATTCCAGGACGTTCTCAGGCAGTCCAGGAAGGTGTCGGCCCATTTTAGACGTTCCTATACAGCCATGGCACGCCTTGCTGACATTCAGCAGCGGTACAACATGCCAGTCAGGCGTTTGATTTGCGACAGCCAGACTCGCTGGAATTCAACGCTCCTCATGTTGGAACGTCTGCTGCAACAACAAAGAGCCGTCAACGAATACCTGTTTGAACTGGGTGGTAGGACTGGATCTGCAGAGCTGGGGATTTTTTCCCCCGTTACTGGGTGCTTATGCGCGATGCCTGCAGGCTCATGCGCCCTTTTGAAGAGGTTACAAACATGGTCAGTCGCACCGAAGGCACCATCAGCGACCTAATACCCTTTGCTTTCTTCCTGGAGCGTGCCGTGCGACGAGTGACAGATGAGGCTGTAGACCAGCGTGACGAGGAGCAGGAAGCGCACGATTTCTGGTCGGAATCACCAGAACGAGCCCAGGCACCTGCTGCAATGCAGGGAGAGGTCAGAAGTGGAGTCAGAGGAGGAAGGTGGGTTTGTGGAGGAGGAGGACCAACAGGAGCAGGCTTCACAGGGGGCTAGTGGTGACCTTTTGGGGACCCCTGGTCTTGTACGTGGCTGGGGGGAGGAGACCGTGGATGATGCAGTCCTTGATTACGAGGAAGCGGAGATGGATACCTCTGCATCCAACCTTGTGAGAATGGGGTCTTTCATGCTGTCATGCCTGTTGAAGGACCCCCGTATCAAGAGGCTTAAGGAGAAGGACCTGTACTGGGTCGCGACTCTACTAGACCCTCGGTACAAGCATAAAGTGGCAGAAATGTTACCAACATACCACAAGTCTGAAAGGATGCTGCATTTACAAACCAGCCTGCAAAACATGTTGTACAATGCTTTTAAGGGTGATGTCACTTCAGGAACTCATCAACATTCCAGGGGCAGAGGTGCCAGTAATCCTGCCACGAGCGCACCTGCAAGGACAAAGCACTTTGGCCACTCTGTAACGTCAGACATGCAAATGTTTTTCAGTCCAAGGCAGCGGCAGAACCCTTCTGGATCCACCCTCAAAGAACGCCTCGACCGGCAGGTAGCGGACTACCTGCCATTAACTGCAGATATCGACACTCTGAGGAGCGATGAACCCCTGGACTACTGGGTGCGCAGGCTTGATCTGTGGCCAGAGCTGTCACAATTTGCCATGAACCTCTTGTCTTGCCCCCGCCTCAAGTGTCCTCTCAGAAAGGACCTTCAGTGCAGCAGGAGGGATTGTAACTGACAAGAGAACTCGCCTAGGTCACAAAAGTGTGGATTACCTGACCTTTATTAAAATGAATGAGGGGTGGATCTCGGAGGGTTACTGCACGCCGGAAGACTTGTTCTGAGTTTCTGATTCTGACTCCCCATGCAGCTGTCCTTCTCTGCACGCCTCATGACTCCACACACAGCTGTCCTTTAGCGTCCTCCTCCCTCCACCACTGTTACAAACTAGGGTGCAAACCCTACTGGTTTAATTTGAATCCAGGTAAATCCTGAGTTTTTCTGGCCTCTGTGCTTCAGTGGCTGCGACAAAAAAAACCAGAATATTTTCAGCATTTATATGGCATATTTTTTCTGGCCTCTGTGCTTCAGTGGCTGTGACAAAAAAAATTGAATATTTTCAGCATTTATATGGCATATTTTTTCTGGCCTCTGTGCTTCAGTGGCTGTGACAAATAAAAATGAATATTTTCAGCATTTATATGGCATATTTTTTCTGGCCTCTGTGCTTCAGTGGCTGTGACAAAAAAAATGAATATTTTCAGCATTTATATGGCATATTTTTCTGCCTCTTGCTTCATGGCTTGCAAAATGAATATTTTTATATGGCCTTTTTCTGTGCTTCAGTGGCTGTGACAAAAAAATTGAATATTTTCAGCATTTATATGGCATATTTTTTCTGGCCTCTGTGCTTCAGTGGCTGTGACAAAAAAAATTGAATATTTTCAGCATTTATATGGCATATTTTTTCTGGCCTCTGTGCTTCAGTGGCTGTGACAAATAAAAATGAATATTTTCAGCATTTATATGGCATATTTTTTCTGGCCTCTGTGCTTCAGTGGCTGTGACAAAAAAAATTTAATATTTTCAGCATTTATATGGCATATTTTTTCTGGCCTCTGTGCTTCAGTGGCTGTGACAAAAAATATTGAATATTTTCAGCATTTATATGGCATATTTTTTCTGGTCTCTGTGCTTCAGTGGCTGTGACAAAAAAAATTGAATATTTTCAGCATTTATATGGCATATTTTTTCTGGCCTCTGTGCTGCAGTGGCTGCGACAAAAAATTTTTTATATTTTCAGCATTTATATGGCATATTGTTTCTGGCCTTCTGGTTCAGTGGCTGCGACAAAAAAAAGATAATTTTTCAGGAAAGTACACATGCCTAATTTTTCAGGGTTCTGCAACAGTGGCAAAATCGCATCTTTTATGGTCACCGCAGGTGATCAATAAAATAGACCAAAGCTGGGCCCACACTGCAGAATCTGTGTTTTTTGGTTCGCTTCACTGTACATTGAATTACCTCTGCCTGACCGTGCACGTGCGCACAAGCACGGTGACTGCTAAACACACCACTACAGAAATATTGCCACCAACAGGATGAACATCCTGGAGGTGACAAGCTCAACTAGTAATTAACAACTATTATTTGCTCACTTGACGGTATCATTCATTAAAGCTCTTTGCGTTTTTTTGCGTTGCAGTAAGCGCCGCGTTTCGTCTTTGCGTGTGAACAGGCTGTAACCTTTACACGACTTGATTGGCATGTAGACGCCAGATGTTTTAAAGCATTTTATTACACAGGTTTAGGAATGTAGTGTGATTTCTGCCCTTTACAGCACAAAACGCAGCGCTGTGTCAACAATGGATTTTTCAGATACATTTTTGCCCTTGATCCCCCTCTGGCATGCCACTGTCCAGGTCGTTGCACCCTTTAAACAACTTTAAAATCATTTTTCTGGCCAGAAATGTCTTTTCTAGCTTTTAAAATTCGCCTTCCCATTGAAGTCTATGGGGTTCGCGACGTTCGCGAACCGTTCGCATTTTTGACGCAAGTTCGCGAATATGTTCGCGAACTTTTTTTCCGACGTTCGCTACATCCCTATTCATTTATGGGGTCCTTTACTAAAACTCAAATTAATGTAATTTTTTTATTAAAACATACTCAACCAAACTCCCATACACAAATTAAACTAATTTATCAATAATTTTTATCCAAAAAGTTGGAACCAGAAAATCTCAACATTATAAAAATTTTGTCTCAAAAATATGTATTTATCAGATAAAAATCAGCATGAATCACTATGTCAAGAAACATCTTCAAGGACATCTGCCATTGACTTCTATATAACCTCAACAGGCTTGAGTTGGAGTATTTTTGGATTTTAATTTTTAGCAGCTTTGGAGTATAATAAAACTCTAAAATTTGAGTTTTCCTTTTTTACAAACTTGACCAGAAAAATGTGAAGTTTAATAAATGGGCCCCTAAATATCGAATATTCATTATATAATTAAACCATATGGCATGGTTTAATTATCCATGTACTGATACAGATCATGGAGGATTAACTTAAATTAATAAGTGAATTTCTGCTAGGATTACAAAGGTAAGTATATTACACATTATTGGGCAGATTTATTAAAGGTCAGGTTTTAGAGGTTTTTTTATATATACCTAAAACTGAATTGCTTGAATTAATTGAGTTTTCTAGCGAAACCCACCCTGAACATCCTAAAGGCTATTAACATCTTCAAATGGTTCAAGGGACCTCTGTCATTGACTTCTACACGATCTATTTGCAACAAACTCATTGCAGCTCATTACCACTTTATATCCAAATCTCTTAACCTTCTGGCTGTCTCTGAAACACGGCTCACACCTACTGACACTGCTTGACCTGCTGCCCTCTCCTATGGAGACTTCTTATTTTATCAATCCCCTAGACCATAAGGTTGTAATTCTTCTTTCCCCAAATGTAGGTTTCAAATACTAACCACACCAATTTTCATTCCTTCAATTCTTTTGAGGTGAAATGGTGGATGTCTCTCATGCCATACTTTTAACCTCTCTAGCTCTCCCTTTCCACTATATGACTATCACTTACTTTCAGATAGAAATCTTACCACATTTGACCTACAATACCAATCAACAGTAGTAGCACATCAGATCTCTCATATTAACAAACTCTCTTGTCCAAATATGGCAGCTTCTGTCTTCAGTAATGTTCTTTCATCAGCTTTGGACACATTTCCTTCTTCCACCACCCATCTTAGTTGTCCAGCTAAACTCCAACCCTGGCACATTAGCTTAATTCAGTCCCTAAGAAGATGTAGTAGATTAGCTGAACAGTCTAGTGATGAGCGACATTTTTCATCAAGTTTTGTCACAAAAATTATGAACATAGACTCCAATGGGTGAAAAAATTTGTCAATTGGCAAAACATTTTTTGTCTCGCTTCAAAAAAACAAACTGTTGTTGTCCATAGGCGTCAAAGCATTTTGCAAATTATTGGCAGAGTGAAATCGGTGAGCCTGGCCCATAAATATGAGTCAAACTAACCCTGACTTCATCCACTTCAAGTTTATGCTCTTCTGCTACAATGAAGCTCTCCTAATAACTAAACAGCTGTATCTCTCTTCTTTAAACCACAACAGTTTGCCACATCTAACTCTCTACTGTGCCCCACCACACCCTCCGCCAATTACTGTAACAACCCTAAAACTTGCTCATTTCAAAGGAAAAAATTACCTAATTAGACAGACAATATCAAATTAACTTGCAAAACAGTCATATCTACTTTATAGTCTTTTACCCATGCATCAATCACTGAATGTAGTAAACTTCTAGACTGCTCAAATCCCACAACCTGCACCATTGACCCCATACTTTTCACCTACTTTACCCAGTTTCTGTTAGACTCAGCCCAGCACTTACCCACCTATTTAACCTTTCACTCTCTATATCTTTCTGAAGAACTATAATGTGCCATTGTGATTAGATTAGAGGAAGAATTTAAATGCCAAGAACATCCAACACCAGTCAGTCCCCTCCCAATTTCACTCCTTCTGTCATTTACAACAAAAACAGCATTAGGCAGGCACCAATCCAGAACGTTCAACAGAAATAGAATCCATGAGCCAAAAATTTAATATAAAAATGTGATACTTTATTTTACACTACATCTAAAAGGATTAAGCCTGACGTGTTTCGTGTCCGACAAGGACACTTAATCATAGGCTAATTTTCTTGAAATACACACAAGATATTTAAAGGAAAAAGAGCCAATAAGAGATCACTAAGGCCGAGCTAGTAAAATTGACTAAAGGTATAAATGTCTCTAATGGCCAATTTGTAGAATACACAATATATAATATTACAAAAAATGTTTATCCACAGAAGTATAAATTCATTATATCCAAAAACATTTAGATGCATTATGTAAACAATTTTTATAAATAAATATGCTCAGTATAATATTATAAATATCTAAAAATATACATATATAACAATATATAAATCTATAGGTAAATAAATAAAGGATTTCATTTAGATAAAGCAAGAGATATCAAATTCAAAATTTAACCCCATTGGTTGTCTAGTTGCTAGGTAAAAATTCCATTTAGCTTCTTTTTTCAGGAGATTTGAAGTTGTACTTCCTCCTTGACTATTTGGAACAATTTTATCTATAGCTATTATTTTTAGAAAAGACAAATTTCTATTATTGCAATCCACAAAATACTTAGCTACAGGTGTAACACGTGTTTCTTTTGAAATAGTGAGTATATGCTCTCTAATCCTATCTTTCAATTTACAGCCAGTTTGACCTACATATTGTTTTTGACATTTAGTACACGTCAAAATATATTACATTCTTGGTATTACAGTTAATGTAATGTTGTATATTATAGATTTTGTTTGTAATGGAAGAAGTAAAAACTGATGTTTTCTTCAAAAATTTGCATGCAATTCATCTACTCGTGCCACACTGAAAGCAGCCTTTAGTTTGTAACCATGCGTTTTTTTATTCTTGAAATTTGATAAAACTTGGGGTTAGTTTATTCCCTATAGTTTCTGTTCTCCTAGGGATAAAGTTATGTCCTCTTTTAAGGATTTGTTTCAAAATAGGATCAATTTCGAGAATCACTAGGTTCTTCTGGATAATATCTCTAATCGAATTAAATTAGGACTATATGTTAAAATACACAATAAAGTCCAAATATTATCTTTGACTTTATATTGGTCTCTCTTAAACAAATCTTCTCTTTTAATTTTTGCCGCTCTTTCAAAAGCTTTATCTAAAATATTTCTGTTATAACCTCTTTGTAATAATTTAGAATGAAGACCTTGGGATTTGGCAATGAATTCATCATCTTTAGTACAAATACGATGTAAACTCAAAAATTTACTATATGGTATATTTTTAGTAAGATGTTTTGGATGACATGACTTCGCCTTAAGAATAGTGTTCACTGAACAAGGTTTCCTATAGATGGTGGTAACTATTATTATTATTAACATGTATGAGGAAGGTGAGGAAGGTCCTATGCATAGGCATACAGTCTAAAGATCGAATTAAGTGGGTGAGAAATGTGGTATTGTATCTGGTGTTGTGTTTGCTAGTTAAGCAGAGTGAGGGTAGGCTTCTCGAAAGAAGTGCGTTTTCAGAGATTTCTTGAAAGCAGAAAGGTTGGGAGAAAGTGGGACAGACCGTGGGAGAGAGTTCCAGAGGAGGGGTGCAGCCCTTGCAAAGTCTTGAATGTGAGCATGTGAGGAGGTAATGAGAGAAGAGTTGAGTAGCAGGTCAGTAGAGGAGCGTAGTAAGCGATTGGGTGAGTATATAGTGATGAGTTCAGAGATGTAGGGTGGGGCAGAGTTATGAAGTTCTTTGAAAGTCAGTTACTTTAATTTGATTCTGAAAGGTAACGGAAGCCAGTGCAGGGATTGACAGAATGGTGAGGCAGAGGAGGAGCGGTTGCTGAGGTGTATGAGACTCGCAGCAGTGTTCATTATGGACTGGAGAGGTGACAGTCTCTGGAGGGGGAGGCCAATTAAAAGAGAGAGTGAATAATGAGAGAGTAAATAAGAATTTTGGCAGCATCTTGGGTGATAAATGATTGTATTTTGGATATGTTCCTTAGGTGGAAGTGACATGATTTAATAAGTGACTGGATATGAGGAGTGAATGACAGGGCAGAATCTAGGATAACCCAAAGGCACCGGGCCTGGGGAGAAGGGGTGATAGTGGAATTGTTAACTATGATGGATACTTCCGGGATGTTACTGGTGTTAGTTGGAGGAAAGTGAACCATTTCACTTTTAGAGAGGTTTAATTTAAGGTAGCGTTGTGACATCCAGGTAGAGATAGCGGACAGGCAGGAGGAGACGCGAGTTAGGAGTTCTGGGTTGAGATCAGGAGATGAGAGATAGATATGATTATTGTCAGCATAGAGGTGGTAGTGGAAACCATACGAGTTGAGGAGAAGATGCTACTCCATTGTAGGAGACACTGAAGGAATGATTGGTGATGTAAGAAGAGAACCAGGACAGGGCTGTGTCATGAAGGCCAAGCGACTGGAGGGACTGGAGAAGGCCAGGGTGATCTACAGTGTCAAATGTGGCTGAGAGATCAAGTAGTATTAGTAGTGAGAAATTAATGCTAGCTTTAGGGGTTAAAAGGTCATTAGTTAGTCGAGTCAGGGCAGTTTCCGTGGAGTGTTGTGGCTTAAAACCAGATTGTAGGGGGTCCAGCAGGTTATTGTCAGAGAGGAATGAGGTTAGTCGGTTGTAGACTAGGCGCTCAAGTAGTTTAGAGATGAAAGGTAGCAGAGAGATAGGTCGGAGGTTGTCAAGATTGGACGGATCAAGAGAGGGTTTTTTCAGAATGGGGGTGACAAGAGCATGTTTTAGGTGAGAAGGAAACAGTCCAGTTGAGAGCGAGAGATTAAATAGGTGAGTTAAGGCTTTGATTAGACAAGGATTGGTATTGTGGAGAAGTTTTGAGGGAATTGGATCAAGCGGGCAGGTGGTAAGGTGAGAAGAGGCCAAAAGCTTTGAGACTTCCTTATCAGTGACAGGGGTGAAGGAGCACAGGAGAGACTGGGGAGTGTGGAGGGAGGGTGGTGGAAGTCTAGGGGGCTTGAGTAGTGTAATGTCCCTTCTGATAGTATCAATTTTGTTTTTGAAGTGCTCAGCAATATCTTGAGCAGAGACAGATGTACATGGAGGGGGTGGAGAAGGGGAAAGGAGAGTGTTAAATGTGGAGAAAAGTTGTGCTGTTTTTTTAGAAAGGGAGTTAATGAGTGAAGTAAAGTAAGTTTGTTTGGCTTGGAAGAGGCTGGTGTTATAGGAGTGCAGGGCATATTTGTAGCTCCAAAAGTCTGATTCTGAATGGGATTTGCGCCAGCGACGCTCAAGTGCACGTGAGTGTCTTTGGAGCACTTTTGTATGAGCAGTATGCCAAGGTTGAAATGGTTTGGGTCTAGAATGTTTAGTTTTTATAGGAGCAGCTCATTTAGGGCAGTGGTGAGAGTACTATAGTAGACAGAGGTAGCCACATTAGGACATGAGATGGCTGAGATATTAGAGTGAAGAGAGTCAAAGGAAGAAGAGAGATGTGACATGTCTACAGCTTGCAAGTAACTACAGCGTTGTTTTCAGTGTAAAGAGTAATATCCAAAAAATTGATGGACTCAGTGTTTATTTCATTCATGAACTGTAAATTCAGATTATTGTGATTAAGATAGGAAAGAAATTCTGTGAAAGTTTTATGTGTGCCCGACCAAACAATCAGAATATCATCTATGAAGCGACCATAGTATTGTATGTATCCAGAAAATAGATTTTCATCTTGAAAAATATACATTTCTTCCAACCATCCTAAAAAGAGATTAGCATAGGATGGTGCGAACCTCGCACCCATAGCTGTGCCACAGCTTTGCAAGTAATCTAAATGCTAGAGGTTGCAGAAAATGGTCTATATACTCACATATAGTGATGGGCGAATTTATTCGCCAGGCGCGAATTCGCGGCGAATTTGCGAGATTCGCGCCGAGCGAATAAATTCGCGAAACGCCCGCGAAAATTCGCGGTAGAAATTCGCCGGCGTCAAAAAATGTTTTTTTTCGAAAAACGGAATAAATTCGCGAAACGCCCGCGAAAATTCGCGGTAGAAATTCGCCGGCGTCAAAAACGGGCGCCGGCGTCAAAAAACGGGCGCCGGCGTCAAAAACGAGACGCCGGCGCCGTTTCGCGAATTTTTCGCTGTTTCGCGACGTAGACGTAGACGCGACGTAGACGTAGAGAACAGTTATTTCCCAAGTTACAGACTTCCTTTTTGCATTCTCCACCTGGATGTCATGGCTCCACCATTCCTATGGGATGTTTAGATGTATGGTAATCAAATGGTGAATTCTAACTTGCTCTCACTGATGAAAACATTTCTAAAAATGCCTTAGAAATTAATATAAAGAGGGTGAGTTTTTCTGTGGGAAGCTCTAATATCAAAATTTGCTAAATCTGCCCCATAAAACATACATCACCTCAATCTAAAAACAACTGGACTTGCTGAGTAATCAATGAAGACATTTCACTACTCATCTGAGCAGCTTCTTCAGTACAACTGACTGGTGTGGGAAATTCTCGGCATATAAACTCTTCCACTAATCCATTTACAATGGCACATTGTAACTCTTCAAAGAGGTGACATCTGAAGAAACTCACAGAGGTGTTGATTCTGTGTAGTTGTGATAGGATTATCCAATGTGTCATGCAACTCCTAGATACAGGTGTTACTTGTGAGAGTTGCATGAATGGATGTGTGAAGTGTTCTGAATCCGCCGGGGTACAGATGTTAGAACAGCCTTGTATGTAGCAGACAGGTGGTGTCAAAGGCCCCCACCTCTGTTCAGGGATGGTTTCTCCACCTTGACATGAATTGCCTCTTTCACGCCTCGTTCAAACCAGCGGTCTTCTTTATCCAAGATTTGGACCTTGCTGTCTTCAAAGGTGTGATAATCCTATCACAACTACACAGAATCAACACCTCTGTGAGTTTCTTCAGATGCCACCTCTTTGAAGAGTTACAATGTGCCATTGTAATTGGATTAGTGGAAGAGTTTATATGCCGAGAATTTCCCACACCAGTCAGTTGTACTGAAGAAGCTGCTCGGATGAGTAGTGAAACGTCTTCATTGATTACTCAGCAAGTCCAGTTGTTTTAAGTTTGACCTATACTAGATATACCATGACCTGGATGAATGAAAATCTTCATAGTCATACATCACCTCCTTCTGAAAACACCTATAAACATTGCTTATAGAGGAACTGGTTGTGAGTATCAGGATAGTGGAACCTACAGAAGACAATTAATTTCCACAAGTGCAATAATAGTGAGTCTAACCACTCACCAGAAGTACCTTTATAAACATATGTATCAAATATCTAGTCCATACAGTATATCCACCCTCATGGAAAGGCTCCAATTAAGCAAATACACATAATGCCCATTTTCTGTGACCAATGTTCCCTCTATATCAGTGGTCCCCAACCAGTAGCTCGTGAGCAACATGTTGCTCTCCAACTCCTTGAATGTTGCTCTCCGTGTCCTCAAAGCAGGTGATTATTTTCAAATTCCAGGCTTGGAGGCAAGTTTTGGTTGTAGAAAAACTAGTTGTACTGCCAAACAGAGCCTCAGTGTTGGTTGACAATCCATATAGGGGCTACTATAAGGCCAATCACAGCCCTTATTTGGCACCCAAAGAACATTTTTCATGCTAGTGTTGCTCCCCAACTCCTTTTACTTCTGAATGTTGCTCACGGGTTCTAAAGGTTGGGGATCCCTGCTCTATATGAAAGATACAGATACTTTTAATGAATGGGGTTTTATGTGCTACTGACTTGTGGATCCTAAACTTAACCTTAATGCTTTTTATTATATACATATGGGAGTTGGAGATTCTTGACTTACAGGTTGCCAGAGAGCTCCTTTATTCCCTGAATATCCACGAGTGTGCAGTTTACAGGGACTCCTGGACAGAGAGACAGCATCATATTTCCCTGAAAAGTTTCTGTATCATTCCCCTCAGGCTTCACTGTGGGTTACCCCATTTTCCATAGCAAGGGGAAATATGCAAGGCTGCCCCCTGCCCTCCCCTATTATTTTTGATAGTAATAGAACCCTTCACCCAAGCTACTTGACCACAACCACCATAGTAGGGTGTTGATTTCAGGGTATTGAGGAAAAAATCCAACTCTATGCTGATGTCACTCTTGTGTACATGGAGGACAGGGGATCCTCTCTATCATAACAAATAAGATAAAGTTGTGCTCACCACTAATTTTTTAAAAACATTAAGTGGGGGTGCAATGAGGTTGTGACCACAAAATGTACATAGATAAATACAAGAAATACGGTGCACTCAACTCATTATCAATATATTAAGACATTGAGACTTTTGTGCCTTAAGCTACTAAAAAATGCCTCCGCCTTTAAACAAAACAGGAATTGTTTGTCCATATATTGCAACATATTTAAGATGGCCAACTGCGTCAAAGTCATCCCATATCTGGCCAGTCCTACGCTTAATTTTATCTGATTCATTAAGAATTCAATTGCTTCATTGTAGATTTTATAAAGAGACTACATTTTAATTGCAACTTACTTGCTGCTTTCAAAGTAAAACTCCAAAACGTGGTTGCCCTTTTATTAGCCACCTGTGGGATCTATAGCTGGAAGGTGTGGGAGCTACAACAGGGGAGCTGGCCACTGCTGCTATATGAACCCTCTATATAATACCTTCTTTCTATAACCCAAAAATTCAGTGTGATTTCTGGTTTAAAGGTCAGTCCTACTAAAGTGTTTCTATTCATGGCCCCCCTGCTGCAGACCTACAGTTAACCACTTGCATGATGAAAACAGTTGATGAATTTTCATATCTAGGGGATGAAATATCTAATGACCTAAGTCTATAACTGTAATGGATATGTGAACAGTACTAATGATTTTATATCTTTCTAAACAAAAATTTGAGTTTCTATAAAGTAATGGGATTAAATTCTGATACCCTAGTGGCTCCAACATGTATGTGCATTCCACCAAAAGAACAATATGCAGAGCCATCAAGGGAAAATAATCCCATCACCCAGACTCCAATACACTTTCCCCACCTACATGGAAACAATAGGGATTTACTGGTAGGCTGGGCCAATAGGGGCATAAAAGAAGCCACAGGAATGTACTACTGCACATCAGATCTATTACTTCCCTACTCTTCACCATTATTTACTTGGAGTCTTCTTTGGATAGTGGACTTGTGTGGGACCCCAGAACTGCCTTTTGTTTGTTGCTGCTGTTCTACCCTTGGAATTTACAAAATAAATTGGAAATTGCCTAGTAGTTACTCTCAAGTATTTTTTACATGCTTCTGTTAGGTCATTTTCATGACAGTAATGAACACTCCAAACTTCCCTTGGGATGTAATCTTAAGTACTAAGGATCGATCTATAAACCTGATCCATTTCATGCAGGGGCAGACCTTGCAAAAGGTGGATGTGTTAATAGACTTCACCAAAAAGGCCCACAGACACACCTTGTAGAATAACATTGTATTCCCTCACCTGGCTCATATTCCTCCACCAAGGTGCTGGTTAACTCTGGTTAACTAATGGGATCACAACCATCTCAGATATGTGGCACACAACTCTCCTAAAACCGTTGCCACACTGAAGTCACAGCATAACAAAACTCACAATGGCTGGTATACCTGCAAGTTTCTAATGCCTTGAGATGGCAAAACAAACACAAACCCATCAGGTTATCTCCTTCTCAGGTACTGGAATCCTTTCAAAGTCTGACCCAGAAAGGTGCCCTTTAGGAATTATACAAAATGCTATAAAAATTTCTTGTTAAAAACAACCCTCGCAAAGGTACATAGGAGAGGGACCAGGCTTATTTAACTCACGATCAATGGAAAGCGGCCTTGCAAGCCCCTGCATTTGTTTTCCTTGGCTACAAAGATGGGATTTTACAATCTTACATGGTACACAGAGCATACAAAGCCAGCGTTAAATTAAATAAATTGTACTCCAGTGTGGAACCCAGATCTTTTGTGATATCATTTCTTTTGTACAGAGACACAATCATAAGATTTCTTCTCAAGTACTGATACACCTCTTGCTCTTCTGATAGAGGAAATGTATCTGTGCATCAGTCTCCTTATATATATTCTCTGCCTAGTGATATTTCTCTTGTGCTCTATGTAGAACCTGCAGTTAAACTATTCCTACCCCCCATACCTGTCCTTTCTGTTTCCTACAAATAAACTCTGTAGTTGTCTCATTATGACATATTATTAAATGTATTTTCTTTTCTTTGAATTTAATTTTTTGACTCAAGAATCAAAGCTAAAGATAATGTGCATCTTCTCTGTAACAGTTATGCACTGAACGGTGCACAGTTGTATTGTTCTGGTGTATGTAGGGACCCTGAGATTTGGGTTAAATTACTCAGGCAGTTCCCCTTTAGTACTTGGACACCTAAGGGTCCTTTAGTTAACTCAGGCAGCTATGTCCCTTGCTATGTCAGCACAGGGTAGCTAGTGAGCAGATGTGGTTTCAACGAGGAGAAATAGTGGGGTTAGGACCCCGTGGTATTTGAAATACTAGAGCAGGGACTACAGTGGCTGAGTTGAGGACCAGATAGGGTACCAAGACCCAAGACCCCAGGCTGAATACAGTGGGTGAGGTGAGGACCAAGTCCGGTACCAAGATACAAGACCCCAGGCTGAGAAACTCATGCTTTAGTGCTCAACCAGAGGGATAGTGCCCAGTGAGAGTGGTAATTATCCCCCAAGTCTATTGTTGCTGTAACTCTGATATATATTGAATATTAGCCCGTCTGCTGTACCTTGTACCCCCTGGAGGGAATATTGCTGTTGGAAGCTATTCTATGATTGCTGTGAAATCAAAGTGCTTGTGAACTACTACCTTGTCACTGTTCTCTGTTTAATAAACAAGTTATAGTTTGCTGCAAAGAAACTGTCTGGCTGAATATCCTGCTGCATTTATCCACACCATGTACCGGGAGTTGCAGGGAGTTGCAGGGAGTTACACGGGTACACTGGGGGTCTGGGGCACACTACAAGCAGTTTTAGCCTGGTCACACATCGCCTTAATACACAGCAAAAGTACACTCAAGGTTGTGCTACATATATAATACAGCAAATTTACTATTGTATAACCTCACTATTTTATAATGGTTACCCTTATACTACTTTATCAAATATCAAAGCAGCCTTCACATGCATTCAATGTACAGTTAGCTAACCATCAAACCAGGGGGAGTGGATCTTTAGGGGTTTGGGGAAATGGATTCTTGTTGATTACCCTGGTCAAATCAAATTCTATGTCTAGCCATAGTTGCCAACTTCCCCACCTGCTTTGCAGTTGGCCTTTCCTGGTTAATACAAGTTTTTCATTGTTGCATATGGAGGAACTGTTTTTCCAGTTCAAAGTTACTTGACACCTGGTGTAGAATATGGCCTTTGAAACCAACTGTCTATACACTGCTGGTACATCACTTTTAATTCCAAAGTTTAATAGGCAGAGATCAGGCTGGATTGTTGGAGCAGTACCTGTTAATTTAGATAAATGTCATAGAATTCTTTCTCAGTATTGCTGTAGTCTAGGGCAGTGCCATAGTGTTTGCATCAAGGTAGCCATCTGGGTTCCACACTGGAGTACAATCTCCTATGTATCCCACCTTTGCGAGGGTTGTTTTTAACAAGAAATTTTTATAGCATTTTGTATATTTCCTAAAGGGCACCTTTCTGGGTCAGACTTTGAAAGGATTCCAGTACCTGAGAAGGAGATAACCTGATGGGTTTGTGTTTGTTTTGCCATCTCAAGGCATTACAAACTTGCAGGTATACCAGCCATTGTGAGTTTGTTATGCTGTGACTTCAGTGTGGCCATGGTTTTAGGATAGTTGTGTTCCACATATCTGAGGTGGTTGTGATCCCATTAGTTAACCAGCACCTTGGTGGAGGAATATGAGCCAGGTGAGGGAATACAATGTTATTCTACAAGGGGTGTCTGTGGGCCTTTTTGGTGAAGTCTATTAACACATCCACCTTTTGCAAGGTCTGCCCCTGCATGAAATGGATCAGGTTTACAAGATTACATCCCAAGGGAAGTTTGGAGTGTTCATTACCGTCATGAAAATGACCTAACAGAAGCATGTAAAAAATACTTGAGAGTAACTACTTGGCAATTTCCAATTTATTTTGTAAAGTCCAAGGGTAGGTAGGTAGGTCTGCAGCAGGGGGGTCATGAATAGAACCACTTTAGTAGGACTGACCTTTAAACCAGAAATCACACTGAATTGTTGGGTTATAGAAAGAAGGTATTATATAGAGGGTTCATATAGCAGCAGTGGCCAGCTCCCCTGTTGTAGCTCCCACCCCTTCCAGCTATAGATCCCACAGGCGGCTAATAAAAGGGCAACCAAGTTTGGAAGTTTTACTTTGAAAGCAACAAGTAAGTTGCAATTAAAATGTCGTCTCTTTATAAAATGTAAAATGCAGCAATTGAATTCTTAATGAATCAGATGAAAATTGAGCATTGGACTGGCCATATCGGGGATGACTTTGACGCAGTTGGCCAGCTTAAATATATTGCAATATATGGACAAACAATTCCTGTTTTGTTTAAAGGGGGAGGCATTTTTTAGTAGCTTAAGGCACAAAAGTCTCAGTGTCTTAATATATTAATAATGAGTTGAGTGCAGCGTATTTCTTGTATTTATCTATTTAAATGTTGTGATCACAACCTCATTGCACCCCCACTTAATGTTTTTAAAGATTAGTGGTGAGCACAATTTTCCCTTGTTTGTTATGATAGAGAGGGTCCCCTGTCCTCCATGTACACAAGAGTGACATCAGCATAGAGTTGGATTTTTTCCTCAATGCCCTGAATTCAACACCCTACTATGGTGGTTGTGGTCGAGTAGCTTGGGTGAAGAGTTCTATTACTAGCACAAATAATAGGGGGGGGGGCTGGGGGCTTGCTATGGAAAATGGGGTAACCCACAGTGAAGCCTGAGGGGAATGATACAGAGACTGTTCAGGGAAATATGATGCTGTCTCTCTGTCCAGGAGTCCCTGTAAACTGCACACTCATGGATATTCAGGGAATAAAGGAGCTCTCTGGCAACCTGTAAGTCAAGAATCTCCAACTCCCATATGTATATAATAAAAAACATTAAGGTTAAGTTTAGGATCCACAAGTCAGTAGCACATAAAACCCCATTCATTAAAAGTATCTGCATCTTTCCTATAGAGGGAACACTGGTCACAGAAAATGGACATTATGTGTATTTGCTTAATTGGAGCCTTTCCATGAGGGTGGATATACTGTATGGACTAGATATTTGATACATATGTTTATAAAGGCATTTCTGGTGAGTGGTTAGACTCACTATTATTGCACTTGTGGAAATTAATTGTCTTCTGTAGGTTCCACTATCCTGATACTCACAACCAGTTCCTCTATAAGCAATGTTTATAGGTGTTTTCAGAAGGAGGTGATGCACATTTTATGGAGAAGATTTAGCAAATTTTGATATTGGAGCTTCCCACAGAAAAACTCACCCACTTTATATTAATTTCTATGGCATTTTTAGAAATGTTTTAATCAGTGAGAGCAAGTTAGAGTTCACCATTTGATTACCGTACATCTAAACATCCCATAGGAATGGTGGAGCCATAACATCCAGGTGGAGAAGGCAAAAAGGAAGTCTGTAACTTGGGAAATGACTGAAGGAGTGAAATTGGGAGGGGACAAGAAGTATTGTCATCAGCATAAGTATGGTTGAATAAACTTTTCCTAGAGATTTCTAATATATGTAATCATTGAAGACGTTTCACTACCCATCCAAGCAGCTTCTTCAGTACAACTGACTGGTGTTGGGCGTTCTTGGCATTTAAACTCTTCCACTAATCCAATCACAATGGCACATTGTAGCTCTTCATAAAGGTGACATCTGAAATTAACAGAGATGTTATTCTGTGGGGTTGCTTTGATAGGATTACCAAGGTTTCATGCAACTCCTAGAAACAGGTGTTACTTGTGAGCGTTCATAAATTGATATTTGAAAGTGTTCTGAAACCACCAGGGTACATATATTAGAACAGCATTGTATGTAGAGAGAGAGAGAATGTAGTGGAGCTAGACAGGGACGCGTGACAAAATAATTTCGCCACGTGACAAATTTTTTTTTGACGCCCATAGACTTTAATGGGCGTCTGCGACATTTCGCCGGCGGCGAATTTTTGGCGAAACAAAACGGGTCAAATTCGCCCATCCCTGGAGCTAGAGTTAGAAAAAGAAACTTAAAAGGCATGATCAAAAAGATAACATTTATAGCACAAAGGAATGGTTTCACATATGCCAGCTAAGTACAGAATATCAAGGAGTAGTGGAAGGTCAACTATGTCATAAGTTGCATT
Source organism: Xenopus laevis (assembly GCF_017654675.1). Lineage (NCBI taxonomy): Eukaryota > Metazoa > Chordata > Amphibia > Anura > Pipidae > Xenopus > Xenopus laevis. Next base: position 4,326,555 of record NC_054371.1, read on the forward strand.
GAGATGAATAGAATAGAGACCTTTAGACTTTGCCATGAGAAGAGTATTGGTTACTGCGGTGAGTGTATTTTCTGTTGAGTGTATTGGGTGGAATCCAGAATGCAGGGGGTCTATGAGGGAGTTGTGAGCGAGATGTTTGACATGCAGTTGTAAACAAGCCTTTTTTTAGCATTTTTGATGCAAATGGAAGAAGGAAAACTGGATGATATTTGGTGAAAGAGCTGGGATCAATGGAATATTTTTGAGAACAGTAGTGATTGGTGCTTGCTTGTATGATGATGGAAATGTACCTTTAGAAAGTGAAAGGTTAAATAGGTGGGTAAGTGCTGGGCTGAGTGTATCAGAAACTGGGTAAAGTAGGTGAGAAGTATGGGGTCAATGGTGCAGGTTGTGGGATTTGAGCAGTCTAAAAGTTTACTACATTCAGTGATTGATGCATGGGTAAAAGAGGATAAAGTAGAAATGACTGTTTTGCAAGTTAATTTGATATTGTCTGTCTAATTAGGTCATTTTTTCCTTTGAAATGAGCAAGGTCTTGGTTAGTTACAGTAATTGATGGAGGGTGTGGTGGAGCACAGTAGAGAGTTAAATGTGGCAAACTGTTGTGGTCTAAAGAAGAGAGATACAGCTGTTTAGTTATTAGGAGAGCTTCATTGTAGTAGAAGAGCATAAACTTGAAGTGGATGAAGTCAGGGTTAGTTTGACTCATATTGATGGGCCAGTCTCACCCATTTCACTTTGCCAATAATTTGCAAAATGTATATGGAAGACAACAGTTTTTGTTTTTGTTTTTGAAGCAAGACAAATTTATTTTGCCAGTCGACAAATTTTTTCGCCCATTGGAGTCTATGTTCATTATATTTGTGGCAAAACTTGATGACAATTTTTTCACTAGACGGTTCAGCTAATCTGCTACATCTTCTGAGGAACTGAATTAAGCTAATGTGCCAGGGTTGGAATTTAGCTGGACTACTAAGATGGGTGGTGGAAGAAGGAAATGTGTCCAAAGTTAATAAGAGTGCATCACTGAAGACAGAAGCTGCCATATTTGGAGTTTGTTAATATGAGAGATCTGATGTGCTACTACTGTTGATTGGTATTGTAGGTCAAATGTGGTAAGATTTGTGTCTGAAAGTATTATTACCTATTATACAGAATGCTCGGGACCTGGGGTTTTCTGGTCTATCCGCAATTTGGATCTTCACACCTTAAGACTACTAGAAAATCATTGAAAAATTAAATAAAACCAATAAGATGGTTTGATTTCAATAAGGATTAATTATATCACAGTTGGGATCAAGTACAAAGTACTGTTTCATAGAGATGTGCGAATTTGACCAGTTTTGTCTCAACAAAAATTCACCGTCTGTAAAAATTCACCTAAATGCATTAAAGTCTAGGGGCGATAATTTTTTTTGTCATGCTGCAAATGTTTTTTCTTCTCCAATTGAAGTCTATGGGTGTCATTTTTGCAGCGAAGCTCGGTGAAGAAATTTGCTCATCCCTACTGTTATCATATTATTATCATAGAAAAAAGGAAAGATGTTATTTATTTATTATTTCATTATAATTGAGTATATGGGAGATGGTCTTTCCATAATTCAGAACTTTCTGGATAACGGGGCTACAGATAACAGATCCCACACCTGTATTCCTATTCACGTGTTTCATCTTTTCAGATAAGATGCTTTCAATGCAATTATTTTGTTTATTTACAGAAATGTATTAAAAACCACACATGTATGGAATTGCAATTTGGTAGATTGGAGTAAAAAAAGACATGTTTTCCCATTTTAAATTCTCAGATTATACACATTTCAAACTGTGTTGTGGTTGCAGTACCAGTATTAACCATTTTGAATTCACAAGGTTAATTTAAGGGTCTCTACCTATCGTATAGTTGGACAATCCCAATATCATTGCCAAACTGTTCAGAATACTCCTGGCAAGACTTGTGTGAAATAAAATGATGCAAAGTGTTAGCTTTCAGTTTCTGTTTCAAAATTACATGATAACTATTAAGCTTTAGAGCTTCAGTATAAAGTAGTCCTTTACGGGCCTTTTTTTTACTAGAAAATGCCCTAGTGGTACCGTATATACTCGAGTATAAGCTGAGTTTTTCAGCCCCCAAAATATGCTGAAAAACTCTACCTCGGCTTATACTCGGGTCAAGAGAAAATATGGTCGCCGGCGCCTAAGAATAGTCGCCGATGCCTAAGAATAGTCGCCGGCGCCTAAGAATAGTCGCCGGCGTCCAAGAATAGTGGCCGACATCCAAAAACGAGACGCCAGCACCTCCAATGGGAGCAGAAACCCTCAATTTTTTGATTGAAACTTACCAGAAGCTGCTGCATTTCTCACCCTAGGCTTATACTCGAGTCAATAAGCTTTCTCAGTTTTTGGAGGTAAAATTAGGTACCTCAGCTTATACTCGGGATGGCTTATACTCGAGTATATACGGTATGTGTAACATGTAAGACATAATACAGGCTCTTGGCAGTATTACTCTGTTCCTTTACATCTTTGCTAGCATAACAACCAGCCACAGCCAAGCCTTCATTAGAATCCATCCATAAGCATTTTTTTAGGGATGCACCGAATCCAGGATTCGGCCTTTTCAGCAGGATTCAGATTCGGCCGAATTCCTCTGCATGGCCGAACCGAATCCAAATCCAAATTTGCATATGCAAATTAAGGGTGGGGAGGGAAATCATGTGACTTTTTGTTAAAAAAAAGAAATAAAAAATGTTTTCTCCTTCCCACCACTAATTTGCATATCTTTCGCAAAGGATTCGGGGGTTCGGCCAAATCCAAAATAGTGGATTCGGTGCATCCTTAATTCCTTCTGCCTGCTTGACCCATCCTCCTCTTCCTCCTATCATTAGCCATCCTAATATGGTGATAATTCCAGAGTTCCTTTAGCAGGCTGCATTAATAGGTACATACACTTGTACCCAAAGGATCACTCACTAGTGATGGGAGAATAAATTCACCAGGCGCAATTTTGTGGCGAATTTACACATTTCGCCATCACATTTTCTAATCAAAAATTTTGGACGTGCAGTGGAAAAGTCCCTCGTGTCAAAACAGTCACGCATCAACATTATTGGACACCCATTGACTTTAACACTGGCGTGAAAATTGACACTAGCGTCAGAATTGATGCGGGCATCAGCTTTCGTGTTTCGAAATGGGAGGAATTCGACCCATTATAAATAATTATATAAATCGAATTATAATAATTTATATAAATCAAATTATAAATAATTTTGTTATCTATATTCAAGAGTATGTGAGACTACTTTGCATTGAAATAGATCAGCAAATGGAGAGCCTAAACATTATAGATTATTACATATAAAATGGCATCAAATAAGTCATGTTTGCTGATACAGTCCTCTATTTATTATTCCCCAGTAAATATTGCTTTGTATTCCTATTTGGCTTAAATATAATAATGTAACATTTGGGTAGAAATATACAGAAGAGAAGGCCACAGCTTGAAGAGATAATGGCAAATATTTCCACTGCCACCATGTATTTGCCTTTGGTGCTCAGATAGGCCGGGATCATTGTGATCCAAACACTGCAGAAGAGCAACATGCTGAAAGTGATGTACTTGGCCTCATTAAAACTGTCCGGTAATGTCCGAGCCAAGAAAGCTACAATGAAACTCACAGATGCCAACAATCCCATGTAGGAGAGGACAATATAGAAGGCAATGACAGAGCCCTCATTGCACTGAATGATGATTTTTCCAGGTTCAGACAGAATGTTGAGCTCCATGAATGGAGGAGAAATGGTCAGCCAGATAGCACTAATTAGAAACTGAATGAATGAACAAATAATGACTATAAAATATGTGATTTTGACTCCCAACCATTTTCTCCAAGGACTATTAGGCTTGGAGGCTTTGAAAGCAATACAAACCATAATTGTTTTTGCCAGGACAGAAGATATAGCTATGGAGAAACTGATCCCAAAAGAGGTTTGTCGGAGGATGCAGGTTATATCAGATGGGCGACCAAGAAACAAAAACACAGAGAGGAAGCTCAGCTTGATGGAGAAAAGGAGAATAAAGCTCAGATTGCGATTGTTGGCCTTCACTAATGGAGTGTCTCGGAATGAAATAAAAATTCCTATTATAACTGTCACTAATAAAAGAGACACCACAGAGAGGACAATAAAGACCAGAGTTAGGGAATCACCTTCATATGAGAGGAACTCAGTTTGCTTCTCAATACACATGGTTTTCTCATTATTTGGCCATTCATAGATGGGACATTTTAGACAATTTTCCATATCTGTAAATAAAGAATAAATCTGTTGTCAAAGTTAGGAATATTGTGGCATTAACATGACCTGTTACAAGGTTAGCTTAAGATACTATTATATTAAAATTAATCCTATTAAAAAATTAAAACAATCTCTTGACTTTTATTCAGAGTATCTTTAGCTAAGAATGTCCCACATATATTCATCTACAGACACAACACCCCTTTTCGGTAACCCAACCTAATTATCACTTCCAAAACATTCCACACACATATGATAGTTTTAGCTGCTAATTTCAAGATGATAACAAGTTGAACCCAGGGGTTGTGCCTTCGCAACAGTGCAGAGGCAGGGTGTTGCACAACTGCAAATGTGTGCAGCGCACATTGCTAGTGGTTCTTGCAACTTAAACAGGAAATATATTCATTAAATAAAAACATCCACAAAGGAATTCAGTAAACATGAGCAGAAACATGGAACACAATTGATAGACACATACTCACAGTATACAGTAAATCATCAGTATAAGTCCCCACAGGAACAATAGCATGCACAGCATTTCTGAAGGTATACCCAGTGTCACGGTCAGCACCCAACACCAGAACAAACACCAGGCACCCTGGTCTCGGCTCGTGCTTCACCAGTAGTGTGACTGCCTTTGGGCTTCGGGAGGAGCCCTCGGCTTATTTGGATGCCACCTGGACTTAAACGAGAGGTGCAAGATGAGGGATCTGGATAGGCAGTGGGGCATGACTGTAAAGCAAAGTCTTTGGACAGAAGATCATAGTACAAGGTGTTAGGCAAAAGAGTAGTCAGATCAGGCTGCATCGAGGCAGGCAGAGAATTAATGTAGTCAGGCAGGCAAGGGTCAAACCAGGAAGTCAATCAGAGGGTTAATCAGAAGAGGTAGTCGGTAATCAGGCAGGGGTCAGGATCCAGAGGTCAGAATAGTCAAAATATCAAGGCAGGGGTCAAAACAGGAATCAAACAGGTTCAGGATATAGCAACAAATAGCACAAGGCTCAGGAGCACCAGGAAACACAATCCTATCACGGGCAATGATGTCTAGTAAAAATGTCCCTTTATACCTTTAAATTTCACGCCATTGCGCGTACAAAACCAGAAAAGTGTGCGCCCGGCGCGCACTAGGAAGGAGCTGGCACCAGGGATGAGGAGCCGCATCACTAGACCACCAGGGTGAGTCTCTTTTACACCCAGCTTTTCAGCCTTTATCCTAAGTGGAGCTTACACTAATACATAGTCCTTACTTCTGGGCAATTGGTACGCGGGATCATAAACCCACTCAATACTTCTTGGTGGAGCTTCAGCAACTTGGCTAAATAGCCTAACTATTTGTCAGTCCTAGAGTGACCTATGAAAGTGAGTCAGCCTATCCTTACTAGACCTGACATTTTTTAGGTTCCACTTCACCCTTCCTGCCTGCTCAGGTAAGGGGATTAACAAAGTGGACACTGAGCGCAATGTGTGCTCAGCTTTGATAGTATAACACAGTGCCATCTTGTGGCTAAGCCTGGGATAGCTAAGGGTTGAGCTTTAACCAAGGAAATGGGGAATTACTCCTTTCCTTAGACTAAGGGTCCCCGTTGGGTAAAATCTTTGGGGAATGCAAAGTAAATGGGGATACATTTATCAGTCCCCTACATTCTCCCCCCCCCCGGGTGAAGTACTTCCTTCCTGGCAAGAAACATATTCCAATATTAAATTACATAATATAACAATTTAAAGCTCTTATTTAGTAAATATCTTCTTCCTTAGCCTCTCCGGAGGACTACCAGGGAACAATGGTTAACTTGAAAATTAAGCAAGTCAAGGCACATCTTGCATAGAAACCCCTTAAAAACCACAATGGAGTCCCATCTCCATTCAAAATAGTATGGGTCTAAATGTTATCATCTTATTACCTCTTGGAGTAACCCTTTTGAGTGTACCCAGGTACAATGGAATGACTGAAAAAAGAGCAGCAGCATGAAACGGTTTCATTTATGATAAACATAAATTTCACCTCAATAAGGCTTTACTTTTCAACTTTTGAAGTATTTGTTTTTGATTGATAATATGTGTATATCCAATCAATATCCACATCCTTTTAATTAACTCTATACGGTAACCAATTAGATTTAGGGTTTGTTGCCATATCCTCCACTATATATTAAAAGAGGATTTCAATTAAGAAATGTACCAGTTGTTTATATAATATATATCTGGAACGGTCTAAATCCTAAGACGGACGAATGGCTAGTGTCAGAGGGTTGATAGTTGTCACCCCCACCCTCTATTACGCCATAACGCTATAGGGCCCAAGGCAGGATGGACTATAAGGGCTAATGGTCAACTGTGGACAATGGTCAATCATATAACTTATAGTAGGCCATACAAATAAATGATCACCACTCTGTTACTTAAATTCCAGAGTGTCAGCATAGTGTCAGCATGTCTCTTATGCCCTTTTGCAGAAGTGTTGCTCAATAGCTGTCTGTACCACAATGGCTATGTTTAGCCAATAGCTGATTGCGAGACTGTGGACAGTTGGAACCAGAAATCTCTTATGTTGCAAAACTGCACATCTTACAGGAATGTACAAATATATGCCAGTAAGTCTCCTCGCCAGACCATGTATGGTATTTCCGTGAACCCCTTGTCACAATTACTGTAAATGCCTTCTGAAAGCTATATAACGCCTGGACCAAGAGGTGGGTCTTTGGTAAGTCCTTGGCTGACATTCTGTGTGTTACTCCAACAGCTTACCCAGACAAAACTGTTATGTTGTATCATGTATGAATAAATTGCCTGACTATTACTAAAGGTTTTCCTTTACTGAGTTTTGTCTTACACGAGGTCAAAAATGGTACTACTAAAAATACCATCACAGTTAAAGGGAATATATGGTCAAAAATGTAAATTCCCCTTTGGCTTTAGGGAGTGAATATAAGGATTTTTTCAAATTGCAAATAATTATTTTTTATTAGCCGTTTTAGTTGGTCGCAGAACAATCATATCCCTCGCATATCTGCTCATGTTTCAGCTTTACAACCCATGGCCGTCTTTTCGTTTTGGGCCACTTGCCTCTTGTGCCAGTCCCACCAGCCTACAATGAAAAGCAAGTAGGAATTCTTGTTTGCAGACGCCTGCTTGATGTGCCTCACCATCACCCCCACCATTGCTTGACTGCCTACCCGTTTTTTATTGGTAGGCTGACGGGACTAGCAGAAGAGGCAGGCGGACCAAGATGAGATGACCATGGGCCGTTAAGGTTTTGCGCTCTGCTTCAGTATGAGCAGGTACAGTATGTGGGGGATATGCATGTGTTGTGAGCAACTAAAAAATGGCTAATAAAAAATAATTATTTGCAATTTGAAAAATCCTTATATTCACTCCCCAAGGCCAAAGGGGGATTAACATTTTTGACCATACATCCCCTTTAAACCATTTATCACTAAATAACATTTGAGGGTATCTTAAGGTGCAGTCAGGAGCCTGGTATCTCACCAGCCTGTAAATACAACACAACTGACCACTCTTATAGATTCTCCACACCAAATCCTCAGCCTCAAGCTTTGTTTAAGGCACTCCTCCAAACACTCAAAGATAATTTTTTTTTTAAAGTGTTTATTTATCATTTTTAATACAAGCAATTAAGGCATAAAAAGAAAGAAGAGGTGGAAGAAAGAAAGGAAAATACAAGACAGCTGTATGCACAATCGTTCATGATACATGTATTGACATATGTTTCACAGTACAGTTCAGTGAAGGTTAGTGGTCACACACCACTGCTAAAGACCCGATGAGTACTAGAGTACCTGTTGTATCTAATCCCTTTGCTTAAACACTAGTTTAATTGCCCACATCCTCAACAGTATGAATATCTAGCCAGGGGGACCATATTGCGTCAAATTTCCCAGAGGATCCTCGAGCTTCATATGTAAGTCGAACAGAAGGGAGTATCTTATTAACTCAATGTTCCACTATCGGCACAGTATGTCCCATCGAGTTCATCACAATTATTTTCTTTGCATAGAAAAGTAATGTTTTAGCAAGTGTTCTAGACCTATTCAGCTGTAGAAGATCATCCACTAGGCCTAAAAGGCATAACTCAGGGCTGCAGACATTCGGGAAGGCAATATTATCGACCAGGTAGTGGAGCACACCCTTCCAGAACCCAAGGGTTAAAGGGCATTCCCAGATTAGGTGGAAAAAGGAGGCATCAAGCCCTTGACATTTAGGACAGGCGGTATCCAACCTTACCCCCATTCTTTGCAATTTTAAAGGGGCGCAATATAACTGATGTATCAATTTAAACGGAATCATCCTATCTCTGATCGAGATAAGGTCACGGTACAAACCGTCAACAGCATCATCCCATTGCTCATCATTAAGGTGGGGGATAACTTGCAACCATTTCTGTTTGGCTCTAGTGAAGGGGGAAGGGACAGAGTCCATCAAAGAGCTATTAAGACGTGATGTGAGCTTGCCTGTTTGTGGATTATGGAGCACTGTTGCAACTGTTGGGGAAGAGTATTCGATGGCAAGCGAGCCAAATTGAGTATCAAAAGCATGGCGCAGCTATAAAATTGTATCACAGTTCCTCCGACTTTGGCTTGTAGCTGCGCTAATGAGGGAAACACATTGTCAATAAGACGATCGCCTAGTGTCCGAACCCCCTTTTTAGGCCAATATTGGACATCCTGCAGGACCCTAAAGTGAGGGAGATGGGAATTACCCAAAAGCGGGTGTAAATGGAGATTGAGTAAGTGAGGGGTGACTGGTTATGCGACATGCAAGGGACCAACACACTATTAATTATGTAACTTTCATTGTAACCCTAAATATTGTAACCGTAAGTTACAGTGCCACACAGAAGGTTACTGGTTAAATGAAGGAATGTTGGCCTGGAACATAGTATTTGTACCTGGATAGAGAACTGGCTAAAAGATAGACTACAAAGAGTGGTGGTAAATGGAACATTTTCTAATTGGACCAGTGTTGTTAGTGGAGTACCGCAGGGCTCTGTACTAGGTCCCTTGCTTTTCAACTTGTTTATTAATGACCTGGAGGTGGCCATTGAAAGTACTGTTTCTATTTGTGCAGATGATACTGAATTGTGCAGAACTATAGGTTCCATGCAGGATGCTGCCACTTTGCACAGTGATTTGTCTAAACTGGAAAACTGGGCAGCAAACTGGAAAATGAGGTTCAATGTTGATAAATGCAGGTTATGCACTTTGGCAAAAATAATATAAATGCAAGTTATACACTAAATGGCAGTGTGTTGGGAGTTTCCTTAAATGAGAAGGATCTTGGGGTCTTTGTAAATAACACGTTGTCTAATTCTGGGCAGTGTCATTCTGTGGCTACTAAAGCAAATAAAGTTCTTGTATAAAAAAGGGCATTAACTCAAGGGATGAAACATAATTGTGTCTCTTTATAGGTCCCTGGTGAGGCCTCATCTGGAGTATGGGGGCAGTTTTGGACTCCAGTCCTTAAGAGGGATATAAATGAGCTGGAGAGAGTGCAGAGACTAAGTGCAACTAAACTGGTTAGAGGGAGGGAAGAGTTAAATTATGAGGGGAGACTGTCAAGGTTGGGGTTGTTTTCTCTGGAAAAAAGGCGCTTGTGAGGGGACATGATTAGACTTTACAAGTACATTAGAGGACATTATAGACAAATAGCAGCGGACCTTTTTACCCATAAAGAGAATCACGTACCAGAGGCCTCCCCTTCAGACTAGAGGAAAAGAAGTTTCATTTAAAGGAACAGAGTAGGGGGTTCATCACAGTGAGGACAGTGAGGTTGGGGAATGCACTGCCGGGTGATGATTCAGTTAATGACTATAAGAGGGACTTGGATGATTTCTTGGACAGACATAATACAAAGGCTAAGGCAAAGGGTATATATCATTTATGTGACAGTAGAGAGGGGTGTGTGTATGGGGCTGGGTTTTCATTTGGAGGAGTTGGACTAGATGGACTTTGTCTTTTTTCAACCAATTTAACTATGTAACTATGTAACTAACTATGTAAGTATTTACAACATTCAAAACAAAGATTATAGGCACATCTGGCCTCTCCTTAGATTACTGGTGCTGCAACTGTATAAGGGGACGGCACCCCCATAGGTATCCAGAAAACAATATATGACCAGCACACGAATATGTTGCAAAGTGAGGACAAGCCCTTGTTTTGTTTAACACAGTAAACGCAGTGACTTGCCCCCACTTTGCAGCATATCTGTGTTCCTGCTGTTTATTGTTTTCTCTTTACAACATGACTAGTTACCAGTTAAGTTGGAGATCTCCCCCTCTGAGCATCTGGCACAGTCATAGCAGCAGGGCGGCGCTCTTTCCCTTGTGACTTTTCTGTAGCCGGGAGGGCAGTTTGGAGAACACTGGGACTTCAGAATCTACAAATCAGAATAAAAATAGTGATAACTGTATTATTGAGTTTTCAGCTCTTTATATTTAAACATTCATGTTCATTACAATTTATTCCAAAATCTATTTATTATTCAGCAAGATTACATTTTCAGACATTTTACTGAAGTATAATTTAGAATTACATGCTTAGAAATTGCTTAGCTTGTCCCTTTCCTTCTGTGGAAACTTGGGTTGATCAATGTAGGATCATCTTTCCTGAACCTTGATGGACAAACTCATGCTGCATGTTTTATCAAGGTTTTCATGTATTTAGGGCATGATATACAGTGTCTTGTAATGGAAAGTTTAAAACAACTTGACTTGCTGAGTAATCACAAAAACATTATTATTTCAACTCAACTGAGTGGCTTCTTCACAACTGAGTGGAAGGGATTTCCCTGGCATTTTAAACCTTTAAGATTCATATAACCACCAACCAATAACCAATCACAATAGTTCCATTAAATTTATTAACGTAGGTGTTAGCTAAAAATCATTCTGGTGTGAAAGTATGATCAAGTCACAATGGTACCATGAATCACATTTGTACAGGAATTCAACTTTCAAGTTGCATGATTGGAAGTGTTGGGGTAATGATAGCAGCAGTCCAGTGTAGATTGGGGTGACTAAGCAACCACTTGGTAAACAAGAGCTAACTCCTCAGGTCCAGGACTCTCCAGTCATCCTCTCCTGTCTCCTGTCTATCTAGAACAACCCTCCCTAAACAGAAGAGAGGGCCTGCCATACCTCTTGTCAGCAGCATGCAATGATTCTTAACAGCTTTACCCTGTTATTGTACCAATACTATCAGTTATGTAACTTGAAACCTTAACCTGAAGCAATGAAAATCATGGTACCACTATGACTGGATGATACTTTTTTTGTGTCAATTGGTATAGGGAAGACCTTGGAGATGTTGTTGGTAGCTCCAGTATTTCCACAGCAGCCTTCATCAATAGACACATAACACTTGTACCAGAGAACTAGTATAGAAGGATTAGATAGAAGGAAAGAGAAAAGAAGAGAATGTGAAGAAGTTAAGAAGAGAAGGAGCACATGAATATAATAAGCTAATGTAGTGGTTAAACATTACATATATTTTAGCTTTGTATGCACATATCAAGGTTTCCCATATCTTGATTTTTCGCTTGTTGGTACTCTGTTGGGGTAGAAAGTCGTTAGGCAAAGTAGCTTTATTTCTCTACTACTGTATGTCCCAGATGATGCAAATGTCTGCTTATATAGAATAATAGGGATGTAGCGAACGTCGGAAAAAAAGTTCGCGAACATATTCGCGAACTTGCGCAAAAACGCGAGCGGTTCGCGAACGGTTCGCGAACCCCATAGACTTCAATGGGAAGGCAAACTTTAACATCTAGAAAAGACATTTCTGGCCAGAAAAATGATTTTAAAGTTGTTTAAAGGGTGCAACGACCTGGACAGTGGCATGCCAGAGGGGGATCAAGGGCAAAAATGTATCTGAAAAATCTGCCTGTGTGTGCTTGGAAGAGATAGTGTAGGGGGAGAGCTGTTAGTGATTTCAGGGACAGATGATAGTAAGTTTGCTGGCTAGTAATCTGCTTGATACTGCTCTGTATTGGAGGGACAGAAGTCTGCAGGGATTTGAGGGACATTTTAGCTTAGGTAGCTTTGCTGGCTAGTAATCTACTGTTCTCTTTAAACAACTGCCATACGTTGACCTTGTAGGCATTGTTTGCCCAGTTTTTTTGGACGCAGCCACTGAAGCACAGTTGCCATAAAAAATATGCCATATAAATGCTGAAAATAGTAATTTTTCGCCATACGTTGACCTTGTAGACATTGTTTGCCCAGTTTTTTTGGTTGCAGCCACTGAAGCACAGTTGCCAGAAAAAATATGCCATATAAATGCTGAAAATAGTCATTTTTTGCCATACGTTGACCTTGTAGGCATTGTTTGCCCAGTTTTTTTGGTCGCAGCCACTGAAGCACAGTTGCCAGAAAAAATATGCCATATAAATGCTGAAAATAGTCATTTTTTGCCATATACGTTGAGTCAACGTATGGCAAAAAATGACTATTTTCAGCATTTATATGGCATATTTTTTCTGGCCTCTGTGCTTCAGTGGCTGCGGCCAAAAAAACTGGGCAAACAATGCCTACAAGGTCAACGTCGTTGACCTTGTAGGCATTGTTTGCCCAGTTTTTTTGGCCGCAGCCACTGAAGCACAGAGGCCAGAAAAAATATGCCATATAAATGCTGAAAATAGTCATTTTTTTGGTCGCAGCCACTGAAGCACAGTTGCCAGAAAAATTATGCCATATAAATGCTGAAAATATGCATTTTTTTGGTTGCAGCCACTGAAGCACAGAGGCCAGAAAAATTATGCCATATAAATGCTGAAAATATAAATTTTTTTGGTTGCAGCCACTGAAGCACAGAGGCCAGAAAAATTATGCCATATAAATGCAGAAAATATGCATTTTTTTGGTCGCAGCCACTGAAGCACAGTTGCCAGAAAAATTATGCCATATAAATGCTGAAAATATAAATTTTTTTGGTCGCAGCCACTGAAGCACAGAGGCCAGAAAAATTATGCCATATAAATGCAGAAAATATGCATTTTTTTGGACGCAGCCACTGAAGCACAGTTGCCAGAAAAAATATGCCATATAAATGCTGAAAATAGTCATTTTTTGCCATACGTTGACCTTGTAGACATTGTTTGCCCAGTTTTTTTGGTTGCAGCCACTGAAGCACAGAGGCCAGAAAAAATTAAACCGGTAGGGTTTGCACCCTAGTTTGTAACGGTGGCGGAGGGAGGAGGAGGACGCTAAAGGACAGCTGTGTGTGGAGTCATGAGGCTTGAAGAGAAGGACAGCTGCATAGAAGTCAGAACAAGACTTCCGGCGTGCAGTAACCCTCCGAGATCCACCCCTCATTCATTTTAATAAAGGTCAGGTAATCGACACTTTTGTGACCTAGGCGAGTTCTCTTCTCAGTTACAATCCCTCCTGCTGCACTGAAGGTCCTTTCTGAGAGCACACTTGAGGCTGGGCAAGACAAGAGGTTCATGGCAAATTGTGACAGCTCTGGCCACAGATCAAGCCTGCGCACCCAGTAGTCCAGGGGTTCATCGCTCCTCAGAGTGTCGATATCAGCAGTTAATGCCAGGTAGTCCGCTACCTGCCGGTCGAGGCGTTCTTTGAGGGTGGATCCAGAAGGGTTGTGGCGCTGCCTTGGACAGAAAAACATTTGCATGTCTGACGTTACAGACTGGCCAAAGGGCTTTGTCCTTGCAGGTGTGCTCGTGGCAGGATTACTGGCACCTCTGCCCCTGGAATGTTGATGAGTTCCTGAAGTGACATCACCCTTAAAAGCATTGTACAACATGTTTTGCAGGCTGGTTTGTAAATGCCGCATCTTTTCGGACTTGTGGTATGTTGGTAACATTTCTGACACTTTATGCTTGTACCGAGGGTCTAGTAGCGTTGCGACCCAGTACAGGTCCTTCTCCTTAAGCCTCTTGATACGGGGGTCCTTCAACAGGCATGACAGCATGAAAGACCCCATTCTCACAAGGTTGGATGCAGAGCTATCCATCTCCGCTTCCTCATTATCAAGGACTGCATCATCCACGGTCTCCTCCCCCCAGCCACGTACAAGACCAGGGGTCCCCAAAAGGTCACCACTAGCCCCCTGGGAAGCCTGCTCCTGTTGGTCCTCCTCCTCCTCCTCCACAAAGCCACCTTCCTCCTCTGACTCCACTTCTGGCACCTCTCCCTGTGTTGCAGCAGGTGCCTGGGTTCGTTCTGGTGATTCCGACCAGAAATCGTGCGCTTCCAGCTCCTCGTCACGCTGGTCTACAGCCTCATCTGTCACTCGTCGCACGGCACGCTCCAGGAATAAAGCGAAGGGTATTAGGTCGCTGATGGTGCCTTCGGTGCGACTGACCATATTTGTCACCTCTTCAAAAGGTCGCATGAGCCTGCAGGCATCGCGCATAAGCACCCAGTAACGGGGGAAAAAAATCCCCAGCTGTGCAGATCCAGTCCTACCACCCAGTTCAAAAAGGTACTCGTTGACGGCCCTTTGTTGTTGCAGCAGACGTTCCAACATAAGGAGCGTTGAATTCCAGCGAGTCTGGCTGTCAGAAATCAAACGCCTGACTGGCATGTTGTAGCGCTGCTGAATGTCAGCAAGGCGTGCCATGGCTGTGTAGGAACGTCTGAAATGGGCCGACACCTTTCTGGACTGGGTGAGAACGTCCTGGAATCCTGGGTACTTGGAGACAAAACGTTGGACTATTAAATTTAACACATGTGCCATGCAGGGCACATGTGTTAAATTGCCTAGTCTCAACGCTGCCAACAGATTGCTTCCATTGTCACACACCACTTTTCCGATCTGCAGTTGGTGTGGGGTCAGCCACCGATCGGCCTGTGACTGCAGAGATGACAGGAGTACAGATCCGGTATGGTTTTTGCTTTCCAGGCACGTCATCCCCAAGACAGCGTGACAACGGCGTACCTGGCACGTCGAATAGCCTAGGGGGAGCTGGGGGTGCACAGGTGTGGAGGAGGAGAAGGAGGACCCAGCAGCAGAGTAAGAAGAAGAAGAAGACGAGGTAGAGAGCGATGGAGGAGTAGAGGTGGTGGCAGAACCGCGTGCAATCCGTGGCGGTGACACCAACTCCACTGTTGTTGTTGAGCTACCCATTCCCTGCTTCCCAGCCATTACCAAGTTCACCCAGTGGGCAGTGTAGGTGACATACCTGCCCTGACCATGCTTGGAGGACCATGCGTCAGTAGTCATATGGACCTTTGGCCCAACACTAAGTGACAGAGATGCGGTAACTTGGCTCTGCACATGTTGGTACAGGTGTGGTATTCCCTTTTTAGAAAAAAAATTGCGGCTGGGTACCTTCCACTGCGGTGTCCCAATTGCTACAAATTTGCGGAAGGCCTCAGAGTCCACCAGCTGGTATGGTAAAAGCTGGCGGGCTAAGAGTGCAGACAAGCCAGCTGTCAGACGCCGGGCAAGGGGGTGACAGTCAGACATTGGCTTCTTACGCTCAAACATGGCCTTCACAGAAACTTGGCTGGTGGCAGATGACTGGGAATGGGAACAGGTGGTCAAGGTGGAAGGCGGAGTGGAGGGTGGTTCAGACGGGTCAAGGAGAGCAGAGGTAGAGCAGTAAGATGCTGGACCAGAAGGAGTGTGGCTTTTAGTTTGCCTGTTGCCTTTGAGGTGTTGCTCCCAAAGTGCTTTGTGCTTGCCGCTCATGTGCCTTCGCATAGAAGTTGTACCTATGTGGCTGTTGGGCTTACCAAGGCTCAGTTTCTGACTGCACTCATTGCAAATTACAATGCTTTTGTCAGAGGCACACACATTAAAAAAATCCCACACTGCTGACTTTTTGGAAGTGTGCGATCTGGCGGTAACAGTAGAAGTTGGCGGCATTGGCGGCAATGGCGGGTGCGTTGGCCGGCTGACCACAGGTGCCGATACATGTTGTTGCCCTACTGATCCCTGCGGGCTGTCCTCCCTGCTTCTTCTAAGTCTTATTCTCCTACTGCCTCTCTGACTCTCCGTCTCTCCATCTGAACTACCCTCCTCTTGCTCTCTTCTACTAGGCACCCACAAAACATCAATCTCCTCATCATCATTCTCCTCAGATGCATCAATTTCTTCTGACACATCACAGAAGGAAGCAGCAGCGGGGACCTCCTCCTCATCACTCATTATGTCCATCTCTATCGTGTTCTCTGCCAGAATTAAATCTGGTGTAAGGTCCTCATCTCCTTCATGGCTTCTCTTCTGGCAATAATGGTTGCGCATTACTCAGTTCAAGAAACTCATGGGAAAATAACTCCTCTGACCCCAGTGAAGAAGGGGCACCGGTGGTGGAGGAAGTGTTACGTGGGGTGGCCATAGCAGTGGAGGATGAGGAGGATGTTGTGGTAAAGTTAGAAACGGTAGAGGATGGGGTGTGCTGTGTAAGCCAGTCAACTACCTCTTCAGCATTTTGGGAGTTCAGGGTCATTGGCTTTTTAAAACTGGGCAATTTGCTAGGGCCACAGGATTGCATAGCAGCACGGCCCCTAGCACGGCCTCTGCGTGGCGGCCTGCCTTTGCCTGGCATTATTTTTAAAAAAACAACAACAACAACAAAAACTCAGTTGGTTTTTCTGGAAACGATAATACACACAGCTAGATGGCGGGTTGAAGAAAACAGTGTGCAAATAATGCCTACAAGGTCAACGTATACACTACTACAGCGGTGGATACGGATTACGTAAAATATATGAATGCTGCTTGAAAAAAAGTAACTCAAGTGGTTTTTCTAGAGACGATAATATTATCAATATTTAGACAAAATGTGAACAAGCTCACACAGCTAGATGGCGGGTTGAAGAAAACAGTGTGCAAATAATGCCTACAAGGTCAACGTATACACTACTACAGCGGTGGATACGGATTACGTAAAATATATTATGGCTGCTTGAAAAAAGTCACTCCGGTGTTTTTTCTGGAGACAGTAATATTATGGATATTTAGACAGAATGTGAACAAGGTCACACAGCTAGATGGCGGGTTGAAGAAAACAGTGTGCAAATAATGCCTACAAGGTCAACGTATACACTACTACAGCGGTGGATACGGATTACGTAAAATATATTATGGCTGCTTGAAAAAAGTCACTCCGGTGTTTTTTCTGGAGACGGTAATATTATGGATATTTAGACAGAATGTGAACAAGGTCACACAGCTAGATGGCGGGTTGAAGAAAACAGTGTGCAAATAATGCCTACAAGGTCAACGTATACACTACTACAGCGGTGGATACGGATTACGTAAAATATATTATGGCTGCTTGAAAAAAGTCACTCCGGTGTTTTTTCTGGAGACGGTAATATTATGGATATTTAGACAGAATGTGAACAAGGTCACACAGCTAGATGGCGGGTTGAAGAAAACAGTGTGCAAATAATGCCTACAAGGTCAACGTATACACTACTACAGCGGTGGATACGGATTACGTAAAATATATTATGGCTGCTTGAAAAAAGTCACTCCGGTGTTTTTTCTGGAGACGGTAATATTATGGATATTTAGACAGAATGTGAACAAGGTCACACAGCTAGATGGCAGTTGGTTGAATAACACACTGGGCAAAAAATGCCTACAGGGCAAATAATGCCTAAAAGGTCAACTTATACACTACTACAGCGATGGATACGGATTACGTAAAATATATTATGGCTGCTTGAAAAAAGTCACTCCTGTGTTTTTTCTGGAGACGGTAATATTATGGATATTTAGACAGAATGTGAACAAGGTCACACAGCTAGATGGCAGTTGGTTGAATAACACACTGGGCAAAAAATGCCTACAGGGCAAATAATGCCTAAAAGGTCAACTTATACACTACTACAGCGGTAGTAAAATAAAAAAAAGTAAAATAAAAAAAAAATGAATATTAAAAAAAAAAAATAAAAGTTGGTGCTGCTGAACTACTAGGAGCAGCAGATTAGCACACCAGTCCCACTCCCCAACACTGCTAGACTAATAGCACTGGGCTCTTATAGTAGTAGTAGTAGTAGTAGTAGTAGTAAAACAACAAAAAAATAAATAAAAGCAGTCCTTACAAGGACTACTGTTATTGCAGCAGTCAGCAGATGAGATCAGAAGCAGGACAGCTGCCCACTGCAGCTACATACAGAGCACTGCAGTAGAAGGTAGATTACTAGCCAGCAAAGCTACCTAAGCTTAAATGTCCCTCAAACCCCTGCAGACTTCTGTCCCTCCAATAACAGAGCAGTATCAAAACGATTACTAGCCAGCAAACTTTCAACTGTCCCTGAAATCACTAACAGGCAGCAGCTCTCTCCCTACACTATCTCTTCAGCACACACAGGCAGAGTGAAAAAACGCTGCAGGGCTTCGGTTTTTATAGGGAAGGGGAGTGGTCCAGGGGAGAGCTTCCTGATTGGCTGCCATGTACCTGCTGGTCTGGGGTGAGAGGGCAAAAAAAAGCGCCAACAATGGCGAACCCAAAATGGCGAACGTCGCGCGACGTTCGCGAACTTCCGGCGAGCGCGAACACCCGATGTTCGCGCGAACAAGTTCGCCGGCGAACAGTTCGCGACATCTCTATAGAATAATATGTTTTACTTCCATGTGTATATCCTCTAAATTTGGTAGGGTTTGTTTTTTTCCAAATTCTAGCAATGAGAAATCTACTGGCAAATACTATGTAAAAGATGGTTTGCTTGTGACTTTTCTCTGTCATGGGAGAATTCCTAGTAGTGCTAATTCAGGTAATAATTGAATTCTGGAATTGGTACATTTTTGGATCATTTTTGGATCAGGATCAGAAGTGCTTTGTAATTGGACAGGACCAACAAATATGGAATAGTGACCCAATCTTTTTTCGACATCTTTATCACAGATGTGACATGTTTGGATATGCTGTATGGATTTTTTTCTGGTGTCAAGTACCATTAGTACATCAGCTTTATTGTTGCCTCTTGGTGACAAAGTTGTTTTTGACATATTACAACATCACAGAATTGTAGACAGTTGCAGTTACCTTATGTTTTTTGGGATTTTGTAGACACTTTTTTATAGAGGGTTAGTTGGTAGTAATTGGTTTGTCTGGAGAAAGTTTTGGATTCACAGGTAAGTATATAGTTGACTATTAGGTAGCTCCTAGGATTGTTGAGAAGGTTTTAATACCTAGTTGTCCAGGACTGCAGGGGTCCACATATTAAGGGATGTATCCTGTATAGCTTCTTCAAGTGTTGTAAGAGGGACTAAGGCAGCTCGAGGTTTAGTCAAGTCTGTATTTGTTTTTGTGGCTTGCCAGGTTTGTAGCTTTGCCTCTATTGGTAATGGTAGGAGGTCTGAGTTTGTTCTTTGTCATTTTGTTGTATAGCCATATGGACATTGTTATAGTTTGATTCTACTGGCTTTTGTATAGCCAATGTTCAAGGTCTATCCAGCTTTTTGTGGTAGGGGCTAAATGCCAGTCCACCATTTGATTCAGTAGGGTAGCTCTGTAGTATGATTGAACAAGCTAGGCTAAGCGTTTGTCAATGGTATTGGAAGTTATATACTTGGAGCTTGGTACTTGGAATTTTATATATAGGATTTTTGGGAAATCAGCATTTTTATATTTGACAATAGAGTCTGTAACCATTTGACTAAAATAGTGGCATATATTTTCAATCTCCATTTAAAAAAGATATTGGACTATAATCGGGGCATTGTGTATTGTCTTTCCCTGGTTTAGGTATTGTAGATATGTATGATAACAGAATATCTGATGGGTCTTCCCCTGTAGTGAATATTTCATTTTCTTAACTTTTAAATGAATTGAGCTGTGTGACAATCAAATCTAATAATTGAGTAATTACTATTCAGTCTTTTATTGGCACAAGTCACTTTAGAAATCAAGTTTTGAATCTCAATACATTTCAAATTATTTGAGAATTGCACTTTATATGCCTCAATTAATTGAAGGAGGTTTATTATTTGCACTAATTCATTGTGGATTATTGATTGATAACCATTAGCACAAGCCACTTTATAATTAATGATTGAAATCCAGTGAATTGTTTATTAAATACCTCAATTTATTGAAGGGGGTTCAATTAAATTGTACTAATTCATTATTGATTATTGACAACACAGAGAATCATTGTGGGGATATACTTTTAAAATATATAGTTTGCATTATTTTTAATGTGAGTCTAATCATACAGCACTAATGAATTTTGAAATTTAACCCAAACAAGGGAAATATAATTAAATAAATTGGTTAATAAGGGGTTCTTTTTCTCTATAATATATAAATCGAATTGATACTGATGCACATCAGACCCTGGTTTTAATCAAGAGTTTTGGAAAGTAGGCATTGCAGGCAGATCTATATTGCACAAATTTCAGCAACTTGCCATTCCAGAACCTTTAAAATTCATAACTTAGAGCAAAAATACACACTATTCGACACTGATAGATTCAAAATGGTGGCACTCATGGTCATGAAATGAGAGCACCTTGAAATTTAAAATTAATAGATGCCAAGATGAATTGCAAATTTATTTTTTTTAAGTTCCTGTATGATGTCATTTTCTTCTTTTGCATGAAGAATGACATCAGAAAAATGGAACTCTATCAGGCTTAGTTTTTATATTTCTTTCAGCATAATAGAGTAATACATTTGCTCTTCAAAGTGTTTCTCTTCAATTGCAAACAGCATATGAAATGACTCCTACCTGGTTATTGGTGTCTTTTTTCCAAACTATTTTTTGGATGTCAATTTTAAGAGAACTTTCAGAGCCTGACCAAAAATATTCACCAAGTTGTCTTCGCTGGTCTGTGGCATAGCAATTAAGCCAAGTATCAATTGTGTACTTTACAGGAGATTTGTTGATCTCATTGATATTTATTTCTGTTCCACAAGGTTCAGTGAAGCGCACATTTCTTAGATATTGATGTAACTGTAAAATAAAATTATTACTGTTAACAGCTATTTATAATCCACTATTCAGTACAATAACGTCATAGAACAAACAAACAGAAAGATAAATAGATATTCTGATGATTACAGGAGGTGAAGAGGGCACAGATCATTAAAGCTTAAAATCAATAACTATAATGATATATATAAGATGTGAATTAATATCCTTTCTGACAGGATAGAACAAGAATGAAATTCTCATAAATGTTAATGATATTTTAGTGTGTTTTGTGGACATTACACGAGAGACAACTTAAACTATTAACATTTCTGGGTTCTCAGAACCATTTGATATCTGTGGAAATGTTACAAAACATGATGTCAATCTCTAATGATGTCCATTTACTGCTAAGAAAGTCTTTCAGGTTCTCCCGAGGTACATGTATTATAAAGACTACATATTTGGATTAAGGGGCCGATTCACTAAATTCGAGTGAAGGATTCGAAGAAAAAAAACTTCGAATTTCAAAGTATTTTTTGGGCTACTTCGACCATCAAATGGGCTACTTCGACATTCGACTACGACTTAGAATCGAAGGATTCGAACTAAAAATCGTTCGACTATTCGACCATTCGATAGTCGAAGTACTGTCTCTTTAAAAGGATCTTCGACTCCCTACTTCGGCAGCTAAAAGCTACCGAAGTCAATGTTAGCCTATGGCAGGGGTGTCCAAACTACGGCCCGAGGGCCAACTGCGGCCCGTGGTTGATTTTTGATTGGCCCGCAGCCAGGGCCGGATTACCCGGTAAACAGTCTGGTTTTCTGCTCTCCCACCAATCGGGGCCCGCGAAGCTGAAGGGCCGGCCCATCATGGAGAAAAAGATCTGCCCCCCTGCTGAAAAAAAGATCACCAGCCAACCGCTTGTTCCGGGCCCTGTGACGTCCGGCGCACTTGTGAGGTAAAGTGTGGGGGAAATGCTGCCCAACTGTTGCGATACTACAGGACTCCAGTACGCACATGCGTGCACTCTCTCTCCCCCCACTGAATACACATCCCATATGGCTATATATCAGTGCAGTCAGCAGCATATGTCTAAATGTAATTCTATGTAATCCAATACCTACTGATATGAACTCCAAAAACATAGTTCTGATGGCAGCTTTTTCCTATGCTGGGGCTGTCTACAAATTGTGTGTCCATAAATGCCTCATAGACTCTTATTTATAATTTGTTCCCTAATCTCTACTGATTGTAAATATGCATGAATAAATAACTTGGATGTATAACACTACTGTGCTCTCTGTGAACTGTGTTGTACAGGAGCCAAGTTTTTATGGGAATAGGTAAGTTATGTGATGAAGAAAAATCTGTTTTGGGTAATAAAAGGGTACTTTTGTGTAATAAAAGGGTACTTTTGTGTAATAAAAGGGTACTTTTTAGTAAAAGGTTCCACTTTAACCATGAATGTAAGCAGGAATATGTACCCAAGACTGGCAACCTGTTTCTTTCCAAATCTGAATGAACTACAAACCCCTCCAGAGAGGGAGGAGTTTGCACATCTTTAGCCAGATTACCAAATAGTCTGGGGGTGGCACCGTATGTTGGGTGCAATCTGCATTGTCTCTCTCTCTCTCTCTCTCCAAAATGTCCTTTCTGAATGTTTAAGCAGCAAAATTAGCTCCACATAATCAGCACGGCATCCAGTGTCATTACAAGTTGATATATCTAATATACAGGCACAATATAATAATAATAATGCATGTGGTGTACACACTGATGATCATCACATTAGCTTTGCTGCTAGTCGCTCTCTCTCTCGCACACATCTCAAGAGTGAGGGGAAAAAGGAGAGCACAACTAAAGATCCCATTTCCCTCATTACACCCACTGCTGCAAGTTTAAACATACTAAGCACAATTCAGCAGGAACAGTCCCCTAAATTTGCTCATAGTCTGAACAAAGAGATCCCATTAAACTATGGCAGCATAGTTATTCCCCTGTACTAAGCACAATTCTGCAGGAACAGCTCCTAAATTTGCTCATTGTCTGTACAGAGAGATGCCATAAAACTATGGCAATATAGATATTCCCCTGTACTAAGCACAATTCAGCAGGAACAGTCCCTAAGTTTGCTCATAGTCTGTACAAAGAGATCCCATAAAACTATGGCACATAGGTATTCCCTGTACTAAGCACAATTCAGCAGGAACAGTTCCCCTAAGTTTGCTCATATTCTGTACAGAGAGATACCATAAATTGTAGTGGTTTCACAATTCATTTTGCCTGGGATCCAGCATGTCAGCTCAATGGTCGGCCCCCACACATTTTCACCTCACCAAATCTGGCCCTCGTTGTAAAAAGTTTGGACACCCCTGGCCTATGGGGAAGGTCCCCATAGGCTTTCCTAAGTTTTTTTGATCGAAGGATATTCCTTCGATCATTGGATTTAATTCCTTTGAATCGTTCGATCTCAATATTTGCGCTAAATCCTTTGACTTCGATATTCGAAGTCGAAGGATTCCTAGTCGAATATCGTGGGTTAATTAACCCTCGATATTCGACCCATAGTGAATCAGCCCCTAAATGTAACTAATAGGCAATTCTAGGCAATGGCAACTAAAGCAAATAACCCAAACCATACATTTTGCCTATGGTTTTAACCACAAACAAAGTTTTTTGTTATTTTTTGAGCTAAACAGATAAACAGGGAAAATGAAGTTACTCCATTATCAGTCCTTACCATATAAATCAATAAATACAACTCCTTATACTGAATATTGTCCATTATCATAATGGTGGTGACAGGCTTAGGCATAACTACTAATTTCATATCCAAAAATTGGAATTATGAATTCAAAACCAAAATTCCAATTTCAAAATTGTTCATATTCAAAAATGGTAGGTCCTTATATGCATATTTCCATTGGAATGGATAATAAAAAACTGGAAATTATTTTGACAAAGCACATGTAAAAATCCTGGTGATTAGCAAATATAAAATTGAATCCTTACCCACAATTTCACATTTGGGACATATTCAATACTACAGATTTACCTTGTTACCATGTTGTTTCCTGCTATTTTTAGAAAATGTCATAGGGGCAGATTTACTAAGATTCGAATGGTAAATTCAAATTAAATTTTTTTTTTTAAATCAACAACTCAAATTGTATTTGAATGTGAGATTTATCACACCATGACCATGGAACCAGTCCCAATTCGAATATTCGCCACCTAAGACCTGCCAAGTTCATTTAGAAGGCGGAATACCAGTTGGTCTGTATGCCTACTCTTTTAACTTGATGTTAAATTAAAAACTAGCTTTTAACTTTATTATAGAGTTTTGGCATATTTATTTTGTTTTTTGATATGTGTGCCCTGGGAACTGGGGGCTGTATCCCTAAAACTGTGGACCTTTTTAACAGCAGCACTTAATAGCTTTTCTTTATAGTTCATTCAGAAGTCAATGACAGAGGTCTGTTGAACCATTATTTTCCTGACATTCGAGGAAAACTCAATTAAAATTTTCAGCTCATTTATATTCGATTGAATATTAGAGGTTTTTTTTATCAAAGGTCAAATTTTGAATTGATGTCAATTTTGAAAAAATTTAGAAAAAATGTTAATATTGAAAATACGATTGAATGGGAACGACATCAAAAATTGATTTGTATTCTAATTGAATACAAATGAAACTCAAATCAAATTTTCCTCTGTATGTCAGTAAGGATATTACCATCTGGAAGTTTGGTCAATGGACCTCTACCATTGACTTCTAAATGAATTTGGCAGGTTTTAGGTGGTGAATATTCAAATTAGAACTGTTTTCATGGCCCAGGTGTGATAAATCTCACATTTTAATTTACATTTGAGTTGGTGCTTTTAAATTCAAATTTATAAGTTTTGACACAAAAAAATCAAAAATTCAAATTCAGAATTACCATTCAAACCTTTATAAAGCTGACCCCAGACATTCAAGTATTTTCGTAAATATTCTCCCATTCGAATTGTGTGTACATTCAAATTTATTAAAGTTAAAAAAATTGACATAACATTGAAACTCGACCTTTGATACATATGCCCCTTAATAAATAAAAATGCACCCATGTTCTATTCATTCCTATGAAATTTTTAGAATTCTATCTATCAATGGGTGAACATTAGAACTCACCATTTTATAAATACATTTCTAAAAATGCCATAGCAATGAATAGAATGTGGGTGTGTTTTTATGTTTTAAGCTCTAAACTTACATTTTGATAAATCTGCCCCTATTAATGTTTTTTATGAATCATATTTGTTACCTGTTTTCTGTGAATGTATTTGTGGATATCTTTATGATGGGATTTTCCAGATGAGGAGAGCATGAGATGTTCTGCATGTGCCAATCCAAATGCTGCTCTGTACACTTGGTAATTAGGAGTGTGTGGCCAAACTAATGTTTCTAAACTGGAACAATTATTAAAATCTGTTCCATAAACCTGCTGAAATAAATGATCCTTCTCTTTATCATGTGTCACACATTTGGACATATAAAAGTATAGGTCTTTATATAAAATGTCTTCTTCAACAATCAATTTATATGAGTTGTATTCATTTTTCTCATAACACACGTTTTCATTAAAGAAGCGGAGACTGCCATTAAATAGCATGTCGGAATACAAATTAAGCCACGTTTGTGGAATGACCAAAGTTTTGTCTTTCATCATTGTCTCTACGAGGTACATTAAAGATTCAGTACGAAAAAATCCCCCATACAAGACAACAACCTCTGCAGTAGATGTTTGTATTCTTTCTAATGTTCTTATATTTGTGTTTGTGTCTGCTGTTAGAGTCCCAATGAAGTCAACACATGCTCCATGTTTATTGATCTCATTCCTGAGGTTCTTACTCTCGTCATAGTCATCACCAAGTGCCAGAATGATCACCCAGGTCCAACCCAGACGTTCCACCAGTTCTGCTATAGCAATGTGCAGAACATCATCATTTAGTCCTGTACTAAAATGGTATGGATATAGTGTTCTGTCATTCAGTACTGGGTCTGTGGCCCCATAACTGATCTGAAACATAGGAACACGGCTTCAACATTTTATGGAAATAAAGATAAAAAAAAACCCAATTGTGAAATTGGTGAAAAATGTAAAAATAAACCTAATAATAAATAAAAACTCACCCATGTTCTGTTCACTCCTATGGGATTTTTATAATTTTATTATCAAAGTTAGAACTCACCATTTTATAAATACCGTTCTAAAAATCCCATAGGAATAAATGGAATAGTATTTATTAAGCTCTAAACTCACATTTTGATAAATCCGCCCCCAAGGGAGTTATTTATGAAAGGTCGAATGCTAGAGTTTTTTTTATATCTCCAATGAACTCACAACTCGAATGGTTTCTTATTTAAGAAAAAAACTTAAATGGGAAAAACTCAATTCTGTGAGTTCAAGTTGTGAAACCAGAAAACTCATATTAATTTAGTTTTTGGTGGGAAAAAACTTGAATCACTCAAATTGCACGAGTTTTCAGGAAAAAACACCTGAAAAAACTTGAACATCATGCAGGCTATTAACATCTTCAAATGGTTCAAGGGACCTCTGCCAGTGACTTTTACATTACCTTGACAGGTTTTAGATGGTGTATTTTTGGATTCAAGCTATTTCCAGGGTCAGAGTATAGAACAGCCAGAATGGATTGTCCATCTGGCGCGCTGTAACAGATCAAGCTAAATGCTCTTGTCCCATTGAGTGCAGGGAACCGTGATGTCCCGACGTTAAAGGGATCCTGTCATCGGAAAACATGTTTTTTTCAAAACGCATCAGTTAATAGTGCTACTCCAGCAGAATTCTGCACTGAAATCCATTTCTCAAAAGAGCAAACAGATTTTTTTAGATTCAATTTTGAAATCTGACATGGGGCTAGACATATTGTCAATTTCCCAGCTGCCCCTGGTCATGTGACTTGTGCCTGCACTTTAGGAGAGAAATGCTTTCTGGCAGGCTGCTGTTTTTCCTTCTCAATGTAACTGAATGTGTCTCAGTGGGACATGGGTTTTTACTATTGAGTGCTGTTCTTAGATCTACCAGGCAGCCGTTATCTTGTGTTAGGGAGCTGCTATCTGGTTAACTTCGCATTGTTCTGTTGTTTGGCTGCTGGGGGGGAAAGGGAGAGAGGTGATATCACTCCAACTTGCAGTACAGCAGTAAAGAGTGATTGAAGTTTATCAGAGCACAAGTCACATGACTTAGGGCAGCTGGGAAAATGACAGTATGTCTAGCCCCATGTCAGATTTCAAAATTGAATATAAAAAAATCTGATTGCTCTTTTGAGAAATGGATTTCAGTGCAGAATTCTGCTAGAGCGGCACTATTAACTGATTCATTTTGAAAAAAATGTTTTTTCCCCATGACAGTATCCCTTTAAGAAATTCTAGATTCTAAATTACTATAGGCACAATACCAGTAACAGACACCAGGCGGACTAGTTTTGATATTTCAGCTCCATGACTGCTGCCAAAATCCTCTGTGTCAAAAATGGTGTCAGCCCCATAACCTTCTATTTTTAAGTACAAAAATGTATTGAGTTTTTGGGGGGTACTGCCAAATCAATGGAAATAAATGAATGTGATTATTGTTCTAGACTTTGGTAATCTGCAAAGTACTGCATTAAAATTATTGGTTATTCTTTCCCCCCAATAAAAAACAAATAAGGAATTATAAAAAAAATGCATACATCTATTTAAGGTTGTATAGAACCCCTGGCAAGTGGCAATATTCTAAATACAGCAGTGATTTTTTTTATTTTTTTTTTACTTAGTATAACTGTGTATATTCCCCTCAAATAAATGTTTTCAGCTCTCCTGACAGATGAGAGGCTTCATTGCATTGTGGTTAAATGAATGGATTTCAGAGGAAAAGGTCATGGGTTTGAATCCTGCATTTTCTTTTCCCCCCTTATAATTCACAAAAATTTTTTTTGGGGTGGGCGGGACACTGACAAATAAATGGATATAAATAAATGGGCATTGTGATCATAATTCTGGGCTTTAGTAATCTGCAAAGTACTGCATTAAAATACTTGGTTGAGTACTTTCCCCCCATAAAAACAAATAAATAATAATTTGATAAAATGCATACATCTATATTTTATAGAACCCTTGGCAATATCTCAAATACAGCAGTGAATTTTATTTTCACTTTTTAATAACTTTGTATAATAGCCTTAAAGATACGTTTTTAGCTGATCAAATAGATCAGAGGCTTCATATCCTTCTGGTTAAGTGAATGGATTTCAGAGGAAAAGGTCATGGGTTCAAATCCTGCATTTTGTTTTCCCCCTTATAATTCACAATCATGAATTTTTTTGGGTGGATGGGAAACTGCCAAATCAATGGACATAAATGAATGGGCATTGTGGTCATAATTCTGGGTTTTAGTAATTCTGGTTTTTTCCTGTTATTATAGATTGAATGTGTGATATACAGAGGCAACAGAATAACTGATAAACATTGCTTTATAAAATGCACCCGATGTCCTGCCAGAGAGAGAGAGAGATTTGATGCACTCGAGTAAAGGGTTAACAATCATTGTTTTTATATTAACCCTTCAAACCCCTTGGTATTATACAATGCCTCCAAAACATCTCCCTGCTGCCCGTCCCATTATTTTTTTATCCCCCCCCCCCCACCCGACACAATACTTGTCCCAAGAAATGGTTTCAAATATTTGTATGAAACAGGGAACAGGGATTGTTAACATGGATTTGCTGCCGAGCCTGGTAAGTGCTACCCCAACTCTGTGTTCCAAAAGCTTGAGGAGCATTTTGATGAGGTGTAAAGGTGGCCAGACACGGGCCGATAAAAGCTGGAGACAGACCGTGTTGGCTGCTTATTGGCCCGTGTATGGGGCCCCTCGAAAGTCGGCCAGATCTCGATCGGATGGTACAAAAAATACCGTCAGATCACGACCGCATCTGTTCGTTGATGCGGGTCCCACGATCTTTTAATCCAACGATCGAAGGAATATCCTTCGATCAAAAAAACTTAGGCAAGCCTATGGGGACCTTCCACATGACAAGCAGGTTCTAGCTATCTGTATAACAGAACATTCTGTCCCAGTGGCTGCACAGATCCTATCTGATCCCCATTGTAAGCAGCAGTCCTGTCCTGCTTTATGGCAGCTGAGATTCTAGCTATCTGTATAACAGAACATTCTGTCCCAGTGGCTGCACAGATCCTATCTGATCCCCATTGTAAGCAGCAGTCCTGTCCTGCTTTATGGCAGCTGAGATTCTAGCTATCTGTATAACAGAACATTCTGTCCCAGTGGCTGCACAGATCCTATCTGATCCCCATTGTAAGCAGCAGTCCTGTCCTGCTTTATGGCAGCTGAGATTCTAGCTATCTGTATAACAGAACATTCTGTCCCAGTGGCTGCACAGATCCTATCTGATCCCCATTGTAAGCAGCAGTCCTGTCCTGCTTTATGGCAGCTGAGATTCTAGCTATCTGTATAACAGAACATTCTGTCCCAGTGGCTGCACAGATCCTATCTGATCCCCATTGTAAGCAGCAGTCCTGTCCTGCTTTATGGCAGCTGAGATTCTAGCTATCTGTATAACAGAACATTCTGTCCCAGTGGCTGCACAGATCCTATCTGATACCCATTGTAAGCAGCAGTCCTGTCCTGCTTTATGGCAGCTGAGATTCTAGCTATCTGTATAACAGAACATATACAGATAGCTAGAATCTCAGCTGCCATAAAGCAGGACAGGACTGCTGCTTACAATGGGGATCAGATAGGATCTGTGCAGCCACTGGGACAGAATGTTCTGTTATACAGATAGATAGAACCTGCTTGTCTGTATGAGCCCTTAGTGATCTTAGATGAATCTCTACTCAAAGAATTGAAGGCCTTGTAAATGAATTTGAATGGTCTGACACTTGAGTACTTAGCACATGGTATAGTATAACACACACAACCCCCACTCCTTCCTTGTTGTTTGGACCCTATTGTGCATTCCTGTGTCTAGGAGTTTGGTACTAATTATATCTAAGCAAAGTACTGACCATTAATTGCCCTCAGCTCATTTGCATTTAAAAAGCACAAGGGTTTGTTTATATTACAGTGTTTACATATGTAGGACTTTTGTTGGGGGGAAGGTCTGTTAAAGGAGAAGAAAATTCCATGTCTAGACTGTGATTTAATAAAGGCCCTGAAGTTTCAAGTAAACAGAGGCCCAAACGGTAGCCCCCCAGCAGTAGACTAAATAGTGAGTGTCTATGGCAGGGGGGCCCAGGACGTCAATCACAGTCGACCGGATCTGCAGGGCCAAGCAGCTCCCCTTTGTTTTCCAGGCAAATTGGTCTTTTTAGTTGATGGTAAATTCGTATGATCGTACGATTGTTCTGATCTTTTAAAAATCTCAACATCTATGACCAGCTTTGGTTTCAATGGCGTGTTAAAATCTGCAACATTTACATTTACTTCCAGTGATATGGCTGTGTATCCCCCAAAAAAATCCATGAGCATGTGAATATGAATTATATGGGGGGGGGGATGGATTTAGAGGTCTCTCCTTATCATGGGGAAGGGGACGGAGTGGTGGTGAGTGTAATCTCAGTAGACCAGGAAGCAAGAGATCACATACACTGTGCCGGCCGATAAATGTGGTCTGGTGATTGGCAAAGGTGGTGAAAATATCAAAAACATAAAGCAGCAGTCAGGGGCTCACGTGGAGCTGCAGAGAAACCCCCCTCTTAACACAGACCCAGGTGTCAGGATATTTATCATCCAGGGTGTCCCAGGTCCAACAATAGGTGTCCCCAGCAGCTTTGGTCAGAGAGCTTTCAGTCAGGCACATGTTACACCTCATCAAAATGCTCCTCAAGCTTTTGGAACACAGAGTTGGGGTAGCACTTACCAGGCTCGGCAGCAAATCCATGTTAACAATCCCTGTTCTCTGTTTCATACAAATATTTGAAACTATTTCTTGAGACAAGTATTGTGTCGGGTGGGGGGGATAAAAAAATAATGGGACGGGCAGCAGGGAGATGTTTTGGAGGCATTGTATAATACCAAGGGGTTTGAAGGGTTAATATAAAAACAATGATTGTTAACCCTTTACTCGAGTGCATCAAATCTCTCTCTCTCTGGCAGGAGATCGGGTGCATTTTATAAAGCAATGTTTATCAGTTATTCTGTTGCCTCTGTATATCACACATTCAATCTATAATAACAGGAAAATATTTTTTTTTTGGCGGTCAGGAATATAAATACTATTATTTTTAATATGAATAAATCAACTGTTGTATCTTTAATACAAACACTGTGGAACATTTAACAGTATGAAGTTAAAAAAAATTTTTTTTTTAAAAAAAACAGGGCTTGAACCCATGACCTTGACTTTCATAGGTCATTCACCTAATCACAATGCTATGAAGCCTTTTGACTTTGGAAGGTGCTGAAAATTTTTCTTTAAGGCTAATAGTAAAATACAAAAAAAATCAGTACTATATTTAGACTATTGCCAGGGGTTCTATAAAACCTTACATAGATGTATGCATTTTTTCAAATGATTATTTATTTGTTTTTATGGGGGGAAAGTACTCAACCAAGTAATTTAATGCAGTACTTTGCAGATTACTAAAGCCCAGAATTATGACCACAATGCCCATTTATTTATATCCATTCATTTGGCAGTGTCCCACCCACCCAAAAAAAAATCATGATTGTGAATTATAGGGGGAACAGAAAATGCAGGATTTGAACCCATGGCCTTCAGCTCCAAAACAAATTCATTTAATCACAAGGCTTTGAAGCCTTTTACCAAATGGAGTTGCAGAAAACCTTTATTTAAGGATAATACACACAGTTATAATAAGTTTTTTAAAACCTTAAATAGATGTATGCATTTTTTTTATAATTATTTATTTGTTTTTTATTGGGGGAAAGTACTCAACCAAGTGTTTTAATGCAGTACTTTGCAGATTACCAAAGCCTAGCCTAGAACAATGCTCACAATGCCCATTCATTTATTTCCATTGATTTGGCAGTACCCCCCAAAAACTCAATACATTTTTGTACTAAAATAAAAGGGTATGGGGCTGACGCCGTTTCGTTTTTTGAGACAGAGGATTTTGGCAGCAGTCATGGAGCTGAAATATTAAAACTAGTCCAGGCGCCACCTGGTGTCTGTTACTGGTATTGCGATCATAGTAATTTAGAATCTAGAATTTCTTAAAGGGATACTGTCATGGGAAAAAAACATTTTTCAAAATGAATCAGTTAATAGTGCTGCTCCAGCAGAATTCTGCACTGAGATACATTTCTCAAAAAAAAAATTATATTCAATTTTGAAATCTGACATGGGGCTAGACATATTGTCAGTTTCCCAGCTGCCCCCAGCCTTGTGCTCTGATAAACTTCAATCACTCTTTACTGCTGTACTGCAAGTTGGAGTGATATCACCCCCTCCCTTTCCCCCCAGCAGCCAAACAACAGAACAATGGGAAGGTAACCAGATAGCAGCTCCCTAACACAAGATAACAGCTGCCTGGTAGATCTAAGAACAACACTCAATAGTAAAAAGCCATGTCCCACTGAGACACATTCAGTTACATTGAGAAGGAAAAACAGCAGCCTGCCAGAAAGCATTTCTCTCCTAAAGTGCAGGCACAAGTCACATAACTGGGGGCAGCTGGGAAATTGACAAAATGTCTAGCCCCATGTCCAATTTCAAAATTGAATATAAAAAAATCTGCTCTTTTGATAAATGGATTTCAGTGCGGAATTCTGCTGGAGCAGCACTAAAAATTCCCATGACAGTATCCCTTTAACGTCGAGACATCGCGGTTCCCTGCACTCAACGGGACGAGCGCATTTAGCTTGATCTGTTACAGCGCGCCAGACGGACAATCCATTCTGGCTGCATCTGTATGTCCCATCGTGGCTTTTTTATTACTCTGTCTGTCTGTGACACAGAGACTTGGTGACAGAATATTCACCAACCTTGGAGCCCTGAGGGAAACTCATTTATTTTCAGTTTCAACTAAATCTTTTTCAGTTTGTGGTCACCATATAGAATTGATACATAATTGATTTTGCTTGATTGAATTCTTTACTATACTCAGTGGAAAAATAAAGTACATCATTCCCACTGTGTATACTGTCGTTTTTTCATTATCATTATTGTTTTTATTGTACATAGATGCCCTTTCATAAGCCTGCTGATCCAATCATATTGTTATTATTCACATATTCTAAAAATGCTTCAGGAGATAGGGGACCAAATTTCCATACCAACAATAGATTGTCTATGTATCGACCATACCATATCACCTGGTCTCTGAAGGGATATGTACCTCTAAATATGTGGGACTCCTCCCACCAGCCCATGTAGAGGTTGGTGTATGGGGGGGCAAAGGCCGTCTCCATCACCGTCCCACATATTTGGAGGTAGAAACCCCCATCGATTGAGTAAAAATCCAACACATTCAACAAGAAATTGTGTTAAATCATTAGAGTAATCAGAGAAATGTGTCACATAATATCCAATTGATGCTATAACCAATCTATGGGGAATGCTTATGTATAACAAATAAATGTCTAACGTGATCCAAATGTATTGTTTATCCCATATCATATTATTGAGTTTATTTAGAACATGTGTGGAATCCCGTAAATATGAATCTGATTTCAATACAAATGGTCGTAGACATTTGGCGACCCATATAGAAAGACCTTCAGAGAGTGAGCCTACACCTGCCACTATAGGCCTGTCCTCAAGATTCTGTATTGCC
Organism: Xenopus laevis; assembly: GCF_017654675.1. Lineage (NCBI taxonomy): Eukaryota > Metazoa > Chordata > Amphibia > Anura > Pipidae > Xenopus > Xenopus laevis. The sequence goes on from NC_054371.1 coordinate 4,360,509, forward strand.
TTGAGTACTTTTGGCAAGTGATGGAATATTGGTATCACTGGATGATCTAATAAATTTGACATCAACTGATGTTAAAATGGAGCAGATCCATAGCTAGTGGTAGATTCACCCTTTAGTTTACAATATGTAACTGTATCATGTAGTTGACAATATGCTCCTTTAATGTAATGAGTTAGCTTTAGTAAATCTCTCTTGACAACTATCCATGAGATTGATCCTAAAGGCAACAGGGAAAAAGGTTGACAAAGATTTTTTTTTATTCGCATAGGGTCTCCAGGGACCTTCAGGGCTCAGGGCCAACATATTTCATAATACACATTGTTCCCTGAATGTAAAATTAGGTGTAGTCCGCCTATTGGTTATGATGTGTCAAAAAAATTACAATTGGAAAGGACTAGTGATGGGCGAATTTGCACCGCTTCGCTTTGCCGAAAAATTTGCGCATTTCGCACAAAATTCTCGATACGGCGAAAAATTCGCGAAACGGCGCCGGGGTCCGGCGAATTTTTGCCTCGAATTTTCGCGGGCGTTTCACGCAAATTTTCCGCAAATTCGCGCCTGGCGAATAAATTCACCCATCACTAGAAAGGACAGTTCCCATTGACTTCTAAATGAGCATGGCAGCTTTTAGATGAAGTTTAGGGATAGGCGAATTTGTCCCATTTCGCTTTGCTGATAAATAAAACAGCGAAAAATTCACAAAACGTGAATTTTGACATCTGCATTAAAGTCAATGGGCATCAGAATAATGTTGACTCGTGTCCAAAAATTTTTGAATTTTCACCATTGGATTTTCAAGGCAGTTTTTTGAATTTATTCATCGATGGTGAAACACGTAAGTTCTCCGCTAATTTGTGCCTGCCAAATTTATTTGCCCATCACTAATAAAGTTTTGTATTATAATGTTTTTGTGTTTTTTCATAAATACATTTTTTCAAGGTTTAGATGAAATGGTCTAATACATGATTTGTAGCCCTTTTTTTTCATCTGCCCCTTAAGCATACGTTTAATAGTGAAAAGACTGGACTGTATGTAATTGAAAATACTATATAATAATCAAACTTACCTGTGAGTATCCATATGAGCTCAGAAATTGTGCTATAGGCAGGGTTGTAACAATTGACCGATCTGCAATAAATGCAACAACTTTTCCATAGTCTCCACAGGAGTAATTAGGAACCATTTCCCCTGGACCTGATAATATCTGCAGTATATTACGTATAGCAAGACTTGGCTCCATACATGAATCATATACTTGATACCCCACAGTGATGTTGGGCAGCAGATCAGGGTTCTTGTTGATATCCTCAATGGCCAACAACAAGGAAATGATGTCCTGGTAGTAAAAACTGGGACTGTGAAAATATTTTGCCTGTTAATGTGGAATTATGTAGAACAAGTTTCCAAACTGTGCCAATTGATCTACTGACTCTAATCCCCAACACTGACCTTGGGAAGGCTAGAAACTAGTGACTAGTAACTCTATTACAAAAACAATACATTGCATCTAATTATTACTTGAAAATCAGTTTTCACATTTAGCATACTTCATGGAATTCATTTGTGAACAGGAACATGTTCATTTGATTTGTTGATTAATTTGCATTGCTGATTAAACTAGTCTTTAAATCTGTAACATACAACAACACAATTTAAATAAAGGGAGAATTCAAGAAATACATTTTAACCAAGAACCTACAAAAAGTCACTCAAATGCTTTACAGAAGAAAGAAAGTGAAAAATAGATGGCAAGTATGTTAAAGGGATTCTGTCATGATCTTTATGGTTATATTTTATACTAAATTACTCTGTTTACATTGCAAATAATTCACTCATTTAAAATCTTAATTTTGAACAACCCTCAACAAGGCAGCAATTTCAGTGCATTGTGCCTGATTCTGAGCTTTGAGAAGGAGCCAGCAGTTTAGGATAGAACTTTTTTGAGACAGCTATTATTTCTCCCCTTCTCTGTGCACTTCAGTATGACCCAAATAGAGCTAGCTCCATCTAGTGGTAGACATGAGAATAGCACCCAAGCAGGAAAAAGCAAGGTGCACAAACAAATGTTTCAGCAGAGGTGTCAGGTAGCTGATATCTTGTTAGTTGCCCATAGTTCTGTATATAAGGTGCTGATGGATTGTTGGGGGGAAAGGGAGGGGATTGATATCACTCCAATTTGCAGTACAGCAATAAAGAGCAACTGAAGTTTATCATAGCACAAGTTACATGACTGAGGGCACCTGGCAAACTGACATCATGGTGTTTTTTTACCACAAATGAACTTGAATGACCTTGAAACTTGAATGGTATCTTATTTAAGAAACAATCTCGACTGGCAAAACCCGAATATGTGAGCTTGAGTCCTGCAACCTAAAAACTCTAATTGATCAAGTTTTCAGCTGAAAAAACTCAAATGGATCTAATCAAGTTCTCAATTAGAGTTTTTAGACAAAACACTCAGGAAAACTTCAAGCAGGCTGTTAACCTTTTCAAATGGTTCCAGGGACCTTTACTACTGACTTGACAGGATTTAGGTGGTGTATTTTTAGATTCAATCTATTTCTAAATCTTACATATTAAAGTTTTTTTTTACCCGAAAATTTGAGTGTTGATAAAAAAATACAATTCCATAACTTGAACTAGACTTTTCATGGAGAAAAATACTCAAACCTTAAAAAATCTGCCCCCATTTCTAGCCCCATGCAAAATTTCAAAATGAAACATCTGTTTGCTCTAAAAATGGATTTCAGTGCAGAAATCTGCTGGAGTAACACGATTATCTGTCCATGGCAGTATACCTTTTAAGAAAAGAGGACCTGCATATAAGAGACTGGATAAGTGTGTATCATGGAAGTGAGGGGTGTGCACTGAGTATGGTTTATGTAGAGGTGAGTCCATAGATTCTGTTTGGAAGTACAATTGTATTGTCTTGTATTGTCTTGTGTAAGGGCCAAAACATCAATTCAATGAATTGTTAGAAAATTCACAGTGTGTGTTGTGTGTGTATGAAAAACATAGAAAATAGGATATAATACAATCTTTATCTTTAACACATTGGTGCATCAATGTAGGGAGGAGAATCTCATTATATACATAGTTACATAGTTGCATTATTTTATTAACATGTATTTATATAGCGCCAACATATTGCGTAGCACTGTAAAGTAAATGTGATTATACAACTAAATCACATGAATTACATACATAGAACATATGGAGTAACATACATCACAATCAATACAGGTACAAAAAGGTGAGGAAGGCCCTATGCATAGGCATACAGTCTAAAGGGAAGGGAGTAATACACAAGGTGTGGGAGTGGGCAAGATTGAATTAAGTGGGTGAGAAATGTGGTACTGTATGTGGTGTTGCGTTTGGTAGTTAAGCGGTAGGCTTCTCGAAAGAAGTTAGTTTTCAGAGATTTCTTGAAAGCAGAAAGGTTGGGAGAAAGTTGGACAGACCATGGGAGAGAGTTCCAGAGGAGGGGTGCAGCCCTTGCAAAGTCTTGAATGCAAGCATGTGAGGAGGTAATGAGAGAAGAGTTGAGTAGCAGGTCAGTAGAGGAGCATAGTAAGCGATTGGGTGAGTATATAGAGATGAGTTCAGAGATGTAGGGTGGGGCAGAGTTAGAGTGCTTTGAAAGTCAGTGTCATTAATTTGAATTTGATTCTGAAAGGTAACGGAAGCCAGTGCAGGGATTGACAGAATGACGAGGCAGAGGAGGAGCGGTTGCTGAGGTGTATGAGCCTCGCAGCAGTGTTCATTATGGGCTGGAGAGCTGACAGTCTCTGGAGGGGAAGGCCAATTAAAAGAAAGTTACAGTAGACTAGACATGATATGATGAGAGAGTGAATAAGAATTTTGGCAGCATCTTGGGTGATAAATGATGGTATTTTGGATATGTTCCTTAGGTGGAAGTGACATGATTTAATAAGTGACTGGATATTAGGAGTGAATGACAGGGCAGAATCTAGGATAACCCCAAGGCACCGGGCCTGTGGAGAGGGGATGATAGTGGAATTGTTAACTATGATGGATACTTCCGGGATGTTACTGGTGTTAGTTGGAGGAAAGAGAACCATTTCAGATTTAGAGAGGTTTAATTTAAGGTAGCGTTGCAACATCCAGGTAGAGATAGTGGACAGGCAGGAGGAGACGCGAGTTAGGAGTTCTGGGTTGAGATCAGGAGATGAGAGATAGATCTAAGTATCATCAGCATAGAGGTGGTAGTAGAAACCATACGAGTTGATTAATTTGCGGAGGGAGGAAGTATAGAGGGAGAATAGTAATGGTCCCAGGACAGAGCCTTGAGGAACTCCAACAGAAAGAGTTAGGGGAGAAGATGATACTCCATTGTAGGAGACACTGAAGGAATGATTGGTGATGTAAGAAGAGAACTAGGACAGGGCTGTGTCACGAAAGCCAAGCGACTGGAGGGACTGGAGGAGGAGAGGGTGATCTACAGTGTCAAATGCGGCTGAGAGATCAAGCAGTATTAGTAGTGAGAAATGATTGTTGGCTTTAGCGGTTAAAAGGTCATTAGTTAGTCGAGTCAGGGCATTGTTAAGCTGAAAAAAAGACAAATGCCCATCAAATCCAACTCCTCCAAATATACAGACCTATATATACACTCACATATGTATACTATGGAGCAGACTTTTCATCTGTGGTAAACTCTAAAATACTAAAAAAAAAACTAATTGCCTGAGTAAAAGCTGTCATGGTGCCATAGAAGTCAATGGAAGATGTGCTGATACTATTGGACATTTTAGCCATTTCGTCTTGTAGAGGTTTTCAGCTTGTTTTGCTATTAATTGTCCAAAAAACTCAATTTTTAGAGGTCTTCAATTTCATATAAATCTGCCCCTTGGGCAGATATCAAAATGTGAGTTTAGAACTTAAAAAATAAAAACTCACCCCTGTTCTATTCATTCTTACTCTTTCCTATGGGATTTTTAGAACTGTATTTATCAATGGGTAAAGGTATGGGCCGATTTATTACAATGTGAGATTACAACTCACCAGAAAAATGTACTCACTTTCTAATTGTTCCTGCGGAATTTTTAGAATCATATTTATCAATGAGTGAAAGATAAATTTCAGTGAGATTCTAGAATTTTGTTGCTGTGAACTTTGCTTCCATTCGGCCACAATATAATTAGGGGCAGATTTAAAAATATGGGTATTAAAACCATGCAAAAGTTCCTGATTGCCAGGAAGCTGAGATATTTGAATCCAGAAACCATGATTAAGTTTGGCAAATCTTGTGTGGTTTATGCACCTGAATGCTCAAGCCTAAGTATTCTTACATGCCAAAGTGATGTTGGGAAAGCAGAATAGGGTCACAGTCAGCATTCCAATTGTTCTAGGTTTGGGTTGATGTCAGATCATTGTGCAGACATAGTGTCACAGTCTTAGGGCCCATTTTTGACCTCAATTTTTTTGTGGTTGAGTATTTAAAGGGGAATTAGATTCTTCCTTGATCGTATTATAAAGAACATGTAATGCTTATTACGTCTGCTTCAGTATTTTTTTATCTAAAATTAATAAAGTTGCCAAAAAGATGCCAGTTGGCAAGGGCCACATTGGAATGTTAAAGCAGTCCTTGCCTGGTGGGTCCCATAATGTGATATTTTATGTGATTATCTGCCCCTAAGCCAAATGATCAGACTAGCCTAATTTAGCCCTGCCTCTAGGTGGCTGTATTGGGCAGAGATCCAATTGTTGGTGACCATGCCAAATCTTTAAAGGGGAAGGAAAGTCTAAATGCTTATAATTGATGAGGAGGTGCAACCTAATTTGTCCTGGTGTAAGTTCTATCAATGTTGAGATATAGTATAACTGCAGAATGAGGTTGACACTTTACCTTGTACAGAGAGGAATATGTTTTCCATGGATATCTGGTATATAATACACCCCAGTGTGTACAGATTGGACTCCTCCAATGATTAGGTCTCCATCCTGAAAGTATTTGTATTCATACTTAGGCTTGGTGAGGTGAATACGGCACTGTAAGTCTGACCCACTCTGCCCAGTATTGCAGTGTATTACCCATATCACTGCCAGGAATAATATCACTCTTAGTTGAACCAATAAAAAATCTCTGATTGAAGACCATGAAACACTTATCATTTCTTTCATACACAGACACAATCATAAGATTTCTTCTCAAGTACAGATACACCTCTTGCTCTTCTGAGAGTGGAAATATATCTGTGCATCAGTCTCCTTATATATATTCTCTGCCTTGTGATATTTCTCTTGTGTTCTATGTAGAACCTGCAATTAAACTATTCCTAACCTCCCCAATGTCCGTTTCTGTTTTCCACGAATAAACTCTGTAATGTCTCAGTATGACTTATTATTACATTTATTTTCTTTGAATTGTATATTTTGACTCAAGAAAATGAAAGATACAGATAATGTACATCTTCTATATAAGGTCAATGTAAGTCTTACTTATGTATCAGTGACTACTTTTTTGTGCTTAAGACAGTTTTTATTGAGAATGGTGTATTTTTTTCTTTTTGAACAGTTACGCACTGAACAGTGCACATTTGTATTGTTGTGGTACATAATACAGCAAGTTTATAATTTACAATGGTTACCCTTATAGTACCTTATCAATTAACAAAGTAAACTTCTCATACATCCAGTGTACAATTAGCTAACCATCAAAACAAGGAAGAAGATCTTTAGGGGTCTTGGGTAATGGACTGGGGTTACCCTGGTCAAAATGTGTGTATAGCCTTAATGCCAACTTCCCCACCTACTTTGGAGTTGGCCTTTCCTGGTTATTACAAGTCTTTCTTTGTTGCATATGGAGGTAACTGCTTAGTGCCAGTCAGCAATGGCAGGGAGACCTGTTTTTTTTCCAAAAGTTATTTGACTCCTGGTGTGGAATATATCAAACTATTTTCCATATCCCTGTATTCCCTCACTTTATAAACACCATCCAACCCCTTCTTATACCTATCTAATGTATCAGCCTGTACCCCTGATTCACTTCCCAGCTCTCCCTGTAACACCCCTTTCCCTCCTCTAATCTCATTGGCTCCCTCCTGTCTGCTGGGAGGAGCTACTGGAGAATAAAGCATCCGACCCTTCCTTGTACCTATCTAATGTATCAGCCTGTACCACTGATTCACTTCCCAGCTCTCCCTGTAACACCCCTTTCCCTCCTCTAATCTCATTGGCTCCCTCCTGTCTGCTGGGAGGAGCTACTGGTGAATAAAGCATCCGACCCTTCCTTGTACCTATCTAATGTATCAGCCTGTACCACTGATTCACTTCCCAGCTCTCCCTGTAACACCCCTTTCCCTCCTCTAATCTCATTGGCTCCCTCCTGTCTGCTGGGAGGAGCTACTGGTGAATAAAGCATCCGACCCTTCCTTGTACCTATCTAATGTATCAGCCTGTACCCCTGATTCACTTCCCAGCTCTCCCTGTAACACCCCTTTCCCTCCTCTAATCTCATTGGCTCCCTCCTGTCTGCTGGGAGGAGCTACTGGTGAATAAAGCATCCGACCCTTCCTTGTACCTATCTAATGTATCAGCCTGTACCACTGATTCAGGGAGAAAATTCCACATCTTCACATCTCTCACTGTAACAAACCCCTTCTGAATATTTAGCAGGAACCTCTTTTCTTCTAATCAGAATGGGTGACCTTGTGTCAGCTGGAAAGACCTACTGCTACTACCTAAAGCATTAGAGAGATTATTAATGAAAAACAGAGGGGTTGCTATTTTATTTCACAAATTGTTGAATGCTCAAATTATTCACACAGAAATAGATGAAAATGGTTGTTTTGTTCATACTGAAGTTCTCATTAATAATAAAATTTGGCTTTTTTGTTGCATTTATGCCCCTAATGATAACAAAATTGAGTTCTATAAAATGTTGACCCAGAAAATTACCTCTTTGTCTCAAGTTAGGCTGATTGTAGGTGGGGATTTTAATGAGGCACATGTTGCTTCTATGGATATATGTGGCCCAAAATCAAAACTTTCCTTAAATCTCCATTGATATCTTTTTTTTTAAAAAAAAAATACAGGATTAACTGATGTATGAGGAAACTTTGCACCCTAGTGAGGTCGATTTCACTTTTTTTCTCATCCTCATAACATGGGTTCTAGGATAGATTTTATTTTTACATCCATAGATACAGATGAAGCCACTTGATTTTGTACATTTAACGTGCTATAACTGTAGATAAGCAGCAACAAGTGCGATGTCTTAAGTTGCCTTGTCGCAACAATTTTTACAGAAACGTCTATTTTTACATACATGACTTTTTTGTCCAAATGCACTGAAGTCAATGGGCGGCAAAATAATTTTGACGCATAACAATTTTTATGACTCGACAATTTTTACACAAGTGACTTTTTTTGTTGCTGCAAATTTTTTTCACTTGCGAATTTTTGCAGCATGTTCACAAAACAATTTGCAGGCGGTGAAATGTGAATAAATTTGCAAAACCCTAAAAATATATATTATAATAAATCTATAACACTACACAAAATGAACTGCTTTTGTGTTTTATATGACTCTACATAACTTTATATGGGCAGGATGACACTCGAAAGTTCGGACGACTTCGGAAAATGAAGCGCTCAGTGCTCTGAGATCTCCACTGCTAGAGCTGGTCATAGACGCAACGATCCGATCGTACGAATCGTGTGTGGAGAGTCCCGACATTTTTCGTCCGACGGAGATCGGTCCTTTGGTCGATGGGACAGGTTAGAAAATTTCTGTCGCCTGCCGATAATATCTCTGCGTGTATTGGCAATCGTATGATTTTCAGTGGGAGACTGTCACCAGCTTTGGTCGGACATAACTATCGTACGATTGCTGTCAGGGGCAGAACATCAGCTGATCTGTTCTCTTACTACTTTATTTGATTGGAATGGTTAGTGGCAGGTCGGGAGATGGGAAAGTCTGATCGTACGTTGATTCGTACGATCGGATCTTTGCATCTATGGCCAGCTTAAGACTCCTCATCTGCTTGTCTGAAACTGTAACTTGAGATCACAAACCCATCCCCCACTTCTCTCACAGGCAAGCTAAACAATCAGAACCCAGCAGCTACTATATGTTTCCCCCTTAACATATGTTTATTACAGTTTACACTTCCTAGCAGGACACTGAGACATGGTGGAGAGGGGGTGGGCAGATACCAATCTTTCCTGCTGTTCTACTTTGTTTCAATGGTAAAGCACTGAGGACAACACAACACAAGCCTGGATTTGTGTGAGGCTACAAAGGCCTGTGTCTAGGATATGTCCCTGCTTTGTGGGAAGGCCACAAAGACATGGGCCTAGGATAGCACAAAATGAAGGGTGGCATGCTGCCCAGCCACTTCTGCCTCTGGTGTAGAATGAGTATCAGGAGTCCATAGTCCCCAGCAGCTGGACATTAGGTTCTTGGTTTTGATGTCATAGGTAGCAGCCAGGCCTGGACTGGCCATCTGTGAATTCGGGCAAATGCCCATTGGGCCGCTATCCATGTAATATAAATGGGCCGCACAGGCCTCTCTGCACAGCCTGCCGATATTGTTTCCCAGCTGAGAAGGAGCGAGCGGGAGCGCTGAAGGCATGCAGCACGGGATGAGCTCCTCGCGGAAGCGCTGACAGGAGCCGGAGGGAGATACCTCTGGACGAGATGAGCTCTCTCATACAGAAGGTGGACTTTTCATAGCAGCGGAGGGGTGGGCCCAGGTCTGTTGGTGGAGAGCTCGAACAGCTGCGGAAACTAGTGTCAGGTGAGGGCGGAAGATGTAGGTCTGGGAGCGAGTCGACACCCTGGAGCTCAGGAGGGCATATCAGGGAGAGAGCGGATCTCTCTGTGTATGGCCACCTTTAGGTGAATCTCTGCTCAAAGAATTGAAAGTCTGGTCTGTCTGGTCTGACACTTCCCAACTTAACACATGGTATAGTATAGCACACACAACCCCCACTCCTTGCTCATTGTTTGAACCTTAATTGTGCATTCCTGTTGTTAAGTCTAAGAGCTTTGTACTGATTGTATGTAAAGTTGGTCATAGATGTAAAGATTTTTAAAAGATCCGGTTGTCATCGTGAGACCACGATTATCTCAAAATGATCGTACGAGTTGTCCATCAACTAAAAAGACCAATTTGCCAGGAAAACAAAGGGGAGCTGCCTGCTTGGCCCTGCAAACATAAATACATTGCACTGGGACCGACAATGAATTTTTAACCTGGCTGATCAATTTTCTGACAGATGTCTGACGAAAAATCATAAGATGTATGATCGTTCGAATCCCACTAACTTCACAATAATTTCGAAGGATTGGTCGGACTTCTCTAAAAATGGTCGTTCGGCAAAAAAAATCTTTGCGTCTATGGGGACCTTAAGCAGTACTGAGCATTGTTTAGCCATTAACATGCCCTCAGCTCATTTGCAATTAAAAAGCACAAGGGTTTGTTTATGTTGAAGTGTTCACAAATGTGGACTTTTTTTGGGGGAAGGCCTGTGGGCGGCATGCTGTCCTAGGCCCAGGTCTACACAAATATATGCATACGTACAGCTTACTACAATTGTATTTGTTTTAATGTATCAGGTGCAACTGTGTCAGACTAAACTCTGCCCTTGTCCACAGTGATCCTGCAATGGGTAACCCTTACACCATAATTGCACTTTACACAAAATGCTAGAAAAACACACCCATATTTCTCAACTCATATTGTCTACGTTTAGTAATAAATTCCATGTAACTCTAAATGTAAAGGAGATCAATGCACCACATGTTGTGGCTACTGTATAATATTATTATTGAGCCACAGTTACATCAAAATATTGTATTCACTTGTCATACTATAATAAAGCAGAATTTTAAAATTAACAATAAAAAAGTTTGATAGCATGTTTGGATGCAAAATTTTCCATTGTTAAGTCCAGTACCCACAAAAGCTAAAAAAATGCAGTTTTAAATAAGTTTTATAGTATATTTTATTAAATTAGAAAATAATTGTGAATTATCAGGAAAAAAAAAAGTTTAACATGCAGGATTTGAACCCAGGACCTTTTGGTCCAAAGGTCTTTGCCTTAATCACAAGGCTACAAAGCTTCTATTCGGATGAATGGTCTCAAAAAGTTTTACTTAAGGTTAATATATATCATTATTAAAAAGTTAAAAAAAAAGAATATTTTAAGGCGTTAAGGATAATGACATGGGTTTTTAGAAAAACCTAAATAAATGTATGCTTATCTTATTTTTTGGAGGGGGAAAGTCACTGAAAGTACAATATTAGATGACTCTAAAACTGTCAGACGTGGAAATAATACTGACAGCCAGCTGCCTCTAAAGCACACATTGTTTATAACAAACTTCTTAAACTATGAAGCAAACAGTAACACATAGCAATTATAAACTGGCATCATGGCAGCTATACAGACTATAGCATGATGAACACTATAAACATATGAGTAAGAGTGGCTCGTTTCGGGGGGCTGTAATTTTGTGTTTAGCACAAATTCAAATACAACACACATGAGACACACTCACATGCCCATTACTACACATTTTTCCATATACATAGAACTGTATGGGGCAGTCACGGAGCTTTAAAATCAAACCTAGTTCTTTCTGTTCTAAAGGACGGGATATTGTGTTTGCAGTCAACGTGACTAGCGGGTTTAACTTAATCTGTTACATCGCGCCAGACAGACAATTCCTGCTGGCTGCATCTGTATTATAAATATTGTTCAATCAGTGGATATAGGGATAATTGATCTATCTGACCATGCACAGGTTTGGGCTGAATTTAAGTTTAATTTAAAATAGATCTTATATTCCTTGGTCCTTTCCGGTTGCTTTATCTGAGAAACCTGATTTTGTTAATATGATATTAAAAAGATGGGATTCTTTCTTAAAACATTTTCCATCAAAAAGATCCTCTCTTACTATGGGATACCTGGAAATGTGTTATTAGAGGTGAAATCACTTGCTTTAAAAGTGCTTACTTAAAGAAGGTGAATAAGGAATCTCAAAAGTATGAAATAATGCATCTTATTTTTAAAACTTTTCCAACATCCCATAATGCTAACAAGCTTAAAGGGGGTTAAGGAAATCTTTAAGAAATGGAGGGATCTGAGAGATCAATTTTATACCTCCTTTTCAAATGCTAGATTTCATAATTTAAGTAATAAATCTATTAGGTTTTTGGCGAACCTAGGAAAAAATCGGAATAGCTTTTCTCATACTTACATGATTAAAGACTTCAAGAATAGAGTAAGTAGCACTCCTAAGGCCATATCGAATATTTTTAAAGATTATTTAAAAGAGCATTTACTCTTGTATGATAAAGATAAAAGCTTAGAATTTTTGTCTAAAATATATTTACTTTAAACCTCTCATGATAAATTGAAAATCTTGAATTCCCCTATAACTACAGAGGAATGATGAAAACCATCAAAAGTCTTAAAAAATTTAAAGCTAGTGGTCCTGATGGCCTTCCAACTTTTTATAAATCTATTTCCACTAAAATAACCCCTTTCCTCACTGATATTTTCAATGAAATGTATTTACAGGATAAAACTTTACAATTCAGTATAACTTCAAACATTAACCTTATTCCTAAAGAAAGGAAAGATCTTTTGTTAACTTCTTCTTACCGCCCAATCTCTTTAATTAATCAGGATTTCAAGATTTTTACCAAGATTTTGGCTGATAGATTGGCTGATATTCTTCCAGATATTATCTCAACTTTTCAGAAAAAGGTTGGGAATAAAAAATATTAGGGCAATCCTAAATGTCATTTTTTACTCCATTCCATGCTCCTTAGTAAGCTTAGATGCTGAGAAAGCGTTTGATAATGTTAATTGGAATTATCTTTTTAATTGTTGTAATTTCTTTGGTTTTAACTGAGAGTTTATCTCTTTTTTAGAGCAAATTTATTCTTCTCCCAAAGCCAGGATAATAGTTGCTGGAGAACAATCTGATTCATTTACCTTGTGTAGAGGAACAAGACAGGGTTGCCCTTTGCCCCCCTGCTCTTTAATTTAACAATTGACCCATTGAATTGATTTTTACATCGTTCAGACTTATTTCAAGGTATACAAGTTAATGGTAAATATATTACAATTTTAGCATTTGCAGATGATCTACTTTTGGTAGTTCTAGATGCTCAAAACTCAATTAGGAAGATTTTTAATTTTTTCAATTCCTATAGTTCTTACTTTGGATATGCAATTAACTGTAATAAAACAGGATTACTTAATATTATTATTAATATTCCAAAAAAAACAAAAAACCTTTTTAACTTAAAGTTAAAGCCTCCAGGATGTTCAATTAAATATTTGGGTATTAATATTCCTTCTGATATATCTAGAATTTATTCTTTAAATTTGTCTCCCCTGATTAGGCTTACTGAATCTTTATGTGATAAGTGGCTTAATTCTCGTCTTAATCTTATAGGCAGAGCTGCTTTCTGTAAAATGTTTATTTTCCCAAAGTTATCATATCCGTTACTTAATCCTCCTCTTCTTTTAAAACATTGTAATGTTAAGAAATTGAATCAAGCGCTTTCAAAATTTTTGTGGCAAGGGAAGAACCCTAAAATCTCTTTAATTAAATCACGACAAAATTTTGGGTGATCTTAATATTCCTAATTTTAGGTTCTTTAACATTGCTTCTCTATGTAGATACATTTTTGAATGGATTTCAGGTGGGGAAGTTTACACCAATCCTTCTTTTGAATCCTATTTGGAAGGGCGTGATCATATTTCCACCTTTCTTCATAGAAAATGGGGTGGCCTTCCTATTTATATTAAGAGAAACAATCTTTGGCGAGATATTTTTGCTACCTGGAAGATAGTTCATAAATTACATGGTAGCAATTATCAGATCTCTCCTTTTTTGTCTCCTTTTGATCTATGTCTATTTATTAAAGCAGAAAGAAAATCTTTGATTCGATATTCGAGGAAAAAAGGTATTTCCCAACTGATACATTTGGTTGATAATGTTTCTGGTTCACCAATATTGTGGGAAGATTTGAAAAGTAAATTTGATCTAAATGAATGTGACAGATTAATCCATCTGAGATTTTTGTGTGGCTTAGACCTTCTTACAAATAAGAAAAATGTTGCCGTTGATCAACTTCCTCTATGTAAAGGGTTTCAAATTTTTTTTAGATGATACTACCTTTAACAGGATATCCTTTATCACTGACTTTTGTCTTAGATCTTCTCCTAGCAGTCTTAATCCATTACAAATTCTAGCGGAAAAATGGTCATCCTTATTAAAAATTAGCATTACCTCTCATCATTTATTATCTTCTATTAAGAATTTTAATAAACTTATTAGATGTGAAGGTTGGCGAGTTCAACATTTTAGATTGATCCATTTAAGCTACAAGATATCTTACTTTAGGAATTCAGAGGGTGTATCACTTTCTTACTGCCCTAAGTGCAAGTCAAATAATGTTTCTCTTTTTCATTATGTGTGGGAATGTCCTTTCATTTCTGAGGTATGGAATGAGCTTGAAAATTTCCTAAATTACAAATTGAATATTGACCTTAAATTGTCTCATTGTCTCCAAAATTTGCACTGCTTGAGTGTTGGGTAATGCTGTTCGTATTCCAAAGACAACATTTTGGAATAATTATAAGAATTTTGTACATCTCGCCATTGCTTCTACCCATAAATCCATTTTTTATATTGGATCCAGGAAACTTCTCCAGATTTTAAGGTTATTTTATCCTATCTTAGGTCTCTCTGCATAGATGAAGCAATAGATTTTAGGTATGGTAATTTGGGTTTTAGAGAAAATTTTCTTACACTGTGGTCTCCCTATCTTAAAAGAGTCTGAAGATAGGGTTTATATAGGAAAATATATGTATTATTCTGACGAAGACTCCTTTCTTTATACTCATTGCAATTCCAAGATTGACTGAAGATGTAATAATTTTGTTCCCTATTGGGGTAAATTTTTTGGTTGGTAGAGAGGAAAATTGTATCTTACTTTATCTTATTTTATATAATTTTATTTTCATTGATGCATTTTGTTATTGTCTTTATATGATGTTTGGTTAGTTTGATGTTTGGTTTGTTGTGTAATAATTCTCTTATTATTATTAAATTGTCAAATGTTTTGCTGAGCTATTGCTTTGCTGTTTTTTGTTCTTTTTGTTTATTCAAAGATGCCAATAAAAACAATTGGAAAGAAAGGGAGATTATTATATGATGCCCTTATATATATATAATATATATATTATATATTTATACATACTGTAGTTATATCACCCCTTAAATGCCTCTTCTTCAGCGTGAACATCCCCAATTTGGCCAGTCTTTCCTCATAGCTAAGATTTTCCTTTTACCAGCTTAGTTGCCCTTATCTGTATCCTCTCTAATGCAATAATGTCCTGTTTGAGTGATGGAGACCAAAACTGTACGGCATATTCTAGATGGGGCCTTACAAGTGCTCTATACAGTGGAAGAATGACCCCCTCCTCCCTTGACTCTATGCCCCTTTTAATACAGCTCAAGACCTTATTTGCCCTTGATGCTGCTGACTGGCATTGCTTGCTACAGCCAAGTTTATAATCTACAAGGACTCCAAGGTCCTTTTCCATAATGGATTTGCCTAGTGCAGTCCCATTAAGGGTATAAGTGGATATTTTTACATCCCAGGTGCATGACTTTACATTTATCAACATTGAATCTAATTTGCCACTTAGCTGCCCAGATTGCCAGTTTGTCAAGATCCTGTTGCAAGTGCCACATCCTGGATGGAATTAATTGGGCTGGATAATTTTGTGTCATCTGCAAACACTGATACATTACTTACAACACCCTCCCCAAAGTCATTAATGAACAAGTTAAATAAAAGTGGACCCAATACTGAGCCCTGGGGGACCCCACTAAGAACCTTACTCCAAGTTGAGAATGTCCCATTAACAACCACCCTCTGTACCCGATCCTATAGCCAATTTCCTATCCATGTGCAAACGACTTCATTAAGCCCAACAGACCTTAGTTTATAAAGCAGTCGTTTGTGGGGCACAGTATCAAACGCTTTGGCAAAATCCAAATAGATCACATCTACTGCCTCCCCACTGTCCAGAATCTTACTTACCACATCATAAAATGTAATCAAATTCGTCTGACATGACCTATCCTTCATAAAGCCATGCTGATTGTTGCTCATAATGCCATTCATTAGGACAAAATTTTGAATGTGATCCCTTAACAAGCCTTCAAATAATTTGCCCACCACAGATGTCAATCTTACTGGCCTATAATTGCCAGGCTGAGATCGTAATCCCTTTTTAAATATTGGAATAACATCATCTTTTCTCCAATCCATAGGCACCATACCAGATGGCAGTGAATCTGAGAAAATCAGAAATAAGGGCTGATCTAAAACTGAACTAAGCTCTCTTAGAACCCGGCGGTGTATGCCATCAGGCCCTGGAGCCTTGTTTACATTAATTTGTATTAAAGCTTTTTGAATCATATCCTGAGTCAGCCACTGACTAGATTGAGCTGAGCCATCAGTGCAGTTATTATGTGAGCCTGGGAACTCACACTCCTCTATTGTATACACTGAAGAAAAGAACTGATTTAACACATTTGCCTTATCTGTATCTGTTACAACCATACTGGTACCATTATTTAATGGAGCAACACTCTCAACCTGCATCTTTTTACTATTAATATATTTAAAAAACTTTTTAGGGTTAGTTTTCACCTCCACCGCAATTAACTCTTCATTTCTTTTCTTAGCCTTCCGGATTGCTGATTTACAACATTTATTACAGTGTTTATATTCATTAAATGCAGCTTCTGTCCCTACAGATTTGTAGTTTTTAAATGCCTTTCTCTTCTTTCCCATTAACTTCTTTACTTCTGTATTAAGCCACACAGGATGATTCTTAGAGCTTCTACGTTTAGTCCTTAAGGGAATAAATTGAGAACAGTAATGATTTAATATCATTTTAAAGGACAACCATTTCTGTTCTGTGTTTTTAGCTGAAAACCTAATGCCCCAATCAATGCTCTGTAGGGCAGCCCTCAAGGCACTAAAATTACTTGCACATTTGCTATAAGTTCTGGGTCATTTGAGATCACTAAATCAAGAATAGCATTTTTTCTGGTAGGCTCCTCAACAACCTGTGCTAAAAAATTGTCGTGCAATAAGTTTATAAACTTGTTCCCATTAACTGATCTGGCAGTACCGTTGCTCCAGTCAATATCTGGGTAATTAAAATCCCCCATTATCATTACTTTACCTAAACTAGCAGCCTTTTCTATTTGCATTAGGAGCTTTGTCTCTTCCTCCTCACTTACATAAGGGGGTCTATAACATACTCCTACAATTAATTTGCTGGATTCTTTACAATTGGTGAAGAACTCCACCCATACGACTTCTGCCCCCTCATTTTCTAACATAACCTCCTCCTTTATATAAGCTTTTAAATCCTGCCTAACATACAGACATACCCCTCCCCCTTTTCTATTGCCTCTGTCCCTCCGAAACAAAGTATAGCCACTGATATTTACTGCCCAGTCATGTGACTCATTCAGCCATGTTTCGGCCACACCAATCACATCATATTTTCCTTCCAACACCAGCAGCTCCAGCTCTCCCATTTTACCAGTCAGACTTCTAATGCCCGAGCCAAGAAAGCTACAATGAAACTCACAGATGCCAACAATCCCATGTAGGAGAGGACAATATAGAAGGCAATGACAGAGCCCTCATTGCACTGAATGATGATTTTTCCAGGTTCAGACAGAATGTTGAGCTTCATGAATGGAGGAGAAATGGTCAGCCAGATACCACTAATTAGAAACTGAATGAATGAACAAATAATGACTATAAAATATGCAAATTTGACTCCCAACCATTTTAGTTTTTGGTAGTCTCTCATTTTGGTAGTCTCCTTTTCTATAATAAAAACATTCTGTGTTATAAGAGAAGTGAATACAAACCATCTGAATTGGCTCTTAAAGAAGACATTTTATTTAAAGACCTAATCTTTTATATGGATAGATGTTTGACATATAAAGAGAAGGATGATTTATTTAAGCAGGCTTATGGAACAGGTTTTTATAATTGTTCCAATTATGAAACATCACCTTTGCCACAAACTCCTAATTACCAAGTGTACAGAGGTGCAACCGGATTGGCACATGCAGAACATCTCATGCTCTCCTCATCTGGAAAATCCCATCATAAAGATATCCACAAACACATTCACATAAAACAGGTAACAAATATGATTCATCAAAAACATTAATAGGGGCAGATTTATCAGAATGTGAGTTTAGGGCTTAATATATAAAAACTCACCAACAAAAAAAGCAGAAAAACATTTCTATGACATTTTTTAAAAATAATAGGAAACTACCTGGTAAAAATGAAAATCGATGGTAATGCACATGTGATATTTTGTATTGTAAATTTACTACATCTAGGAATCAATTTTAGATTTGCTTAGACACCAGAATTTTTCTACTTTCACTTCCACCAATAGAAATATACATAAACGATTGGAGTCCTAAAACATAGAACTAACTCTAAGGTCCTGGGCTCAGCTTGGGCTTCCACCTATAACAGCCGCCTTTCACTTCAGGAGGAGCCCTCCGCTGCCAGGTCTTCATACGTGAGAACCAGGAGGAGAGTTCTAGGCAAAGACGGGAACGTCACTTATTAACGGATCGGAGAGCAAGGAGCATGTTCATAAACTCCTGCACCCCCATTTAGCCTATGGGGGACCTCCTAGTCTGGAGTCAATTGGTGAACTTTGAAAAATGTAAGTTTTTTTGGGGGGGACTTCGAATCAAACTTGTTCGAATGCGCTATTCTTTCGATTCGAACAATTCTAATTCAACCAAATACTGACCTATTCAATCGAAAACTGACCTATTCGACCCAAAAAAAAACCTTGACTTAATTTCTGTTTATCCTTTTGTGAAGTTTTTTCAATTCGAAATTCAACCCTTGGTAAATATGCCCCTTAGTGTATAACGTGCATTTATATTATTTTTGCCAAAGTGCATAACCTGCATTTATCAACATTGAACCTCATTTTCCAGTTTGCTGCCCAGTTTTCCAGTTTAGACAAATCACTGTGCAAAGTGGCAGCATCCTGCATGGAACCTATAGTTCTGCACAATTTAGTCTCATCTGCAAAAATAGAAACAGTACTTTCAATGGCCACCTCCAGGTCATTAATAAACAAGTTGAAAAGCAAGGGACCTAGTACAGAGCCCTGCGGTACTCCACTAACAACACTGGTCCAATTAGAAAATGTTCCATTTACCACCACTCTTTGTAGTCTATCTTTTAGCCAGTTCTCTATCCAGGTACAAATACTATGTTCCAGGCCAACATTCCTTCATTTAACCAGTAACCTTTTGTGTGGCACTGTATCAAATGCTTCAAATCACATCCACTGCCGTCCCAGAATGGTAAATAAAACAAGAGCTTTATTAATTTATTTATTGAAAAAACAGTACAGGTGTTGGAACTGATTGGTTCTCTTCTGTGAAAAAGGGGTTGGGCTTGGAGTGAGCTTCCAGTGACCAGGAAGTGTGTGCAAGGTTTGAAAGCAAAGGAGAAACATGATTAGATAATGAGTGGGATATTTTACTTTGCTGCATAAGTTGATCCAATAGAGGCTCGGACACTTAAAAAAGGAAAAGTTAAATTTACAAATGCATCACCATGTAAAAAGCACAAATTTTAGATGAATATTGTCTTTTTTCCCATACTGCATAATGAGTTTTTTGCCCCATACTGAATGTTTGCCACAATTGTGCCTTATGCTTCTTCTGTGTACAGGACAGAATTGTGGTAAATAGCGTCAGTGTGAGAATTACATCATTTCCAGTGTAAAAATGCCTTGAACATGTAATTCTTTTGGCATGTTTGTGAATATTAAAATAGAGTTTTGTGGGAATCCTTGAATTGCCAATCATGTTTCCTTGATACTCAGATTGCTGGTGAACCAGTCTGTTCTGGTTTTAGTAGGATGGTCTTTAAATCATTTTTGTTTGTATATTGTATTGACTTAAGCAAGTGCCCCATCCAATGGAAAACCCTGCAGTAAATAAAACACAGGAACTTACCTGCTTGAAATTACATGAGTTACTGTTTCTTCCTATGAAAAAATTATTGCCACTTGTGTGATTTGAGAACATCCACTAAAAACAAAATTCTCCTTTTCTCCTTCAAGCTGAGCTTCCTCTCTGTGTTTTTGTTCCTTGGTCGCCCATCTGATATAACCTGCATCCTCCGACAAACCTCTTTTGGGATCAGTTTCTCCATAGCTACGTCTTCTGTACTGGCAAAAACAATTATGGTTTGTATTGCTTTCAAAGCCTCCAAGCCTGACAGTCCCTGGAGAAAATGGTTGGGAGTCAAATTTGCATATTTTATAGTCATTATTTGTTCATTCATTCAGTTTCTAATTAGTGCTTCCTGGCTGACCATTTCTCCTCCATTCATGGAGCTCAACATTCTGTCTGAACCTGGAAAAATCATCATTCAGTGCAATGAGGGCTCTGTCATTGCCTTCTATATTGTCCTCTCCTACATGGGATTGTTGGCATCTGTGAGTTTCATTGTAGCTTTCTTGGCTCGGACATTACCGGACAGTTTTAATGAGGCCAAGTACATCACTTTCAGCATGTTGCTCTTCTGCAGTGTTTGGATCACAATGATCCCGGCCTATCTGAGCACCAAAGGCAAATACATGGTGGCAGTGGAAATATTTGCCATAATCTCTTCAAGCTGTGGCCTTCTCTTCTGTATATTTCAACCCAAATGTTACATTATTATATTTAAGCCAAATAGGAATACAAAGCAATATTTACTGGGGAATAATAAATAGAGAACTGTATCAGCAAACATGACTTATTTGATGCCATTTTATATGTAATAATCTATAATCTTTAGGCTCTACATTTGCTGATCTATTTCAATGCAAAGTAGGATAGTCTCACATACTCTTGGATACAGATAAAAATGTATGTACCAATGTTGCTATGTAACAACTGTATGTTACATGGTGTTTAGGCTCTCCATTTGCTATGTACTAAAAATACATTTCAATGGAAAGTAAGATAGTCTTATACACTCTTGGATACAAATAAGTATATATACACAACAAATGTTGTTAGGTAAAAGCTCTATGTTACATGGCTTATTGTCATCAAGTTCATTGTGTCATTATCACCATTAGTGAGTGATTCTTTGGGTACAAGTGTATGTGCCTATTAATACAGTCTGCTAAGGGAACCCTAGAATTATCACCATATAAGGGTGGCCAAATCTCCAGGAGTCCAGCTCCAGGGTTCTCTAGAATAAATAATTACACTGTCTTTTCATTATCTCTAGCTCAGCTTTCAAGTACCTTTAATGAATATCATCAAAGTATGTAATAGTTTTGTATGGTTGCAATTGTGGCTGCATTTAAACATGAGAACAAACA
The DNA here is from genome assembly GCF_017654675.1 of Xenopus laevis. NCBI lineage: Eukaryota > Metazoa > Chordata > Amphibia > Anura > Pipidae > Xenopus > Xenopus laevis. The sequence goes on from NC_054371.1 coordinate 4,381,974, forward strand.
CATATTTATGATATTCATAAATACTTACTAGTTCTTACAAAAAAGATATCTATCATCATCATCATCATCATCATTTATTTATCTATTTTGCCATTAATAATCAACAGTGTGAGATCAGAAGCAGAATTAAGCTGCCTGCCATCTTGTCCTGTGTTTAGATTCAGGCTGAGGTTGAAGCTGGTGAGAGATGTGAGAAAGTGAAGGGCCTTATAGTCTATGGAGAAGGGGAGGAGGAGGAGGATGGGTCACACAGGCAGAAGGAATACTCATTGGCAGATTGTAATGAAGGTTTGGGGAGACTGAGCCTCCCTATACCATCAAAATGGAAACTGCTTTAATGCAGAGGAGGAGACTGACATTATAATGCAGTTAATAAACTTTAGGTATACAGGGGAATATGGAGTTTAATCTATATCAGGGGGAATTGGTTATATATGACTGATACATTACTACTCCACCAAATGCACAAACAGCAGTTCTTACAGTCAGGTAGGGGTCCATAAAAATACATCCAAAGGCACACAGGACTAATTGCAAGCAAGATTGCCTTGCGTGTTTAATGCGGAGTGCAACACACCTGGCAAAACAACATTCAACCCCCCCCCATTGTCTCTGCTATAAATGACCCTGCATTACTAAAACAGACCATGAGGCAGTCAAGCAAACCCTTGTTTCATTTTATACTGAACTGTACTCGTCCAAACTGACAAAGTCACTGTCAGAGACTGATGCACCTAGGGAAGTTAGACTCCCTTAGGTTATCCCCTAAGTATAGGAAATGTTTTGGATGGTAACCTATCCATTGAAGAAATGACCTTGGCAACTGAGTCTTTCCCAAATGGCAAAGCTCCAGGAGCTGATGGGATACTGATTGAGGTATCCCAAGCCAAAACATTATCTCCATACCTTCTTGAAACTTTTAATACAGATATTTACTTTGTTGGCTAAGCCAGACAAAGACCAAATGCTGTATGATTCATACAAACCCACCTCTCTTCTCACGTCAGTGTTAAAATTCTAGCCAAAATACTGGCCAAATGGCTCAGTAATGTTGTCACTATGCTAATGAACCCTGACTAAATGGGTTTTATTCTAGGAAAAATAGTAGCACTTAATGCCAGGCAGCTGTTATTAATCTGTTATTAAACCTAATAGCAAAATGTGACAACCTAGGTCAGAGGGCTATAGCATCATTAGCCAAAGAGTTTGACACAGTTGAATGGCCCTACTTATGGAAAGCTCTCACACACTTTGGCATTAATCCTGCCTTCCAAAAAATGGTCAAACGCATGTACCATTCCTCCCAGGCTTCACTGCATGTTAAAGCCATGCTGACCACCCCATATTCCCTAGCAAGGAGAACTAGGCAAGGCTGCCCCCCTGTCCCCAATATTATTTGCACTAGCAATGGAACCCTTGGCCCAAGCATTTTGACAGGCACCCAGCATAGTAGGGTTTAGAATTCTTGTGTACTTGGATTACAAGGGACCCTGCCTCTCACATCTTCTTTCTATAACCCAGCTATTCTGTGTGATTTCAGTCCTACTAAATCAGTTCTATTCCTGGAAGACCCTTCTGCTGCAGACTAACAGTTAACCACCTGTGAGATGCGACAGTTGAGAAATTTACATTTCTAGGGGTGGAAATATCTAATAACCTAGAGCAGTATAGCAAGCACAATATTGACAAGCAGTTGAGATGGCTGGCTGACAAAATAAAACTTTTGGAACGCCTTCCTCTGGGCCCAGTAGGTAGGATACAGCTTATTAAAATGTTTGTCATTCCAACATTTTTGTATCCATTGTGGCACTCCCCACATGGATTCCCTCTAAAATCTTTGGTACCATCAATACTATACTGCTGAAATGTATCTGTGGGAACTCCAGATCCAAATTAAGTCTGCAAGTGCTTATTAGACCTAAGAATGAAGGTGGGCTAGCTCTGCCAAACATGTTCAACTATTTCTTAGCAGCCCAGGTAAAACACATCTCCGTACTGCTCAAACCAATCTACTACCCCACCTTGTATAAGCTCTAGGCAGTTGTAACTAACACTCCAAACTTCCTTTGGCTACTACTTCACTAGATCTAAATTAAATAAAATGTACCTCAATAACCAGATTGAGAGTGTTGCTCCTTTAAATAATGGTAACAGTATAATTGTAACAGATACAGAAAAGGTAAATGTGTTAATCAGTTCTTTTTTTTCAGTGAATACAATATAGGAGTTGCCAGGCTCACGTCATAGCTGCACTGATAGATCAGCTCAATCTAGTCAGTGGCTGACCCAGGATATGATTCATAAATCTTTAATAAAAATTAATGTAAACAATGCTCCAGGGCCTGATGGCATACACCCCCAGATTCTAAGAGAGCTTAGTTCAGTTTTCGACAAGCCCCTTTTTCTGATTTTCTCAGATTCACTTTTATCTAGTATGGTACCTATGGATTGGAGAAAAGATGATGTCATTCCAATATTTAGAAAGGGATTACGTTCTCAGCCTGGCAATTATAGGCCAGTAAACCTGACATCTGTTGTGGGCAAATTATTTGAAGGCTTGTTAAGGGATCACATTCACAATTGTGTCCTAGTCAATGGCATTATGAGCAGCAATCAGCATGGCTTTATGAAGGATAGGTCATTTCAGACAGAATTTTTGTTTGATTTTTATGATGAGGTAAGTAAGATGCTGGACAGTGGGTAGGCAGTGCATGTGATCTATTTGGATTTTGCCAAAGCGTTTGATACTGTGCCCCACAAACGACTGTTTTCTAAACTAAGGTCTGTTGGGATAATGAAGTCGTTTGCACATGGATAGGAAACTGGCAACAGGATCGGGTACAGAGGGTGGATGTTAATGGTACATTCTCTACTTGGAGTAAAGTTCTTAGTGGGGTCCCTCAGGGCCTCGGTATTGGGTCCACTTTTATTTAACTTGTTCATTAATGACTTAGGGGGGATATTGTAAGTAATGTATCAGTGTTTGCAGATGACACAAAACTATCCAGCCCAATTAATTCCATCCAGGATGTGGCACTTGCAACAGGATCTTGACAAACTGGCAATCTGGGCAGCTAAGTGGCAAATGAGATTCAATGTTGATAAATGTAAAGTCATGCACCTGGGATGTAACAATATCCACTTATACCCTTAATGGGACTGCACTAGGCAAATCCGTAATGGAAAAGGACCTTGGAATCATGGTATATAATAAACATGGCTGTAGCAAGCAATGCCAGTCAGCAGCATCAAGGGCAAATAAGGTCTTGAGCTGTATTAAATGGGGCAGAGAGTCACGGGAGGAGGGGGTCGCACTGTATAGAGCACTGGTAAGGCCCCATCTAGAATATGCCGTACAGTTTTGGTCTCCATCACTCAAACAGGACATTATTGTATTAGAGAGGGTACAGAGAAGGGCAACTAAGCTGGTAAAGGGAAAATCTTAGCTATAAGGAAAGACTGGCCAAATTGGGGATGTTCACGCTGAAGAAGAGCATTTAAGGGGTGATATGATAACTAGGGATGTAGCGAACTGTTCGCCGGCGAACTAGTTCGCGCGAACTTCGACTGTTCGCGTCCGCCGCAAGTTCGCGAACGTCGCGCGACGTTCGCCAATAGGCGTTCGCGTCAAAATCGGTCGCCCATTCGACCATTCGATCGCTAAAATCGAACGATTTTCGTTCGATTCGAACGAAAATCGTTCGATCGAACGATTAAAATCCTTCGATCGTTCGAATCGAACGATTTTCGGATGATCGAAGTTCGCGAACAGTTCGCGAACAGTTCGCAAATTTTGCCGGTGTTCGCGAACGGCGTTCGCGAACACATCGGCGGCGGTTCGCTACATCCCTAATGATAACTATGTATACATATATAAGGGCATCATATAATAATCTCTCTTTCTTTCCAAATGTTTTTATTGGCATTTTTGAATAAACAAAAAGAATAAAAAGCAGCAAAGCAATAGCTCAGCAAAACATTTGACAATTTCATAATAAGAAGAGAATTATTACATTCATTTCTAACCAAACATCAAATAAAGACAATAACAAATAAATTCATCAATGAAAATAAAATTATATAAAATAAGATAAAGTAAGATACAATTTTCCTCTCTACTAACCAAAAAATTTACCCCAATAGTGAACAAAATTATCACATCTTCAATCAATCTTGGAATTGCAATGAGCATAAAGAGAGGAGTCTTCATCAGAATTATACATACATTTTTCTATATAAACCCTATCTTCAGACTCTTTTAAGATAGGGAGACCACAGTGTAAGAAAATTTTCTCTAAAACCCAAATTACCATACCTAAAATCTATTGCTTCATCTATGCAGAGAGACCTAAGATAGGATAAAATAACCTAAAAATCTGGAGAAGTTTCCTGGATCCAATATAAAAAATGGATTAACGGGTAGTAGCAACGGCGAGATGTACAAAATTCTTATAATTATTCCAAAATGTTGTCTTTGGAATACGAACAGCAGAAGATATTACCCAACAATAATGCAGTACAAATTCAGGAGACAATTTAAGGTCAATATTCAATTTGTAATTTAGGAAATTTTCAAGCTCATTCCATAACTCAGAAATGAAAGGACATTCCCACACATAATGAAATAGAGAAACATTCTTTGACTTGCACTTAGGGCAGTAAGAAAGTGATACACCCTCTGAATTCCTAAAGTAAGATATCTTGTAGCTTAAATGGATCAATCTAAAATGTTGAACTCGCCAACCTTCACATCTAATAAGTTCATTAAAATTCTTAATAGAAGATAATAAATGATGAGAGGTAATGCAAATTTTTAATAAGGATGACCATTTTTCCGCTAGAATTTGTAATGGATTGGGGCGTGGCCAAGCTATGGCAGTGATCGCACGCAAAGTCTGAGAGCTCCGTGAGCTGGATTCCCCGCGACCCGGATTTTAGCTACAACTCTGCATTCTTATTACGGCCGGGCGATCCTACTAGATTGCTGAATCATGGGGAAAAAGAAGCTGCAAAACCAGCGAGCCACACTGTCTCCGTACCTGCATAAATCCTCAGGTCGAGATAAGCGCGTCTCTTTCCAAGATGGCGCTGATGATGACGCAGCTCCAGCTCTGCCCTCTCCTTCTCGTCCCGCTGCCTTGCCTAACCATTCGGTGAGTAACGCAAATTCCCCTGCATCTTCTCCGTCCTCTCCCGCATCGCAGATAAATGGCTTAGGCTCCATACCTGAAGACACGCCAGTGACTGCCCATATTTTAAGTGCGCAACTCACCCAGCTACAGGCATCCCTGGTCACAACTATCATGCAATCTGTCTCTAATGCGGTAGCCACTGCCATAAGGGAGTTACAGAGAGATTTAACAGATTTGGGGGACCGCACTGATAAGCTGGAGACATGTTCTGATGCTGTTGTCTCAAAAATAACAGACATGGAGGACGATAGTGCTTTTCTTAAGGAGGAGGTGACACGCCTAAGAGATATGTGTGAGGACCTGGAAAACAGGTCCCGCAGGCAAAATTTGAGGGTTAGAGGAGTCCCTGAGGAAGTGACTACAGCTGAAATCCCACAATATCTGCAAGAATTGTTTGCAACCCTCTGCCCAGACGAGTCGAAAGAACACTGGATTTTGGACAGGGCCCACCGCTCATTAGGCCCAAAGCCACCTACCGCCAAGCCGCCGAGAGATATTGTTATCTGCTTCCATTATTATCAGAGTAAGGAAGCTCTTCTTGCTAAGACAAGATCACTTAAGATGATATCATTCCGCAACCATAACCTACAGATATTTGCAGATCTTTCTCCAATCACGCTTGCGAAAAGGAGAGACCTACGCTTTCTTACGCAGCAGCTACGGGAACACAATATCCCATACAGATGGGGATATCCCTTTAAGCTAGTGGTCAATCGGCTTGGACATACATATATTCTGCAGAATCCCTCCAACGCCTCTAAATTTTTGCAGGCTTTGGGCGTCAACTCTGATCAAAATGTATCGCTCCAGCACCCTGCTCCGCCTGAGAAACCTGCTTCGCCATTACGCCAAGAATGGAGCACTACATCAGGTTCTTCACGTCTGATGTCACCTAGGCTTGCACTAAGCCCCTCTCCTCCTCAAGACACCTGAGGCTTCGTTACTTTGCTGGATACCGCCATTGTTTATCTCTACTTTACTACCCTTCACATCATGGGAATCCACGATGGGTAGTCTCGACTTGCTTTGCCATCTGTGTACTATACACCCTCTGTGACGCTGCCAGGGTTCGTCTGCTGACCCCCACATAGTGGAGTTCTTGGGAACGCTCCACATAGGCCCAGGTTGGTTTCACCTGCGCCCAAGTCTTTATCCTTGGGATATAATAACTTTTTATTTTTGTTTTTTCTCTCTTGGGTCCACGTTGCTTAATCCCCTCTTGTAAGGGGTAGGAAGCGGCAAAATTTGATTTTTGATCTTGATGTACCCAACAGTTCCTGATGTGTTTCTGTCATTTTTTTTCCTTTTTTGTTATTTTTTCTCTCACTAAATTTGTTAAGGTCTCTGGAGAACTTGACATTATTCGGTCACTCTGCTTCATTTTTCTTATGATCTTCTTTTTATTGAGCTTTATTGAATGCCTTGTTATTATTGTATTAGTTATATTTCTCATGTTACAGCCAAAGGGATCGAACTGCAAGTCTGATCCTTTCAGCGACCCTAACGGTCATTATTTATTGTTGATTGGTAAATATGCAAATGTATCAGTGACCCTACTGAATGTCTACTCGCCCAATACGCATCAGATTCGTTTTCTGAAAAGAACGACTGCCAAAATTGTGCAATCCGATTCTTCCTATGGCATTCTAGGGGGGGATTTCAATGTTGTATATTCTCAAATGGCAGATCGCTCTCACCCTTCCCCAGATAAGCAGGCCCATTTGATTTCACGTAGTTTCCGACAGCTAATACGACAGACACATATGTTTGATGCTTGGCGTATTAATCATCCAAAAGACAAACAGTTCACTTTCTATTCTCCGGTGTATAAGGTCCATTCCCGTATTGATAACTTTCTTATTTCACAATCGGTTCTGCATATACGATATTCTACAGAAATTTATCCGATCACTTGGTCTGACCATGCGCCCATAGCTCTCACCCTTGATTTACTTAAACCTCCACCTAGGGAACCTCATTGGCGGCTGAATGAGTCTATATTGCATGACCTAGAGGCCTTTAAACAAATTGAGATTAGTTTTAAGGAATATTTTCTGATTAATGAGGGTTCAGTCCAGGATTTGTCTGTTCTGTGGGAAGCCCATAAGGCCTCAGTTAGGGGCCATCTTATAGCTCTGTCTGCTAGCAAGCGGAAGACAAGGACGGCATCATACTTCTCCCTACATAGAAAGCTTAGGGATTTAGAAACACAATATAATTTACATGGTTCTGCCCTAATACTTGACCAAATAGTGACTCTTAGAAAGGATTTAGCTAAACTTAAGCATGATGAAGTTTCCAAAGCCATACTTTGGACGAAGCAGGCATTTTATGTAAAGGGTGACAGGCAGCATACTCTTTTGGCACGAAAGCTGAAGGATCAACTGCTATCTTCTCGAATTACTGCAATCCAAAATGAGGCTGGGCAACTTACTTACGACCCCACTCAAATTGGGGATCAGTTCCACAAATTTTACCACAAGTTGTATACTTTATCTCATCCTACTCCAATGAAAAGCGGTGTATCTAATGACCCCATAAATGCCTTTCTAAAAGACCTTAACTTGCCCAAATTTCAGACAGATGACTTAGAAATATTAAATAGTGAAATCACCCTAGAAGAGCTAACATATACTTTAACAAATATGCCTAGTGGCAAAACACCAGGGCCAGATGGGCTGCCTTACAAATATTATAAACTTTTTTCGCACATTCTCTCCCCTTATTTGCTGAAGCTTTTTAATCAGTTTTTACATGGAGCTCCAATACCTAGGACAATTCAGGCCTCCTATTTATCTCTCATACCTAAAGAAGGGAAGGACCACACTTTATGTACGAATTATAGACCCATTGCACTTTTGAATTCGGACCTTAAACTCTTTTCAAAAATCTTAGCCAATAGATTAGCCCCGATACTCCCCTAAATTGATACACCGAGATCAGGTCGGATTTATTCTGGGCCGCCAGGCAGGTGACAACACTAGGCGGGTTGTTAACCTCATTGAAATGCTCAATAGAACTAGTACTCCGTCAGTGGTCCTAAGCCTTGATGCCGAAAAGGCATTTGATAGATTAAATTGGACGTATCTATTTTCCCTACTTTCCCACCTGAATTTGAGAGGCCCATATCTATCAGCCCTACGCAATCTTTATAGTCATCCCTCAACCCATTTAAAGCTTTTTGGCCAAACTAATAAGACTATCCCAATAACAAATGGTACGCGGCAGGGCTGTCCTCTTTCACCCCTCTTATATGCTCTCAGCATAGAGCCTTTAGCAGCAGCAATTAGATTGAACCCAAATATCTCTGGTGTCCCAATTAATTCGGTGCAATTTAAAATCGCCCTTTTTGCAGATGATGTCATTCTAACGTTAATTAGACCGAATGTGTCTTTGCCTAATTTGCATGCCTTGATAAATGATTTTAGCTCTTTCTCTGGCTATAAATTGAATCTCTCGAAGTCAGAAGCCCTATCTCTCAATGTCCCTGTAGCGGATTTTCAGCTATTGAAGGCTAACTTCAATTATAGATGGAAGGAGGATTCGATTACTTATCTAGGCACGCAACTTACAGCTACATACGAATCCTTATATACCGCTAACTTTACTCCCCTTGTGAGTCTCACCAAACAACTGTTTACCAAATGGTCACAATTTCCGATATCGTGGTTTGGCAGAATTGCTGCTATTAAAATGAGTATTTTACCTAAGTATCTCTATCTGTTCGAAACCTTGCCAGTTACGGTTCCCCCGAAAATTCTGAAAGGTATACAAGGTTTGTTTCACGCTTTTGTCTGGGGTCAAAAGAGCCACCGCATAGCTAAGTCGGTCCTGATCACTTCCACCAGTTTTGGTGGCTTAGGGGTCCCTCATTTACAAGGGTATTATGAGGCGGCGCAATTGCGGCAACTGTTAGCCTGGTCGACTCAATCTTCTCCCACGGTTTGGGCGCTGATTGAGAACTTGGTCTCTCCGGATGTCTCAATTAATTCCCGCATATGGTCTAACATGGTCAAGGATACCACCAGAAAGGGCTTGCTCCCGACCACCCAACTAACCTTGAAAATATGGGACAAATTAAAATTTAAACGGCACCTGATCTCACAATTTTCCTTAAATGTCAGTTACTTTCATAATCCTAATTTCCCCCCGGGCATGCATGCCTCGTTTTGTAAACGGTGGGGTCAGACGGGCTTATTCACTCTTGGTGACTTGATTAAACCGCTCTCTAAAGCCCCTTTAACGTTACAGGAGCTAAGGGATCTGGCACCACATTCCACTCTATATCAGTTTGAATACTTTCAGCTTCGTCACTTTCTCTACCCATACCTAACGGCTGCAAAGTCAAGTGAGTGTACAGCCTTTGAGACCCTTGCTAAATTGGGACTTCCGCGAAAAGGGCTTATTTCTCAGATATATAAGCTTCTCACTGAACCTTTGGAAGTAGGCTTATCACAGCATGCCTATATGCGTAAATGGAATAATGTAACCCACGATAGTCTATCTGTGACTGACTGGTCGGCAATTTGGAAGAACGCCCGGCGAATGGTTACATGTGTGAGACAGAAGGAAAACATTTATAAGATATTGATATTTTGGTATTATACCCCAGATAGATTGCATAAACTATTTCCTGACCATTCGCCCCTTTGCTGGAGACATTGTTGGGAACTAGGCACGCTTCCTCACATTTTCTGGGATTGCCCAATTATTCGGCCAATGTGGCGAGAGGTCAAGAAAATATTGGATCAGGTGCTGATAACCCCAGTCCCCTTGGAAATTTCTACCTTTCTCCTGGGCAGACCATTTATTGGTATACCTACTGCAGGCCAGAAGTTGGCCAATCATATTCTGACGGCGGCACGGGTGGCAGTAGCGGCTCAATGGAAGACTCTTACTTGTCCAAGCACTCAGGAAATAGTCAATAGAGTAAATGCTAACAGAGCTTTTGAAGCAAATATTGCCTATCTGCAAAATACCACTCTCCAACATTTAAATATCTGGTCTATTTGGGAGCTACGGGGCTTTGTTTCGCATAATGTCTCCAGCACTGATGGTAGGGCTTAGCAACCCCAAATTATGCCTCGGACCGGAACTTTGACTATATAGGGGTACTGCTTAGTTTATCTGTCTATGGGATGAAAGTTCTTTGTATGTCTTTGTTCGACCGGAGGCAAGCCATGTGTTAATTGATGCATACGATTATACTATGTCCTGGTCAGTGGTGTTGGCCTGCAATTTATTGAATATGTACTCTACGTATCCCTTTTGTTCTTAGGACATGTGGGAATTCCCTATTTTCTTTCTTTCTGCTCAGTGACCGATCTTTATTTTTCTTTTCTTTTACTTCTTTTCCTTCTTTATAATTTATTATTTGTTTTCTTTTTGTTGTATATGTTGTTTTTTTATTTTTTTTGCAATAACTTTCAATAAAAATATAAGTTACAAAAAAAAAGAATTTGTAATGGATTAAGACTGCTAGGTGAAGATCTAAGACAAAAGTCAGTAATATAGGATATCCTGTTAAAGGTAGGATCATCTAAAAAATTTTGAAACCCTTTACATAGAGGAAGTTGATCAACTGCAACAATTTTCTTATCTGTAAGAAGGTCTAAGCCACAGAAAAATCTCAGATTGATTAATCTGTCACATTCATTTAGATCAAATTTACTTTTCAAATCTTCCCACAATATTGGTGAACCAGAAACATTATCAACCAAGTGCATCAGTTGGGAAATACCTTTTTTCCTCAAATATCGAATCAAAAATTTTCTTTCTGCTTTATTAAATAAACATAGATCAAAAGGTGACAAAAAAGGAGAGATTTGATAATTGCTACCATGTAATTTATGAACTATCTTCCAGGTAGCAAAAGTATTTTGCCAAAGATTGTTTTTCTTAATATCAATAGGAAGGCTGCCCCATTTTATATGAAGAAAGGTGGAAATATGATCACCCCCTTCCAAATAGGATTCAAAAGAAGGATTGGTGTAAACTTCCCCACCTGAAATTCACTCAAAAATGTATCTACATAGAGAAACAATGTTAAAGAACATAAAATTAGGAATATTAAGACCACCCAAAATTGTTAATTGTCGTAATTTAATCAAAGAGATTTTAGGTTTCTTCCCTTGCCACAAAAATTTTGAAAGCGCTTCATCCAATTTCTTAACATAAGAATGTTTTAAAAGAAAAGGAAGATTAAGTAACGGATATGATAACTTTGGGGAAATAAACATTTTAAAGAAAGCAGCTCTGCCTATAAGATTAAGAAGTTGAATTAAGCCATTTATCACATAAAGATTTAGTAAGCCTAATCAGAGGAGACAAATTTAAAGAATAAAGTCTAGATATATCAGAAGGAATATTAATACCCAAATATTTAATTGAACATTCTGGAGGCTTTAACTTTAAGTCGAAAAGGTTTTTTTTGGAATATAACTATTAATATTAAGTGATCCTGTTTTATTACAGTTAATTACATATCCAGAGTAAGAACTTTAGGAATTGGAAAAATTAAAAATCTTCCTAATTGAGTTTTGAGCATCTTGAACTACCAAAAGTAGATCATCTGCAAATGCTAAAATTGTAATATATCTACCATTAACTTGTATACCCTGAAATAAGTCTGAACGATGAAAAATCTAATCAAAGGGTCAATTGTTAAATTAAAGAGCAGGGGGCACAAAGGGCAACCCTGTCTTGTTCCTCTACACAAGGTAAATGAATCAGATTGTTCTCCAGCAACTATTATCCTGGCTTTGGGAGAAGAATAAATTTGCTCTAAAAAAGAGATAAACTCCCCTTTAAAAACAAAGAAATTACAACAATCAAAAAAATAATTCCAATTAACATTATCAAACGCTTTCTCAGCGTCTAAGCTTACTAAGGAGCATGGAATTTTATGTTTTTTTTTAGAGTAAAAAATGCCATTTAGGATTGCCCTAATATTTTTTATTCCCAACCTTTTTCTGAAAAGGTGAGATAATATCTGGAAGAATATCAGCCAATCTATAAGCCAAAATCTTGGTAAAGATCTTGAAATCCTGATTAATTAAAGAGATTGGGTAGTAAGAAGACATTAACAAAAGATCTTTCCCTTCTTTAGCAATAAGCTTAATGTTTGAAGTTATACTGGATTGTAAAGTTTTACCCTGTGTAATGGTTTAGGTAGCTGGGATCAGTTTCCTGGTGATAGCACAGCCCATGGCACAAGCACAACTCGTGAGAGTCTCTTTTTGGCAGTTTATTATCACTTGCAGCAGAATGAACAAAACAATCAATTCAAAATAAAATCCTTGCCATTTTATGGGTTTCTAAATAATACAGGTCAGTTCTCCTAACTAACCATAAGTAGGCCTACTGCCTGTCTCCTCAAACCAAATGAAAAGGTAGTACAAACAAAGTTCCAACCTTGTAGGGATTACAAAATCTCTCTGTGCTCACACAGACAGCTTCCCTGTATCTTTCTTTCTCAGACTGAAGCTCTCCCACTCTAGCTTGAGCTGCCTTTTTAATTATTCACCTGAGATGCCTTAGGATAACACAAAAAACCCGGGCTGGATTAACAGTCCCGGAACCACTCTGTTAGGAACCTGGGGCATAAAAAAGCTCCATCCTGGACTTTCCCAGGTATCCTAGTGGTGACCTTACCACACCTGTAAATAAATTTCATTGAAAATATCAGTGAGGAAAGGGAATATTTTAGTGGAAATAGATTTATAAAAAGAAGTGGGAAGGCCATCCGGACCACTAGCTTTAAATTTTTTAAGACTTTTGATGGTTTTCATCACTTCCCCTAGTTATAGGGGAATTCAAGATTTTCAATTTATCCTGAGAGGTTTGATGTAAATGTATTTTAGACAAAAATTCTAAGCTTTTATCTTTATCATACAAGAGTAAATGCTTTGAAAATAATCTTTAAAAATATTCGATATGGCCTTAGAAGAGTTAATAACTCTATTCTTGCTGTCTTTAATCATGTAAGTATGAGAAGAGCTATTCCAATTTTTCCCTAGGTTAGCCAAAAACCTATTAGATTTATTACTAAGATTATGAAATCTAGCAATTGAAAAGGAGGTATAAAATTGATCTCTCAGATCCCTCCATTTCTTAAAGATTTCCATAACCCCTTTAGGTTGTTAGCATTATGGGATGTTGGAAAAGTTTTAAAATTAAGATACATTTTTTCATACTTTTTGCTTAATGAAAAAAATTCCTTATTCACCTTTTTTAAGTAAGCACTTTTAACGGAAGTGATTTCACCTCTAATAACACATTTCCAGGTATCCCATAGTAAGAGAGGATCCTTTTGATGAAAAATGTTATCTTTTAAGAAAGAATCCCATCTTTTTAATATCATATTAACAAAATCAGGTTTCTCAGATAAAGCAACTGGAAAGGACCAAGGAATATAAGATCTATGAGCAGAATTAATTTTAAATTCAGCCCAAACCTGTGCATGGTCAGATAGATCCATTATCCCTATATCCGCTGATTTCACAATATTTATGATATATATGGATGTAAAAATAAAATCTATCCTAGAACCCATGTTATGAGGATAAGAAAAAAAGTGAAATGAACCTCGGTAGGGTGCAAAGTTCTCCATATATATCAGTTAATCTAAAAAAAAAAAAAAATACATATCAATGGAGATTTATTAAAGGGAAGTTTTTATTTTGGGCCACATGTATCAATAGAAGCAACATTTGCCTCATTAAAATCCCCACCTACAATCGGCCTAACTTGAGACAAAGAGGTCATTTTCTGGGTCAACATTTTATAGAACTCAATTTTGTTATCATTAGGGGCATAAATGCAACAAAAATTCCAAATTTTATTATTAATGAGAATATTAGTATGAACAAAATGACGATTATCATCTATTTCTGTGTAAATATTTTGAGCATTCAACAATTTGTGAAATAAAACAGCAACCCCTCTGTTTTTCTTTAATAATCTCTCTAATGCTTTAGGTAGTTGCAGTAGGTCTTTCCAGCTGACACAAGGTCACCCATTTTGATTAGAAGAAAAGAGGTTCCTGCTAAATATTCAGAAGGGGTTTGTTACAGTGAGAGCTGTGAAGATGTTGAATTCCTTCCCTGAATCAGTGGTACAGGCTGATACATTAGATAGGTATAAGAAGGGGTTGGATGGCTTTTTAGCAAGTGAGGGAATACAGGGATATGGAAAATAGTTTGATATATTCCACACCAGGAGTCAAATATCTTTTGGAAAAAAAAAACAGGTCTCCCTGCCACTGCTGACTGGCACCAAGCAGTTACCTCCATATGCAACAAAGAAATACTTGTACTTACCAGGAAAGGCCAACTCCAAAGTAGGTGGGGAAGTTGGCATTAAGGCTATACACACATTTTGACCAGGGTAACCCCAGTCCATTTCCCCAGACCCCTAAAGATCTTCTTCCTTATTTTGATGGTTAGCTAATTGTACACTGAGGGGCAGATTCACTAACTTCGAGTGAAGGATTCGAATGAAAAAAATTCGAATTTCGAAGTATTTTTTGGGTACTTCGACCATCGAATTGGTTAAATTCGTTCGAATTCGAACGAAATCGAACGATTCGAAGTAAAAATCGTTCGACTATTCGACCATTCGATAGTCGAAGTACTTTCCCTTTAAAAAAAACTTCGACCCCCTACTTCGGCAGATAAAACCTACCGAAGTCAATGTTAGCCTATGGGGAAGGTCCCCATAGGCTTGCCTGTGATTTTTTGATCGAAGGATTTTCCTTCGATCGTTGGATTAAAATCCTTCGAATCGTTCGAACGAAAAATCCTTCGATCGATCGATCGCAGGATTTGCGCAAAATCGTTCGACTTCGATATTCGAAGTCGAACGATTTTAGTTCCCAGTCGAATATCGAGGGTTAATTAACCCTCGATATTCGACTCTTGATGAATCGGCCCCTGAATGTAAGAGAAGTTTACTTTGTTAATTGATAAGGTACTATAAGGGTAACCATTGTAAATTATAAACTTGCTGTATTATGTACCACAACAATACAAATGTGCACTGTTCAGTGCGTAACTGTTCAAAAAGAAAAAAATACACCATTCTCAATAAAAACTGTCTTAAGCACAAAAAAGTAGTCACTGATACATAAGTAAGACTTACATTGACCTTATGTAGAAGATGAATATCATCTGTATCTTTCATTTTCTTGAGTAAAAATATACAATTCAAAGAAAATAAAAGTAATAATATGTCATACTGAGACATTACAGAGTTTATTTGTGGAAAACAGAAATGGACTTTGGGGAGGTTAGTAATAGTTTAATTGCAAGTTCTACATAGAGCACAAGAGAAATATCACCAGGCAGAGAATATATATAAGGAGACTGATGCACAGATACATTTCCACTCTCAGAAGAGCAAGAGGTGTATCTGTACTTGAGAAGAAATGTTATGATTGTGTCTGTGTAGAAAAGAAATGATAATTGTTTCATGGTCTTCAATCAGAGATCTTTCACTGGTTCAACTAAGAGTGATCTTCTGCCTGGCAGTGATATGGGTAATACCCTGCAATACTGAGCAGAGTGGGTCAGACTTACAGTGCCATATTCACCTCACCAAGCCTAAGTATGAATACAAATACTTTCAGGATGGAGACCTAATCATTGGAGGAGTCCAATCTGTACACACTGGGGTGTATTATATACCAGATATCCATGGAAAACATATTCCTCTCTGTACAAGGTAAAGTGTCAACCTCATTCTGCAGTTATACTATATCTCAACATTGATAGAGCTTACACCAGGAAAAATTAGGTTGCACCTCCCCATCAATTATAAGCATTTAGACTTTCCTTCCCCTTTAAAGATTTGGAATGGTCACCAAACAATTGGATCTCTGCCCAATACAGCCACCCAGAGGCAGGACTAAATTAGGCTAGTCCGATTATTTGGGACCCACCAGGTAAGTACTGCTTTAACATTCCAATGTGGCCCTTGCCAACTGGCATCTTTTTGGTAACTTTGAACTTTATTAATTTTAGATAAAAAAAACTGAAGCAGACGTAATAAGCATTACATGTTGTAAATAATACGATGAAGGAATAATCTAATTCTCCTTTAAATACTCAACCAGAAAAAAATTTAGGTTTAATAAAAGGGCCCTAAGACTGTGACTCTATGTCTGTACAAAGATCTGACATCAACCCAAACCTAGAACAATTGGAATGCTGACTGTGAGCCTATTCTGCTTTCCCAACATCACTTTGGGTTGTAAGAATGGTTAGGCTTGAGCATTCAGGGGCATAAACCACACAAGATTTGCCAAACTTAATCATGGTTTCTTGATTCAAATATCTCAGCTTCCTGGCAATCAGGAACTTTTGCATGGTTTTAATACCCATATTCTTAAATCTGCCCCTAATTCTATTGTGGCCGATTGGAAGCAAAGTTCACAGCAACAAAATTCCAGAATCTCACTGAAATTTATATTTCACTCATTCATATATGATTAATATATGATTCTAAAAATTCTGCAGGAACAATTAGAAAGTGAGTAAATTTTTCTGGTGAGTTGTAATCTCACATTTTAATAAATCGGCCCATACCTTTACCGTTTGATAAATATAATTCTAAAAATACCATAGGAAAGAGTATGAATGAATAGAACAGGGTTGAGTTTTTATATTTTTAGTTCTAAACTCACATTTTGATATCTGCCCAAGGGGCAGATTTATATGAAATTGAAGACTTCTAAAAATTGAACTTCAAGTTTTTTGGACAATTAATAGCAAAACAAGCTGAAAACCTCTACAAGACTGAATGGCTAAAAAGTCCAATAGTATCAGCACATCTTCCATTGACTTCTATGGCAATTTTTCGAATTGTAATTTTTTTTTTGACACATCATAACCAATAGTCAGACTACACCTAATTTTACATTCAGGGAACAATGTGCATTATAACAAGCATTGTCAACCTTTTTCCCTGTTGCTTTTAGGATCAATCTCATGGATAGGTGTCAAGAGAGATTTACTAAAGCTAGCTCATTACATTAAAGGAGCATATTGTCAACTACATGATACAGTTACATATTGTAAACTAAAGGGTGAATCTACCACTAGCTATGGATCTGCTCTCAGATCTCTTGTGTCATATGGAGTGTCACTTGGCATTTTAACATCAGTTGATGTCAAATTTATTAGATCATCCAGTGATACCAATATTCCATCACTTGCCAAAAGTACTCAAGGCAATAAAGAATCTTGAGGGCAGGTCTATAGTGGCAGGTGTAGGCTCACTCTCTGTAGGTCTTTCTATATGGGTCGACAAATGTCTTTGACCATTTCTATTGAAATTGGATTCCTACTTACGGGATTCCCCACATGTTCTAAATAAACTCAATAAAATGATATGGGATAAACAATACATTTGGATCATGTTAGACATTCATTTGTTATACATAAGCATTCCCCATAGATTGGGTATAGCATCAATTGGATATTATGTGACACATTTCTCTGATTACTCTAATGATTTAAGACAATTTCTTGTTGAATGTGTTGGATTTTTACTCAATTGATGGGGGTTTCTACCTACAAATGTATGGGACAGTGATGGGGACGGCTTTTGCCCCCCCCATACACCAAACTCTACATGGGCTGGTGGGAGGAACTTTTGCATGGTTTTAATACCCATATTCTTAAATCTGCCCCTAATTCTATTGTGGCCGAATGGAAGCAAAGTTCACAGCAAAAAAATTCCAGAATCTCACTGAAATTTATATTTCACTCATTCATATATGATTAATATAGGATTCTAAAAATTCTGCAGGAACAATTAGAAAGTGAGTACATTTTTCTGGTGATAATAAATTGGCCCATACCTTTACCCTTTGATAAATATAATTCTAAAAATCCCATAGGAAAGAGTATGAATGAATAGAACAGGGTTGAGTTTTTATATTTTTAGTTCTAAACTCACATTTTGATATCTGCCCAAGGGGCAGATTTATATGAAATTGAAGACCTCTAAAAATTGAACTTCAAGTTTTTTGGACAATTAATAGCAAAACAAGCTGAAAACCTCTACAAGACTGAATGGCTAAAAAGTCCAATAGTATCAGCACATCTTACATTGACTTCTATGGCACAATGACAGCAATTTGTATGAGTTTTTCTTTTTTTAAGTATTTTAGAGTTTACCACAGATACAAAGTCTGCTCCATAGTATACATATGTGAGTGTATATATAGGTCTGTATATTTAATATTTGATATTTAGAAATAGCTTGAATCTAAAAATACACCACCTAAACCCTGTCAAGTCAGTAGTAGAGGTCCCTGGAACCATTTGAAGAGGTTAACAGCCTGCTTGAAGTTTTTTCAGAGGGTTTTGTCCAAAAGCTCTAATTGAGAACTTGATTAGATCGATTTGAGTTTTTTCAGCTGAAAACTTGATCAATTCGAGTTTTTAGGTTGCGGGACTAGAAATCACATATTCGGGTTTTGCCATTCGAGTTTTTTTCTTAAAAAAGATACCATTCAAGTTTCAAGGTCATTCAAGTTCATTTGTGGTAAGAAAAAAACTGGACCTTTCATAAATAACACCATGATGTCCATTTGCCAGGTGCCCTCAGTCATGTGACGTGTGCTCAGATAAATTTCAGTCGCTCTTTATTGCTGTACTGCATGTTGGAGTGATATCAATCCCCTCCCTTTCCCCCCAGCAATCCACCAGTGCCCTATATACAGCACTATGGGCAACTAACAAGATATCAGCTACCTGACACCTCTGCTGAAACATTTGTTTGCATTGCTAAAAGTGCTAAAACCTTGCTTTTACCTGCTTGGGTGCTATTCTCATGTCTAACACTAGATGGGGCTAACTCTATTTGGGTCATACTGAAGTGCACAGAGATGGCGAGAAACAATCGCTGTCGCAAAAAAGTTCTATCCTTAACTGCTGGCTCCTTCTCAAAGCTCAGAATCAGGCACAATGCACTGAAATTGCTGCCTTGTTGAGGGTTGTTCAAAATTAAGATTTTAAATGAGTGAATTATTTGCAATGTAAACAGAGTAATTTAGAAAAAAAATATAACCATAAAGATCATGACAGAATCCCTTTAACATACGGGCCATCTATTTTTCACTTTATTTCTTCCATAAAGCATTTGAGTGACTTTTTGGAGGTTCTTGGTTAAAATGTATTTCTTGAATTCTCCCTTTATATAAATTGTGTTGTTGTGTGTTACAGATTTAAAGACTAGTTTAATCAGCAATGCAAAGTAATCAACAAATCAAATGAAAATGTTCCTGTTCACAAATGAATTCCATGAAGTATGCTAAATGTGAACATTGATTTTCAAGTAATAATTAGATGCAATGTATTGTTTTTATAAATGACCAAGCTTGTGGGTGAAAATAGAGTTACTAGTCACTAGTTTCTAGCATTCCCAAGGTCAGTGTTGGGGATTAGAGTCAGTAGATCAATTGGCACAGTTTGGAAACTTGTTCTACATAATTCCACATTAACAGGCACAATATTTTCACAGTCCCAGTTATAATTACTATCAGGACATCATTTCCTTGTTGTTGGCCATTGATGATATCAACAAGAACCCTGATCTGCTGCCCAACATCACTGTGGGATATCAAGTATATGATTCATGTACGGAGCCAAGTCTTGCTATAGGTAATATACTGCAGATATTATCAGGTCCAGGGGAAATGGTTCCTAATTACTCCTGTGGAGACTATGGAAAAGTTGTTGCATTTATTGCTGATCGGTCAATTGTTACAACCCTGCCTATAGCACAATTTCTGAGCTCATATGGATACACACAGGTAAGTTTGCTCATTATATAGTATTTTCAATTACATACAGTCCAGTCTTTTCACTATTAAGCTTATGCTTAAGGGGCAGATTAAAAAAAAAAAAAAAGCGCTACAAATCATGTATTAGACCAGTTAATCTAAACCTTGAAAAAATTAAGTTACGAAAAAACACAAAAACATTATAATACAAAACGTTATTAGCGATGGGCAGATAAATTCGGCAGGCACAAATTCGCAGAGAACTTACGCGTTTTACCACCAGTGAATAAATTCACAAAACTGCCTTGAAAATCCACTGGTGAAAATTCAAAAAATTTTGGATGCGGTCAACATTATTCTGATGCCCATTGACTTTAACGTTTTGTGAATTTTTCGCTGTTTTATTTTTCGGCAAAGCGAAATGGGACAAATTCGCCCATCACTAAACTTCATCTAAAAGCTGCCATGGTCATGTAAAAGTCAATGGGAACTGTCCTTTCCAATTGTAATTTTTTTTTGACACATCATAACCAATAGTCAGACTACACCTAAATTTACATTCAGGGAACAATGTGCATTATAACAAGCATTGTCAACCTTTTTCCCTGTTGCTTTTAGGATCAATCTCATGGATAGGTGTCAAGAGAGATTTACTAAAGCTAGCTCATTACATTAAAGGAGCATATTGTCACTTGCCAAAAGTACTCAAGGCAATACAGAATCTTGAGGGCAGGTCTATAGTGGCAGGTGTAGGCTCACTCTCTGAAGGTCTTTCTATATGGGTCGACAAATGTCTTTGACCATTTCTATTGAAATTGGATTCCTACTTACGGGATTCCCCACATGTTCTAAATAAACTCAATAATATGATATGGGATAAACAATACATTTGGATCATGTTAGACATTCATTTGTTATACTTAAGCATTCCCCATAGATTGGTTATAGCATCAATTGGATATTATGTGACACATTTCTCTGATTACTCTAATGATTTAAGACAATTTCTTGTTGAATGTGTTGGATTTTTACTCAATTGATGGGGGTTTCTACCTACAAATGTATGGGACGGTGATGGGGATGGCCTTTGCTCCCCCCATACACCAACCTCTACATGGGCTGGTGGGAGGAGTCCCACATATTTAGAGGTACATATCCCTTCAGAGACCAGGTGATATGGTATGGTCGATACATTGACATTGTATTGTTGGTATGGAAATTTGGTCCCCTATCTCCTGAAGCATTTTTAGAATATGTGAATAATAACAATATGATTTTGTCCTTTACAATGACTCAGAGTAACTGTAGAATTGATTTTATGGATATATCCCTTAAGGTTGAAAATGGAAAATTAGTGGAGAATAAACTTTACATGAAACCAATATCGGGTAATACTTTACTGCATGCTGGAAGTTGTCATCCTTATCATACAATAAAAGCTATACTGTATTCACAATTCCTGCATGTTAGGAGAAATTGTTCAAACGATAACACATACTACCAACATGCAGATGAATTAAATAATAGACATCTAAAAAGATCCTATCCTCAGGAAATGGATCAGCAAGCTTATGAAAGGGCATCTATGTACAATAAAAACAATAATGATAATGAAAAAACGACAGTATACACAGTGGGGATGATGTACTGTACTTTATTTTTCCACTGAGTACAGTAAAGAATTCAATCAAGCAAAATCAATTATGTATACATATCTGCCAATTCTATATGGTGAATACAAACTGAAAAAGATTTAGATAATACTGAAAATAAATGAGTTTCCCTCAGGGCTCCAAGGTTGGTGAATATTCTGTCACCAAGTCTCTGTGTCACAGACAGACAGAGTAATAAAAAAGCCACAATGGGACATACATGGCTAAATGTGACAGGCACTTTTTGTTATGGCAGTAGTAAATGCCTGTGTTGTGGAGTCATTAATAATAAAAAAGCAGTTTATATCCCGCACTACAGGTGAAAAGTATACTATAAATAAATTACTATTGAGAATGTTAACAAAGAAACCCCAGTGGGAAGACATTTTCTACATTGCTGCAATAGTGTTACAAGGCACTTATGGGTACAAGTAATAGAAAAAGATTTCCCTCAATTACACAGGGTTATTTGCTAATGACTTGCAACCCCCGTGAGGCTTTTTGTATTTTTAAATTAGGCACTAGAAGCCCTGAGGGTCTTAATAAAAGATGGGATATAAATTGCTTTATAACAATATCAGTATATACATCTAAGTAATTGAATACATTTTGTATTTGAATTTGGGTTTTATGTTATCATCGCTACTAATAACTTTTCCTTGGAGATAGATGTCGAGTTAGAACATAGTTTCAATTGCTTTTCCTTTTCCCTTTAATTTTCTCATGAGGAGTGCTTGAGTATAGGTGCAGTTTGATTTTATTGACCAGAGACAGTCATGTGATTTTATCATTCTGTATTTAAATGTTTTTTGAATTGAACATCATTTAGCCTATGACTAAGGACTAGTTGAGTCTACATGTTCTTATGTATTTTTCTAATAGTCAACAATAAAGGAGGAAGTTTTTAATGGAGGTGTGTTCAACATTTGTTGTTTTTGATCATAACCTTTATTGACTACATAATAGACAGTTGAATAGAAAACACGTTGCTCTGAAATTAATACAGTAATTTGATATATTCCATCTACTGATTTAAAATAATGCTAAATATACAGAAATTAAAGTTTTATAAAATACCCCTTATTGTGTTCTGTCTGAAAAATTCTGGGGCTGGCAGTACAAGGTTGTTACAGTCAATGTGAGGCAGCAGAGGGAGTTGTTATTTTCTCTGTGGGTATTGTAAACCCCAGGTAACATAGTAACATTGTAAGTTAGGTTGAAAAAAGACACACATTCATCAAGTTCAAACTTTTTACTTTTTTTAACCTGCCTAACTGTCAGTTGATCCAGAGGAAGGCAAAAAAAAAAACATCTGAAACCTCTCCAATTTGCCTCAGAGGGGGATAAAATTCCTTCCTGACTCCAAAATGGCAATGGGACCAGTCCATGGATCAACTTGTACTATGAGCTCTCTCCCATATCCCTGTATTCCCTCACTTGCTAAACACCATCCAACTCCTTCTTATACCTATCTAATGTATCAGCCTGTACCCCTGATTCACTTCCCAGCTCTCACTGTAACACCCCTTTCCCTCCTCTAATCTCATTGGCTCCCTCCTGTCTGCTGGGAGGAGCTACTGGTGAATAAAGCATCCGACCCTTCCTTGTACCTATCTAATGTATCAGCCTGTACCACTGATTCACTTCCCAGCTCTCCCTGTAACACTCCTTTCCCTCCTCTAATCTCATTGGCTCAGTCCTGTCTGCTGGGAGGAGCTACTGGTGAATAAAGCATCCGACCCTTCCTTATACCTATCTAATGTATCAGCCTGTACCACTGATTCAGGGAGACAATTCCACATCTTCACAGCTCTCACTGTAACAAACCCCTTCCCAATATTTAGGAGGAACCTCTTTTCTTCTAATCGGAATGGGTGACCTCGTGTCAGCTGGAAAGACCTACTGGTAAACAAAGCATTAGAGAGATTATTATATGATCCCCTTATATATTTACACATAGTTATCATATCACCCCTTAAGCGCCTCTTCTTCAGTATGAACATTCCCAATTTGGCCAGTCTTTCCTCATAGCTAAGATTTTCCCTTTACCAGCTTAGTTGCCCTTCTCTGTACCCTCTCTAATACAATAATGTCCTGTTTGAGTGATGGAGACCAAAACTGTACGGCATATTCTAGATGGGGCCTTACCAGTGCTCTATACAGTGGGACCCCCTCCTCCCGTGACTCTCTGCCCCATTTAATACAACTCAAGACCTTATTTGCCCTTGATGCTGCTGACTGGCATTGCTTGCTACAGACAAGTTTATTATCTACAAGGACTCCAAGCTCCGTCTCCATTATGGATTTGCCTAGTGCAGTCCCATTAAGGGTATAAGTGGATATTGTTACATCCCAGGTGCAGGACTTTACATTTATCAACATTGAATCTCATTTGCCACTTAGCTGCCCAGATTGCCAGTTAGTCAAGATCCTGTTGCAAGTGCCACATCCTGGATGGAATTAATTGGGCTGATAATTTTGTCTCATCTGCAAACACTGATACATTACTTACAACACCCTCCCCTAAGTCATTAATGAACAAGTTAAATAAAAGTGGACCCAATACTGAGCCCTGGGGGACCCCACTAAGAACCTTACTCCAAGTAGAGAATGTCCCATTAACAACCACCCTCTGTACCCGAACCTGTAGCCAGTTTCCTATCCATGTGCAAACGACTTCATTAAGCCCAACAGACCTTAGTTTAGAAAGCAGTCGTTTGTGGGGCACAGTATCAAACGCTTTGGCAAAATCCAAATAGATCAGATCTACTGCCCCCCATTGTCCAGCATCTTACTTACCTCATTATAAAAAGCAATTTAGTCTGACATGACCTATCCTTCATAAAGCCATGCTGATTGCTGCTCACAATGCCATTCACCAGGACAAAATTTTGAATGTGATCCCTTAACAAGCCTTCAAATAATTTGCCCAACACAGATGTCAAACTTACTGGCCTATAATTGTCAGAGTGAGATCATAATGCCTTTTTAAATATTGAAATAACATCAGCTTTTCTCCAATGCATAGGCACCATACCAGATGAAAGTGAATCTGAGAAAATCAGAAATAGGGGCTGCTTTAAAACTGAACTAAGCTCTCTTAGAATCCGGGGGTGTATGCCGTCAGGCCCTGGAGCCTCATTTACATTAATTTTTAGTAAAGCTTTATGGATCATATCCTGAGTCAGCCACTGACTAGATTGAGCTGAGCCATCAATGCAGCTATAAAGTGAGCCTGGGTACTGGGTACTCCCCTATAGGAGAAAAGAACTGATTTAGCACATTTGCCTTTTCTTTCTCTGGCACAACCATATTGGTACCATTATTTAATGGAGCAACAATCTCAACCTGCATCTTTTTACTATTAATATATTTAAAAAAACTTTTTGGGGCCAGTCTTAGCTTCCACCGCAATGTACTTTTCATTTCTTTTCTTTGCCTTCCAGATTGCTGTTTTACAACATTTATTATGGTGTTTATATTCATTAAATACAGACTTTTAGTTTTTAAATGCCTTTCTCTTATTTCCTATTAACTTCTTTACCTCAATATTAAGCCACACAGGATGATTCTTAGAGCTTCTACATTTACTCCTTAAGGGAATAAATTGAGAACAGTAAAAGATTTAATATCAGTTTAAATGACAACCATTTCTGTTCTGTGTTTTTATCTGAAAACTTAATGCCCCAATCAATGCTCTGTAGGGCAGCCCTCAAGGCACTAAAATTAGCTTTTCTGAAATTCATGGTTTTTGTTACCCCAGGTAAGTGTAAGGTAAATGGACCTTGTCTGATCAAGTAGATGTTACAGTTCAAAGATATGGGGCACAAATCAGTCAAATTGGCTATACAGACTCCCATGGGTTTTCTTAACCTATTTCATGAATAAAGTTGAAATTAGAAAATAAAGTCTCATCTTTTATGGGTTATTTATCAAAGGTCGAATTCTAGAGGTTTTTTTTTTTACCTCAAATGAACTCACAGCTCAAGTTATTTTGAAACCAATTGCTGTGTTAGTGACTGATTTCCTTTGAGACCCCCCTGCCTAGCCTATTGGCCTGCATGGAGCTGGTACAACCACTGAAGGCAATCTTTGCCAGATAGCTGAACTCACCAGACACAAAAGATGCTTTCTTTGGGACAAATGTAGGAGTGGATGTTCAATTATCGCTTCCCTCATGGCAAGAGGCAGGAACACAAAAGGTTGATGGGAGGAATGGGAGGACATCACACATGAGAAAAGGGAATAAGAGGATTTTGGAAACAAGGAGCTTGCCATATAGCTTTGGCCACTAGGTGACAGTGTAATAATGGGTAAGCATATAAGTATAAACAATGAAACATACATTTTAACACATGCTGGGGAAGCACAAAAATTGTTTCTAATTTAATAAAAAACTCAAATGGAAAAAAACTTGATAATGCCCTAACTGGAACTTGAGTCAAGACCCTTAGCCCATATCGCCCTATGTTATATAGAAATGTCAGGTCATTATCCATGGTACATTTGGAGGTTATTTATTACTGTTTGAGTTGTGTTTTCCATGAAAATTCGAGTTTTCAAATTGATTATTTTTGGTCAAAACTCAAATTTTCAGGTTAAAAAAACTAAAAATGTTTGAGTTTAAAAAAAAAGATTTTTTTTTCCAAGATTTATTATACTCTGACCCTGGAAAAGGCTTGAATCCAAAAATACACCATCTAAAACCTGTCAAGGTAATGTAAAAGTCACTGGCAGAGGTCCCTTGAACCATTTGAAGATGTTAATAGCCTGCATGATGTTCAAGTTTTTTCAAGTGTTTTGAGTGATTCAAGTTTTTTCCCACCAAAAAATCAATATGAGTTTTCTGGTTTCACAACTTGAACTCACAGAATTGAGTTTTTCCTATTTAAGCTTTTTTCTTAAATAAGAAACCATTCGAGTTGTGAGTTCATTGGAGATATAAAAAACTCTAGCATTCAACCTTTGATAAATAACGCCCTTGCGGGCAGATTTATCAAAATGTCAGTTTAGAGCTTAATAAATACCATTCCATTTATTCCTATGGGATTTTTAGAATGGTATTTATAAAATGGTGAGTTCTAACTTTCACCCATTGATAAATATTATTATAAAAATACCATAGGAGTGAATAGAACATGGGTGAGTTTTTTCTTTATTATTAAAGGGATCCTGTCATCAGAAAACATGTTTTTTTTTCAAAACACATCAGTTAATAGTGCTGCTCCAAAAGACTTCTGCACTGAAATCTATTTCTCAAAAGAGCAAACGGGAGCAAAAACAACAGTGTCTTTGTATAAACACGCCAGGCGCCTAAGCTGTTATCTTGTGTTAGGGAGCTGTTATCTGGTTACCTTCCCATTGTTCTTTTGTTTGGCTGCTGGGGGGGGGAAAGGGAGGGGGTGATATCACTCCAACTTGCAGTACAGAAGTAAAGAGTGACTGAAGTTTATCAGAGCACAAGTCACATGACTTGGGGCAGGCAGGAAATTGACAATATGTCTAGCCCCATGTCAGATTTCAAAATGAAATATAAAAAAATCTGTTTGCTCTTTTGGGAAATGGATTTCAGTTCAGATTTCTGCTGGAGCAGCACTATTAACTGATTAATTTTGGGAAAAAAAATGATTTCCCATGACAGTATCCCTTTAAGTATATTTTTTAATTTTCTCCCAATTTCACAATTAGGGTTTGTTTATCTTTATTTCCATAACATGTAAAGCCATGTTCCTATGTTTCAGATCAGTTATGGGGCCACAGACCCAGTACTGAATGACAGAACACTATATCCATATCATTTTAGTACAGGACTAAATGATGATATTCAGCACATTGCTATAGCAGAACTGGTGGAACGTCTGGGTTGGACCTGGGTGGTCATTCTGGCACCTGGTGATGACCATGGAGAGAGTGAGAGTAAGAACCTCAGGAATGAGATCAATAAACATGGAGTATGTGTTGACTTCATTGGGACTCTAACTGAAGATACAAACACAAATATAAGAACATTAACAAGGATACAAAAATCTACTGCAGAGGTTGTTGTCTTGTGTGGGGGGCTTTTTCGTACTGAATCTTTAATTTCCCTTGTAGAGACAATGATAAAAGACAAGACCTTGGTCATTCCACAAACGTGGCTTCGCTTGTATTCCAACAAGCTATTTAATGGCAGTCTCCTTTTCTTTATTGAAAACAACGTGTGTTATAAGCGAAGTGAATACAACTCATATGGATTAGTTGTTAAAGAAGACATTTTATATAAAGACGTATACTTTTATTTGCACAGATGTGTGACACATGATAAAGTGAAGGATGAATTATTTAAGCAGGCTTATGGAACTGTTTTTAATAATTGTTCCAGTTTAGAAATATCAGTTTGGCCACGCATTCCTAATTACCAAGTGTACAGAGCAGCAACTGGATTGGCACATGCAGAACATCTCATGCTCTCCTCATCTGGAAAATCCTATAATAAAGATATCCACAAATACATTCACAGAAAACAGGTAACAAATATGATTCATCAAAAACATTAATAGGAGCAGATTTATCAAAATGTGAGCTTAGAGCTTAAAACATAAAAACACACCAACATTCTATTCATTGCTATGGCATTTTTAGAAATGTATTTATAAAATGGTGAGTTATAATGTTCACCCATCAATAAATACAATTGTAAAAAATCTCATAGGAATGAATAGAACATGGGTGCATTTTTATTTATTAAGGGGCATATGTATCAAAGGTCGGAATTCAATGTTATGTCAATTTTTTTAACTTTAATCAATTTGAATGTACACACAATTCGAATGGGAGAATATTTATGAAAATACTTGAATGTCTGGGGGCAGATTTATTAAGGTTTGAATGGTAATTCTGAATTTGAATTTTTGATTGTTTTTTATGTCAAAACTTATAAATTTGAATTTAAAAGCACCAACTCGAATGTAAATTCAAATGTGAGATTTATCACACCTGGGCCATGAAAACAGTTCTAATTTAAATATTCACCACCTAAAACCTGAAAAATTAATTTACAAGTCAATGGTAGAGGTCCATTGACCAAACTTCAAAGATGGTAATACCCTTACTGAAAATTTGATTTGAGTTTCATTTGTATTCAATTAGAATACAAATCAAATGTTGATGTCGTTCCCATTTGATCAAATTTTCAATGTTCACATTTTTTCATACTTAACCTCCCATTCAAGTTGAGTACATTCGAATTTATAAGAGTAAAAAAAAATTAGATCAATTCAAAATTTGACCTTTGATATTCAATTGGATATGAATGACCCGAAAATTTTAATCAAATTTAAATCGAATTTTCCTCTAATGTCAGGAAAATAATGGTTCAACAGACCTCTCTCATTGACTTCTGAATGAACTATAAAGAAAAACTATTAAGTGCTGCTGTTAAAAAGGTCCATAGTTTTAGGGATACAGCCCCCAGTTCCAAGGGCACACATATCAAAAAACAAAATAAATATCCCAAAACTCCCAAAACTACTTTTATAATAAAAGTTAAAAGCTAGTTTTTATTTAACATCAAGTTAAAAGGTTAGGCATACAGACCAACTGGTATTCCGCCTTCTAAATGAACTTGGCAGGTTTTAGGTGGCGAATATTAAAATTAGGACTGTTTCCATTGTCAAGGTGTGATAAATCTCACATTCAAATATAATTTGAGTTGTTGATTTGAAATTCGAATTTGAGAGTTTTGACCTAAATATTTTTAAAAAAATCGAATTTGAATTTACCATTCGAATCTTAGTAAATCTGCCACTATGACATTTTCTAAAAATAGCAGGAAACAACATGGTAACAAGGTAAATCTGTAGTATTGAATATGTCCCAAATGTGAAATTGTGGGTAAGGATTCAATTTTATATTCACCAGGATTTTTACACTTACTGGCATGTGCTTTGTCAAAATAATTTCCAGTTTTCAATTATCCATTCCAATTGAAATATGCATATAAGGACCTACCATGTTTGAATATGAACATTTTTGAAATTAGAATTTTGGTTTTGAATTCATAATTCCAATTTTTGGATATGAAATTAGTAGTTATGCCTAAGCCTGTCACCACCATTATGATGATGGACAATATTCAGTATAAGGAGTTGTATTTATTGATTTATATGGTAAGGACTGATAATGGAGTAACTTCATTTTCCCTCTTTATCGGTTTAGCTCAAAAAATAACAAAAAACTGTTTGTTTGTGGTTAAAACCATAGGCAAAATGTATGGCTTGGGTTATTTGCTTTAGTTGCCATTGCCTAGAGTTGCACAGTCACTGATTGTCCTATTAGTTACATTTAATCTAAATACGTAGTCTTTATAATACATGTACATCGGGAGAACCTGAAAGACTTTCTTAGCAGTAAATGGACATCATTAGCGATTGACATCATGTTTTGTAACATTTCCACAGATATCAAATGGTCCTGAGAACCCAGAAATGTTAATAGTTTAAGTTGTCTCTCGTGTAATGTCCAAAAAACACACTAAAATATCATTAACATTTATGAGAATTTCATTCTTGTTCTATCCTGTCAGAAAGGATATTAATTCACATCTTATATATATCATTATAGTTATTGATTGTAAGCTTTAATGATCTGTGCCCTCTTCACCTCCTGTAATCATCAGACTATCCACGTATCTATCTGTTTGTTCTATAACCCGATTGTACTGAACTGTGGATTATAAATAGCTGTTAACAGTAATCATTTTATTTTACAGTTACATCAATATCTAAGAAATGTGCGCTTCACTGAACCTTGTGGAACATTAATAAATATCAATGAGCTCAACAAATCTCCTGTAAAGTTCACAATTGATACTTGGCTTATTTCTTTCAACTCGAAAATCCAGCGAATACAAGTTGGTGAATATTTTTGGTCAGGCTCTGAAAGTTCTCTTAAAATTCATATCCAAAAAATATTTTGGAAAAAAGAAACCAATCACCAGGTAGGAGTCGATTCATATGCTGCTTGCAATTGAAGAAAAACATTTTGAAGAGCAAATGTATTACTCTATTATGCTGAAAGGAATATAAAAACTAAGCCTGATAGAGTTCCATTTTTCTGATGTCATTCTTCATGCAAAAGAAGAAAATTACATCAAACAGGAACTAAAAAAAATACATTTGCAATTCGTCTTGACATCTATTAATTTTAAATTTCATGACCATGAGTGCCACCATTTTGAATCTGTCAGTGCCGGGTATTGTGTATTTTTGCCATTAGCTGCTCTAAGTTATGAATTCAAGGTTCTGGAATGGCAAGTTGCTGAAATTCATGCAATATAGATCTGCCTGCAATGCCTACTTTCCAAAACTCTTGATTAAAACCAGGGTCTGATGTGCATCAGTATCAATTCGATTTATATATTATAGAGAAAAAGAACCCCTTATTAACCAATTTATTTAATTATATTTCCCTTGTTTGGGTTAAATTTCAAAATTCATTAGTGCTGTATGATTAGACTTACATTGAAAATAATGCAAACTATATATTTTAAAAGTATATCCCCACAATGATTCTCTGTGTTATCAATAATCAATAATGAATTAGTGCAATTTAATTGAACCTCCTTCAATAAATTGAGGTATTTAATAAACAATTCACTGGATTTCAATCATTAATTATAAAGTGGCTTGTGCTAATGGTTATCAATCAATAATCCACAATGAATTAGTGCAAATAATAAACCTCCTTCAATTAATTGAGGCAACTAAAGTGCAATTCTCAAATAATTTGAAATGTATTGAGATTCAAAACTTGATTCTAAAGTGACTTGTGCCAATAAAAGACTGAATAGTAATTACTCAATTATTAGAGTTGTCATACAACTCAATTCATTAAAAAGTTAGGAAAATGAAATATTCACCACAGGGGAAGACCCATCAGATATTTTGTTATCATACATATCTACAATACCTAAACTGGGGAAGGACAATACACAATGCCCCGATTATAGTCCAATATCTTTTTTAAATGGAGATTGAAAATATATGCCACTAGCCAAATGGTTACAGACTCACAAAATATAAAAATGCTGATTTCCCAAAAGTCCGATATATAAAATTCCAAGTACCAAGTTCCAAGTATATAACTTCCAATGCTTAGCCTAGCTTGCCCAATTATACTACAGAGCTACCCTACTGAATCAAATGGTGGATTGGCCTTTAGCCCTACCACAAAAAGTTGGATAGACCTTGAACATTGGCTATACAAAAGCCAGCACAATCAAACTATAACAATATCCATATGGCTATACAACAAAATGACAAAGAACAAACTCAGACCTCCTACCATTACCAATAGAGGCAAAGCTACAAACCTGGCAAGCCACAAAAACAAATACAGACTTGACTAAACCCCGAGCTGCCTTAGTCCCTCTTACAACACTTGAAGAAGCTATACAGGATACATCCCTAAATATGTGGACCCCTGCAGTCCTGGAAAATTGGTATTAAAACCTTCTCAACAATCCTAGGAGCCTATAAGCTACCTAATAGTAAACTATATTCTAACCTGTGAATCCACCACTTTCTCCAGTCAAACCAACTACTACCAACTAACCCTCTACACAAAAGTGTCTACAAAATCCCAAAAAATATAAGGGAACTGCAGCTGTCTACAATTCAACAATGATGTTAAAATATGTCAAAAACAACTTTGTCTCTTTAAGTCCATACAGCATATCCAAACATGTCACATCTGTGATAGAGATGTCAAATAAAGATTCGGTCAATATTCCATATTTGTTGGTCCTGTCCAATTACAAAGCACTTCTGGGGAAAAACACAGACCCTGATCCAAAAATGTACCAATTCCAGAATTCAATTATTACCTGAATTAGCACTACTAGGAATTCTCCCGTGACAAACAGAGAAAAGTCACAAGCAAACCATCTTTTACATAATATTTGTCAGTAGATTTCTCATTGCTAGAATTTGGAAAAAAACAAACACTACCAAATTTAGAGGATATACACATGGAAGTAAAACATATTATTAGTTAAAATATATGTAATGTTTAACCACTACATTAGCTTATTTGATTCATGTGCTCCTTCTCTTCTTAATTTCTTCACATTCTCTTCTTTTCTCTTTCCTTCTTTCTAATCCTTCTATACTAGTTCTCTGGTACAAGTGTTATGTGTCTATTGATGAAGGCTGCTGTGGAAATACTGGAGCTGCCAACAACATCTCCAAGGTCTTCCCTATACCAATTGACACACATGCAAAAAGTATCATCCAGTCATAATGGTACCATGATTTTCATTGCTTCAGGTTAAGGTTTCAAGTTACATAACTGATAGTATTGGTACAATAACAGGGTAAAGCAGTTAAGAATCATTGCATGCTGCTGACAAGAGGTATGGCAGGCCCTCTCTTCTGTTTAGGGAGGGATGTTCTAGATAGACAGGAGACAGGATAGGATGACTGGAGAGTCCTGGCCCTGAGGAGTTAGCTCTTGTTTACCAAGTGGTTGCTTAGTCACCCCAATCTACACTGGACTGCTGCTATCATTACCCCAACACTTCCAATCATGCAACTTGAAAGTTGAATTCCTGTACAAATGTGATTCATGGTACCATTGTGACTTGATCATATTTTCACACCAGTTTCCACAGAAGGAAAGAGACCAGCTAAGCAATTTCTAAGCATGTAATTCTAAATTATACTTCAGTAAAATGTCTGAAAATGTAATCTTGCTGAATAATAAATAGATTTCGGCATAAATTGTAATGAACATGAATGTTTAAATATAAAGATCTGAAAACTCAATAATACAGTTAACACTATTTTTATTCTGATTTGTAGATTCTGAAGTCCCAGTGTTCTCCAAACTGCCCTCCCGGCTACAGAAAAGTCACAAGGGAAAGAGCGCCGCCCTGCTGCTATGACTGTGCCAGATGCTCAGAGGGGGAGATCTCCAACTTTACTGGTAACTAGTCATGTTGTAAAGAGAAAACAATAAACAGCCAAAACATGAATATGCTGCAAAGTAGGGACATGTCTCTGTGTTTACTGTGGCTCTTCCTCACTTTGCAGCATATTCGTGCTCTGGCCATTTATTGTTTTCAAAATACCTGTGGGGGTGCTGTCCCCATTATACAGCTGCAACACCAATAAGTAGTGGCCAGATGTGCATGTGAGCATCATAATACTGCTTCATGTGTTAACATACTTATACAGGTGGTTTCTGAGCAAAACAAAACAGAAATGAGCCATACTTAGGGGCATATTTATCAAGCGTCAAATTTTGAAATTGAAAAAACTTCGAAATTCAAAAAGACCAACTGAAATAAAGTCGAAGTTTTTTTTGGGTTGGATAGGTCTGTTTTCGATCAAATAGGTCCGTATTCGGTCGAATTTGAATCGTTCAAACTGAAGTAATAGTGCATTCGATCGAATTTGAAACTTTGATTTTTCAAAGTCCACCAATTGACTTTAAATAGGTTGTAGGAGGTCCCCCATAGGCTAAAACAGCAATTCCACAGGTTTTAGATGGCAAATGGTTGAAGATGAATTTCAACCATTACATGATAAATTTCGATATTCAATTTTCAAATTTGGACTATTCCCTAGTCGAAGTACACAAAAATAGCTCGAAATTCAAGTTTTTTTTTCATTTCAAAATTCACCTCGACCTTTGATAAATCTGCCCCTTACTGATGAGCAAATATGACCTGTTTGTGGAAATTTCCTGTAATTGCTGAAATATTTGTGAATTTGTTACAATATTCCTAACTTTGACAACAGATTCTTTGTTTGCAGATGTGGAAAATTGTCTAAAATGTCCCATCTATGAATGGCCAAATAATGAGAAAACCATGTGTATTGAGAAGCAAACTGAGTTCCTCTCATATGAAGGTGATTCCCTAACTCTGGTCTTTATTGTCCTCTCTGTGGTGTCTCTTTTATTAGTGACAGTTATAATAGGAATTTTTATTTCATTCCGAGACACTCCATTAGTGAAGGCCAACAATCGCAATCTGAGCTTTATGCTCCTTTTCTCCATCAAGCTGAGCTTCTTCTCTGTGTTTTTGTTCCTTGGTCGCCCATCTGATATAACCTGCATCCTCCGACAAACCTCTTTTGGGATCAGTTTCTCCATAGCTATGTCTTCTGTCCTGGCAAAAACAATTATGGTTTGTATTGATTTCAAAGCCTCCAAGCCTGATAGTCAATGGAGAAAATGGTTACTAGTCAAATTCACATATTTTATAGTCATTATTTGTTCATTCATTCAGTTTCTAATTAGTGCTATCTGGCTGACCATTTCTCCTCCATTCATGGAGCTCAACATTCTGTCTGAACCTGGAAAAATCATCATTCAGTGCAATGAGGGCTCTGTCATTGCCTTCTATATTGTCCTCTCCTACATGGGATTGTTGGCATCTGTGAGTTTCATTGTAGCTTTCTTGGCTCGGACATTACCGGACAGTTTTAATGAGGCCAAGTACATCACTTTCAGCATGTTGCTCTTCTGCAGTGTTTGGATCACAATGATCCCGGCCTATCTGAGCACCAAAGGCAAATACATGGTGGCAGTGGAAATATTTGCCATTATCTCTTCAAGCTGTGGCCTTCTCTTCTGTATATTTCTACCCAAATGTTACATTATTATATTTAAGCCAAATAGGAATACAAAGCAATATTTACTGGGGAATAATAAATAGAGGAATGTATCAGCAAACATGACTTATTTGATACTATTTTATATGTAATAATCTATAATCTTTAATCTCTCCATTTGCTAATATATTTCAATGCAAAGTAGGATAGTCTCACATACGTTTGGATACAGATAAAAATGATGTATACACAACCAATGTTGCTAGGTAACAACTGTATGTTACATGGTGTTTAGGCTCTCCATTTGCTATGTAATAAAAATACATTTAAATGAAAAGTAAGATAGTCTTATACACTCTTGGATACAAATAAGTATTTATACACAACAAATGTTGTTAGGTAAAAGCTCTATGTTATATGGCTTATTGTCATCAAGTTCATTGTGTCATTATCACCATTAGTGAGTGATTCTTTGGGTACAAGTGTATGTGCCTATTAATACAGTCTGCTAAGGGAACCCTGGAATTATCCCCATATTAGGGTGGCCAAATCTCCAGGAGTCCAGCTCCAGGGTTCTCTAGTATAAATAATTACACTGTATTTTCATTATTTCTAGCTCAGCTGCAAGTACCTTACTGAATATCCTCAATGTTGTAATAGTTTTGTATGGTTGCAATTCTGGCTGCATTTAAACATGAGTACAAACACATATTCATGATATTCATAAATACTTACAAGTTCTTACAAAAAAGATATCTATTGCCATTAATAATCAACAGTGTGAGATCAGAAGCAGAATTAAGCTGCCTGCCATCTTGTCATGTGTTTAGATTCAGGCTGAGGTTGGAGCGGTTGAGAGATGTGAGAAAGGGAAGGGCCTTATAGTCTATGGAGAAGGGGAGGAGGAGGAGGATGGGTCAAACAGGCAGAAGGAATGCTCATGGGCAGATTTTAATGAAGGTTTGGGGAGACTGAGCCTCCCAATACCATCAAAATGGAAATTGCTTTAATGCAGAGGAGGAGACTGACATTATAATGCAGTTAATAAACTTTAGGTATACAGGGGAATATGGAGTTTAATCTATATCAGGGGGAATTGGTTATATATGACTGATACATTACTACTCCACCAAATGCACAAGCAGCGGTTCTGACAGTCAGGTAGGGGTCCATAAAAATAAATTTAAGGCACACAGGATTAATTGCAAGCAAGATTGCCCTGCGTGTTTAATGCGGAGTGCAACACACCTGGCAAAACAACATTCTACCCCCCCCCCAATTATCTCTGCTATAAATGACCCTGCATTACTAAAACAGACCATGAGGCAGTCAAGCAAACCCTTGTTTCATTTTATACTGAACTGTACTCGTCCAAACTGACAAAGTCACTGTCAGAGACTGATGCACCTAGGGAAGTTAGACTCCCTTAGGTTATCCCCTAAGTATAGGAAATGTTTTGGAGGGTAACCTATCCATTGAAGAAATGACCTTGGCAATCGAGTCTTTCCCAAATGGCAAAGCTCCAGGAGCTGATGGGATACTGATTGAGGTATCCCAAGCCAAAACATTATCTCCATACCTTCTTGAAACTTTTAATACAGCTCTTTACTTTGTTGGCTAAGCCAGACAAAGACCAAATGCTGTATGATTCATACAGGCCCATCTCTCTTCTCACGTCGATGTTAAAATTCTAGCCAAAATACTGGCCAAATGGCTCAGTAATGTTGTCACTATGCTAATAAACCCTGACTAAATGGGTTTTATTCCAGGGAAAACAGTAGCACTTAATGCCAGGCAGCTTTTATTAAGCTGTTATTAAACCTAATAGCAAAACATTACAACCGAGGTCAGAGGGCTATAGCATCATTAGCCAAAGAGGTTGACACAGTTGAATGGCCCTACTTATAGAAAGCTCTTACACACTTTGGCATTAATCCTGCCTTCCAAAAAATGGTCAAACTCATGTACCATTCCTCCCAGGCTTCACTGCAGGTTAACGCCATATTGACCACCCCTCACTAGCAAGGAGAACCAGGCAAGGCTGCCGCCTGTCCCCAATATTATTTGCACTAGCAATGGAAGCTTTGGCCCAAGCATTTTGACAGGCACCCAGCATAGTAGGGTTTAGAATTCTTGTGTATCTGGAGTACAGGGGACCCTGCCTCTCACACCTTCTTTCTATAACCCAGCTATTCTGTGTGATTTCAGTCCTACTAAATCGGCTCTATTCCTGGAAGACCCTTCTGCTGCAGACTAACAGTTAACCCCCTGTGAGATAAAACAGTTGAGAAATTTACATTTCTAGGAGTGGAAATATCTAACAACCTAGAGCAGTATAGCAAGCACAATATTGACAAGCAGTTGAGATGGCTGCAGGACAAAATAAAACTTTAGGAACGCCTTCCTCTGGGCCCGGTAGGTAGGATAGAGCTTATTAAAATGTTTGTCATACCAACATTTTTGTATCCATTGGGGCACTCCCCACATGGATTCCCTCTAAAGTCTTTGGTACCATCAATACTATACTGCTGAAATGTATCTGTGGGAACTCCAGATCCAAATTAAGTCTGCAAATACTTATTAGACCTAAGAATGAAGGTGGGCTAGCTCTGCCAAACATGTTCAACTATTTCTTAGCAGCCCAGGTAAAACACATCTCCGTACTGCTGCAACCAATTTACTACCCCACCTTGTACAAGCTCTGGACAGTTATAACTATCACTCCAAACTTCCTTTGGCTACTACTACACTAGATTAATAAAATAAGATGTACCTAATTGTCTCTCTGGCATGCCTCGGGTGTGGAATCGAGCCAGCTACCTTGATGCACACACTATGGTACTGCCCTAGCCTACAGCAATACTGAGAAAGAATTCTGTGACACTTATCTAAACTAACAGGTACTACTACAGCAATCCAGCCAGATCTCTGCCTATTAAATAATGAAATTAAAAATGATGTACCAGTAGCGCATAGTTGGGTTCAAAGGCCATAACTCCAAATTTTTTTTAAATATATTACTAGTAAAAAGATGCAGATTGAGAGTGTTGCTCCTTTAAATAACAGTATAATTATAACAGATAAAGAAAA
The DNA here is from genome assembly GCF_017654675.1 of Xenopus laevis. Classification (NCBI taxonomy): domain Eukaryota; kingdom Metazoa; phylum Chordata; class Amphibia; order Anura; family Pipidae; genus Xenopus; species Xenopus laevis. The sequence goes on from NC_054371.1 coordinate 4,420,297, forward strand.
GGTAAATGTGTATATTGTGTACACAATAGAGGAGTTGCCAGGCTCACTTCATAGCTGCACTGATGGCTCAGCTCAGTCTAGTCAGTAGCTGACTCAGGATATGATTCATAAAGCTTTAAACAAAATAATGTAAACAAGGCTCCAGGGCCTGATGGCATACACCGGGTTCCAAGAGAGCTTGGTTGAGTTTTAGACAAGCCCCTTTTTCTGATTTTCTCAGATTCGCTTTCATCTGGTATGGTGCCTATGGATAGGAGAAAAGCTGATGTCATTCCAATATTTAGAAAGGGATTACAATCTCACCCTGGCAATTATAGGCCAGTAAGATTGACATCTGTGGTGGGCAAATTATTTTAAGGCTTGTTAAGGGATCACATTCAAAATGTTGTCCTGGTGAATGTCATTATGAGCGGCAATCAGCATGGCTTTATGAAGGATAGGTCATGTCAGACATATTGTATTTGATTGCTTTTTAGGATGAGGTAAGTAAGATGCTGACAGTGGGGGATTTTGCCAAAGCGTTTGATACTGTGCCTCACAAACGTCTGCTTTCTGAACTAAGGTCTGTTGGG